>NC_042615.1:414549225-414849469 GCF_901001135.1 Rhinatrema bivittatum
GCAGGGGTATATCTAGAGTGACATCAGCTTTGAAATCTGACTCCGTCTCCCATCTGCTAGCAGAAGAGCACAATACCCATTGGTCCTGAGTCCATCTGGCTACACACTAGGAAATATTTGTTTATAGAGAGGGTGGTTGATGCATGGAACAGCCTCCCAGTAGAAATGGTAGAGGCAAAAACAGTATCTGAATTCAAGAAAGCATGAGATTAATACAGGGGATCTCTGAAGGAGTGGTGGGAATTTTAAGGGCTAGATAAATGGATGGATGGGAAGAAAGGATGGGCCATATGGTCTTTTTCTGCCTAATGTTTTTATGTTTCAATGTGTATTCAGTTAAAGCAAGAACGCTTATCTAAAAGATAAATTAGATTAAGAACTTATTGCTGTAGGAAAATGTTAATATAGTGCCTGTAGTTTAAAAGTGATCAGAGTGTCATTTTTATAAATGCATATTTGCTACTAAGCAGGAAAAGTAAAACTCTAATGTTAGTCTTTGCTTGCATTGATCTGATTTCTTAGTCATAAAATAAGAGGTATCTTTTCTGCTTGTAATATAGCTCTTCAGAATGCAGATGTTTAAGTCATCTATAGTTGCTTAATCTGAAAAGCAGATGCGTCTTAAGGTAGTCTAAACATGAAACAGGACAAGGGTCTAATCTATTTTAAAATTGGTGTATTTGGACCTTGTCAGTTCTGAACAAACAAGGTGTCGAGCAGAGCACAGCAGACTATTTGGTAGTTGTTTCTCTAGTTTATTTTTCTCTGTATATATATTAACTAGATGATGTCTGTCTGCTTACTTAGCTAGAGTTGGAAAGGCTTTTTGTAAAATGAGGAAGTGAAACATAATTTACAGGGTCATTCATTAAAATGCATTATGGCATTAAAGCATGCGATAATGGCATAACGCACATGTTAACTCCATAATGCATTCGATATTTCTGTTACCGCATGCCGTGAATGCAAATTTTTTGAATGGGTGGGATTGGGGAGGGGTGGGGGGATTTAATGAAAATAAGGGGCAATATCACACCATGCGATAGCATAACGCATGCTATCACACGTTTTTAATGCTGGAAATAACTACACTTTTTTCATGGTGTTAAGCTGTGCATTGTGCCCGAAATGGCCATAACAGAATTTGCGATAAATGTTACAAATTGCATTTCGGCCATTTCTGGGTTGGGGACGGAGAGGGACCGGCATGGAGTGGAGTGGAGTAGAGAGAGAGAGAGAGAGAACCTCTGGGGAGGCCTTCACAGTATTCAACTATTTATATTACTATAGGAGGGCCAGCTAATAACTTGAGGTGAGGTGTTAGTGGCAGTTTAAGGTTTAGGGGCCGGTTTTACATGAAGAGTGAGACATATGAACAGCACAGAAATTAAAACAGTGTAGAAATCTCATCTTTGTGAGACTTTCCTCACTCCAAATGACATCAAATCTTTACCAAGGTGTACTGTGCTGTTCATACATCTCACTCTGCATGTAAAACCGGCCCCTAAACGCCACCAACACCTCACCTCGAGCTATTAGCTGGCCCTCCTATTGTTACGATCCCGGTCACTAGCTTAGTGACCGGGCTCTTACCTTGTGCTGCCGCGCCGCGAACCACCGGGTTCCTGGCCTCCAGGGCCGCATGGCAGCGGCGTTTCCTCGTGGAAACGCCGCCGAAGACTCCTCCCCTCGACGGGGGAACGCGCGCGCGCGAAGGGCCGCGTTTTGAGGCGTCTGCACCCGGATGTGCAGACACGCCCCCTGTGACATCAGACGCCGGGTAGGGGATTTAAATGTGGCTCTGGCGCTTCCAAAATGCCTTGCAACGAGGTCTCTCTGTTGAGCTCTAGTTGCCTTTCGGATTGCCTGGTTCCTGATTCCTGCTTGCCTGGTTCCTGATTCCTGCCTGCCTGACCCTGGTTTCGCCTGCTGACTCGGTTCCTGAATTCTGCTTGCTCTACTACTCTGACTTCTGCCTGCCTGCCGCCTGCCTTGACCCCGGTCCGTGACTCCGCTCCGCTTGCCATCTGCCTGCCTTGACTACGGTTCGTGACCTCTACTCTGCTTGCCTGCCACCAGCCTTGACCCCGGTCCGTGACTCCGCTCCGCTTGCCATCTGCCTGCCTTGACTACGGTTCGTGACCTCTACTCTGCTTGCCTGCCGCCTGCCTTAACCCCGGTCCGTGACTCCGTTCTGCTTGCCATCCACCTGCCCCGACTCCGGATTGCATTCTTCTCCTTGGATTCTTCGAGCTTCTCCTAAGTCCCAGCGGTCCGGGTCCCTACGGGCTCCTCCCGGGGGGACTTCGGGCTTCCAGGGCGAAGACTCCTAAGTCCTAGCGACCCGGGCTCCCACAGCTCCTCTGGAGGAGTCATGGGTTTCCAGGTGAAGACTCGTCTAGACCACAGAGCTCTGCCTCCCTTCCGTCCTCCGGGACGGGCGGCCCAAGGATCCACTTCCTGATTGAACAATCACAACACCTATAGTGATATAAATAGTTGATTACTATGACAGCTTTATAAAGAAGCTCACTCTCTCTCTCCCTCCCCGAAATAGGGGTGTGAAAACTTTACCACACCACACCCCGTACGCGGGCGTTATTCATACAATATTACAGCATTTTGATGAATCTAGGGGTTAATTTGCCTAGAAAAAAAGGTATTTACTATCTTAATTGCTCAGAAACAAAGAAAGAATATGAAGTTCCATACACACAGAGTGCCAAATACCAAACTAGCTTAAAAATAACTGAGCAGTGCCATATTTGAATGAAAATATAGTAAAAGTAGTTTATATGATTTATGATTTATTATTTTATAAATGTTATAAATTGTTTTATAAATTATAAATGTTCTCATTGCCCAAATCTCATCTTGGAGTGAGTTTTCTCACTCCGAAGGCCAGCAAATCTTCACAAGAGACCACTGTTCTGTTCGTACATCTCACGTTGAATGTCAAAGTGGCCCCTAACCCCCTACACTAATACTTAACCCTCACCTCGAGTTACTAGGTGGGCCTCCCATAGGGATACAAATACCTGTCTAGGGAGGAGGCACTATAGCATATATCTCTATATATATATATCTCTCTCTCTCTCTCTCTCTCTCTCTCTCTCTCTCTCTCTCTCTCTCTCGCTCTCTCTCAGGCCTGTCCAGAAACATCATGAACTGTGCTAAACCTTTACCGGCCTCTAGCACACAACGTAACGCAAATGAAAGAGGTGTAGTTATTGGCCGCGTTAGGAGCCACGCTAACACTGCGGCTGTTTCGTGGCTCACGATAAATCCTCCCTACTTTACATTTACTCCGCCCCCTGAATACAAAATTTAAAATTTGCATTCGCAAATTGCGTTAATGGCTGTTAGCGCGATTTGTGGAATTATCACCCGCGGTAACTCCTTGGAAAATGACCCCCTAAGATGGCAATAATGAAAGCCCTTTCCAGGGCTACCTGCAAAAATGAGCTTTTAGAATATTGTCCATATTATACATGGATGAAAGCACCGGTGTATGTCAGCATTGTGGATACTTTTATCTGTGTATTTTGGGGGTTTGTTCAGGAGAGGCACTTACATGGGCAGTTTTGAATAATAAAAACTATCCATGTAAGTGTGCCTTACACAAAGAGCAGAGACAATAATCAAAAGCAAAATTGCCTACATAGTTTGGCTTGATAATTTTAGCAAACCATGTGGGTAAAAACTACCTGGGTGGTTTGCCAAAATGCAAGCAGACTATAATTTACAGACATTTCAGAATACTGCCACTGAAACAAATACTGGCAGCAGAAGAAGGGGAATGAGCCTCCCCCTCCTATGCTCACTACATTGGCTTCTAATTTCTTTAAGGTGGATTTTAATACTTGTGCATGGGAGCACATGTGCGTGCATTTGCCAGCTCGTGCACATGGACACGGCAATTTTATAACATACGGCATATATGCGCACCTGTTATAAAATCGGCTATACGCCTATACATTTGCGCTAGGGATGTGAATCGTTTTTTGACGATTTAAAATATCGTCCGATATATTTTAAATCGTCAAAAAATCGTTAGGGCCACGATGCAATACCAATTCCCCCGATTTATCGTTAAAAAATCGTAAATCGGGGGAAGGGGGAGGGCAGGAAAACCGGCACACTAAAACCCCCTAAAACCCACCCCCGACCCTTTAAATTAAATCCCCCACCCTCCCGAACCCCCCCCCAATGCTTTAAATTACCTGGGGATCCGGCGGTGGTCCAGAACGGCGGCGGTCCGGAATGGCTCCCTCAATAGAATCGTGTTGTCTTCAGCCGGCGCCATTTTTCAAAATGGCCGCCGCAAAATGGCGGCGGCCATAGACAAAAACGATTCGACGGAGGAGGTCGTTCCGGACCCCCGCTGGGCTTTTGGCAAGTCTTGTGGGGGTCAGGAGGCCCCCCCAAGCTGGCCAAAAGTTTCCTGGGAGTCCAGCGGGGTTCCGGGAGCGATTTCTTGCCGCGAATCGATTTCGTACGGAAAATGGCGCCGGTAGGAGATAGACTGCAGGAGGTCGTTCAGCGGGGGTTCCGGACCGCCGCTGAACAACCTCCTGCACTCGATCTCCTGCCGGCGCCATTTTCCGTACGAAAACGATTTGCGGCAAGAAATCGCTCCCGGAACCCCGCTGGACTCCCAGGAAACTTTTGGCCAGCTTGGGGGGGCCTCCTGACCCCCACAAGACTTGCCAAAAGTCCAGCGGGGGTCCGGAACGACCTCCTCCGTCGAATTGTTTTTGTCTATGGCCGCCGCCATTTTGCGGCGGCCATTTTGAAAAATGGCGCCGGCTGAAGACAACACGATTCTATTGAGGGGGCCGTTCCGGACCGCCGCCGTTCTGGACCACCGCCGGATCCCCAGGTAATTTAAAGCATTGGGGGGGGGGGTTCGGGAGGGTGGGGGATTTAATTTAAAGGGTCGGGGGTGGGTTTTAGGGGGGTTTAGTGTGCCGGCTCACGATTTTAACGATTTTTCACAGTTTACACACCCAAACGGCAACAATACGATTCCCTCCCCCTCCCAGCCGAAATCGATCGTTAAGACGATCGAGGACACGATTCACATCTCTAATTTGCGCACAATTTTACACTGACATGCGCCTGTGTCCGCCAATGTTGTTTTGATTGCTTTAACATGTGGGGATTTTAGTAGATACGCGCACTGATGCAATTACTTATTTCCCTAGTTCATTCCCAGTTCGCCCCAGTAAAGAAGGGGACTTCCTAAACCCCCTAGCTAACTTGTCTCCCTTTTATCCTATTAGCCCCAACCCTTAAAACCCCACTGACCAGCCTAGTTTTTTTTGTTTCATAGTAGAAGTAAAGTTACGCGATAGGGACCCTGGTGTGCGCTGGTATGCATACATACGCTGGTTTCATTCATATTTCCTGGAATGACCATGCCCTGCCCAGACCATGCCCACTCCCTGCCCCTTTTATGAAAAAATGTTTACTCACATACCGGGAGATACACGCATACCTGGGTGCCTCTTATAATCCCCGTGGCATGCACTGAGCCGATACACATGCGTATCTGCTTCAACGGCAGGGGAGAAGAAAAACTGATACTTCATGCATATCCAGCATAGCGCTCTGCTTCAACGGCAGGGGAGAAGAAAAACTGATACTTCACGCATATCCAGCATAGCTCCCTGCTTCAACGGCAGGGGAGAAGAAAAACTGATACTTCACGCATATCCAGCATAGCTCTCTGCTTCAACGGCAGGGGAGAAGAAAAACTGATACTTCACGCATATCCAGCATAGCTCTCTGCTTCAACGGCAGGGGAGAAGAAAAAAGGATTCGCACTCACAAAGCGGGGAGTAGCTGGCTTGTTACGGCGGTTACTACCCCAAACCAAATAAGCCTGATACTTCACTTTCAATGCATTTCCAGCATAGCTCTCTGCTTTAACGGCAGGGGAGAAGAAAAACTGATACGTCACGCATATCCAGCATAGCTCTCTGCTTCAACGGCAGGGGAGAAGAAAAGCTGATACTTCACGCATATCCAGCATAGCTCTCTGCTTCAACGGCAGGGGAGAAGAAAAACAACCAATAAGGGCTGAATAACATAGTCTGGGTAAAACAAATAAGCATGGGTGTAGCTTGCTTATTGCGGCGGTTACTTCCCCTACTACCCCTAACTAATCAAGCTTGATATTTCACTTGGATGCAGCTCCATCACTGCTCTCTACATTAATGGTGGGGTTGGAAGGGAAATAGAACCAAAGAGCTAAGAGAAACAGATAAGTATGAGAAAAAATGTGTGAAGCTTGCTGGGCAGACAGGATGGGCCGTTTGGTCTTCTTCTGCCGTCATTTCTATGTTTCTATCTCC
Organism: Rhinatrema bivittatum; assembly: GCF_901001135.1. Classification (NCBI taxonomy): domain Eukaryota; kingdom Metazoa; phylum Chordata; class Amphibia; order Gymnophiona; family Rhinatrematidae; genus Rhinatrema; species Rhinatrema bivittatum. Next base: position 414,555,585 of record NC_042615.1, read on the forward strand.
CGACTTTGGTGCGCGTAGGGTTTTTAAAATTCACCCATTTGTGCATTTCATTTAAAGTTCTACCCCTTTTATGCAAGTCACTGAAAAGCATTCTTTGACAGAGAAAGCAAGGAGATAGCATTCCATCCCAAACCTGCAGTCTAGCCAACAGCAATATCTGACAATCTCTCTCTCTCTCAAGTCCCTCTACAAAACAATTCCAGGTCCAGACCTTTAAAGGGAGTGGCACTGGATATGTGAAATGTTCTTCTTTTGAGCCTTCAAACCACTAAGGCTACATGGTCTTTTATTACCAACTTAAAATGTGGTTCTTCAGGCAACAAAAACATACTGCTCCTTAACAAGCTCCATTGAGCTAAACAAGCAGTGGACTCATAATGATACTGCAGTCTTAGATTGAGCTGAAATTCTAATGTGACAGCTCTAATGCTATGCTATCTCAATCTTTTTTGTACTACCTCAGTCCTATGTTGTGGGCCTACCCGTAAAAGGCATGGGCAGGCCCCCTACCTCTCTTTCAGCTCAGCAAGGCAGACCACCGCCGCCACCGTTCTCCGCGGCTCGGAGGCCGCAGCTGACTCCTGCTTCGCATGGCAGGACTGAGCCGCCTGTTGCTTCCTCCTTTGCGGCTGGAGCCACTGCCGGGGTCCTCAAGCGGCAGGGAGGCCGTCCCTGCTGGTGCCTGCCTGTTTTCCTCTTCTGAATGGCGGGGAGGCCGCTGTTCACCTGTACTCCCAAGCCGTAGGAACGCTGCCAATGCAGTCTGCTCTTCTGCTTCTTCCTGGCCTCACCATAGGTGCGGGCGTGCACCTTTCTTCAGTATTTAAAGGGCCCCGTGGGCCTTTGGAGTGATGTCATCAACGTGTTCCTGCTTCAGTCCTATAAAAGGGCCCTGCTGCCATTCTTTAGTGCCTTTGGATCGGGTTTGCACAGCGTCTGTAATCTTCCTTCCGATCAAGGTCTTCCGTGGTCTCCTGGTCTTGATGGATCTTCATTCCATGTTCTTCGTGTTCCTGAACCTCGTCTCCTTGATGTTCCTGACCTCATCCCTCATCGGAGCTCCCTCGTTGCCTGTCTTCTGTTCCTGATGTTCCGTGTCCAGATGTCCTGATGTCCCAAGTCCTGCATCCGTCCATGACTCTGCCAGAACCTGCTCCACTCCAGCGTGGTCCGCAATCAGCCATAAGCAGCTGTGTAGGGCGCGCCCCGGTGCAGGCCTCTACTGAATCTTCGCCATATTCCAGTCTCAAGTTCCATGTTTTCGCCTGGAGTCTTCTTCGCGTTCAGGGTGGAATGCGACCAGCCAAGGGCGGCTGTGTAGGGCGCACTGTGATGCAGTTCTCACCCAGCCTGACTCTTGAATCCTTGCCTGAAACTTCTGAGCAGCCTGAATCCTTGTCCGAGTCTCCTGAGTATCCTGAGTCCTTGTCTGAGTCTTCTGAGTTTCCTGAATCCTTGTCTGAGTATCCAAGTCTTCGTCCGAGTCTTCTGACTATCCAAGTCTTCGTCTAAGTCTCCTGAGTATCCAAGTCTTCATCTAAGTATCCAATTCTATGTCTGAATCCTCTGAGTATCCTGAGTCTTCTTCCAAGTCTTCATGTTCCTGCCCTCAGACTCCGTCTGGCCTCACGCACTCGTTTTTCCCTAGTGACGGGCCAGAAAGGCTATCGAGTGGCCGGAGGTCCAGTGGAGGTCTGAGCCTGCCTTGTTCCTGTTCCGGATAATCCTCGTCTTGTCTTCGCTCCAGCCTTGCTCCTGCTCCACCCGTGCTCATATCAGCTCATCTCCCGCGGTGTGTCATGGGGCTCCTCCCTGAGATGGGCCGCGGCCCAAGGGCTCACATCATACCTTACAGGCCAATACAATAAGAACACGTAAGAAACAATGTGGCAGTACCGGGCGTCCGCTCGTTTGCCGCGCGCATATTTTGGTTCACATACCGCTCGATTCAGTATTCAAATTAGACGCAAATCCAAGTGGCGTCCAAAGCGCATCAATGAAGCGGTAGGCGTTCGCAATCCATTTTACTGTATAGAGCGGTATGCAGCGCCTATATAGTATCCAGGGTGCGCTGGTACCTGTCATTTGAAATGTCATTCCATCAGGTAAGTGGATGGTTCTTTTCTACAGACCCCGCTGCCTTGAGCGCCCGGCCGGACGTCCAAGCCGCGACCTTGGACATCCGGCCGGGCGCTCAAGGCAGCAGTGCCTCCGATCATGGATGCCTGGATACAGATGGGAAGGTCCATGAACGGACGCCGCGACCTTGGACGTCCAAGGTCGCGGTTTCCGTTCATGGACCTTCCCGCCTGTAGGCCCCGCTGCCTTGAGCACCCGGCCGGACGTCCAAGTTTCCCATACATACATGGATATGCCACACTGTGGATTCTCTGGTGTACAGTTTGACTGGCAGCACATAAAAATTATTTAACAGTACATACATGGATCTGCAACTCTGTATTCTCAACTCAGCTATGCGTTCTTATTTCAGCGTCTACTACAGCCTTATTCTAGACGCAGGAGGAAGGCTCCATATAGGCGTCCGTAGAGACGTCCGTATAGGCATTCGTAGAGGCAGCCGTATAGGTGTCCGTAGAGACGTCCGTTGAGATGTCCGAAGAGGAGTCCATGTCTCCGCTGGACCCCGGAGCCTCAGGACTCCTAGCGGACGCCCATCTCTCCGGTGCCCATAGAGGCATCCATGTCCGGAGCCTCAGAGACGTACAGTTTAACCCTAGCCTGGCGCGGCTCCCATCTAACGCCAGGGACAGGGTAGGCAGTAAATATTCAGGTTAACGACGTGGTAAATAAGCTGGTTAACAGGGTGATAATTTGGGCGCACATTACTGTATTGGAGGGAATAGCTAATCCGATCATCAACATGTCATATACATGCGGCGAGTGGAAAGGGATACGCATCCTTTTCGGCAAGCGGTAAGGACGCCTAAAAGCCAATACTGAATCGCGGGTATGCCTTACGCATCCAAAACGTGCGTCCAAAGCGGGTTAAAAACCGGGTAACCATGGCCGCGCTTTACTGTATCGGCCCGTTAGATGGGACTGCGCCTCCGAGCTCCTAACATGGCCTGAGGACGTGCTCCGCAACATCCTATGGCTTAACTATCATGTTATTATATTATCTAATTGTACTCTAACCCTATTTTAGTCTGCTTAGAAGTGATGGAACAGCCATGAAAGGTGGAGTACAAATCTAAAAGAATTAAATTATTGTCCCTCAGTGTTTCAGTTACAATCTCTATATACAAAATGCATATATTTTGATATTAAGTACATTTAAAAAATGAAAAGACCTTACATTTGAATATCCTGCTACACATAAGATCTGTTCCAGAAGTGCTGAAAAACTTGTAAAAATACCGATACCTGCTCCGAAACAAACCATCAGGATAATGTATGCTTTGTTCTTCATAAGCTGCAAATATATAAATGGTAAGAAATATAATAAGAAAGAGGCTATTAACTGAAGGAAAATGGTAACATGATTCAGTTTTACAAAAGTAGCTATCAAATAATGAAATACACTATATAATAATTCAAAATATATAATGACAGTATTAGAAAAATCCTGGAAGTTATGTTGTGATGGCACCTAGAAATCAGGTCATGGTGCCTGGGATCTGCCATATTCCCATTGGCCAAGAAGAGAACAAAGCAATATACCTTCTTCCTACTGGCTACTGTTGGCCAGTATTGTCATTATTCAAAGTGTCATAGTTTTGAACAATATCTCAAGGAGTCATTAGCTGGATGGTGAAATCTAACAGAAGTTGAAGAGCAATGGACAAAACTAAAGAGTAACAAACACTTTTGTTAGGAAAGTAAATAAAGGTAAAATGAAAATAAGTCACTATGATTTTCTAAACAAGTAGCTGAAAACACATGCGAAAAGTATGGTAATGCATGGCGTGAATGCAAATTTTTGGGGGGTGGGATCAGGGAGGAGTTTGGGTGGGGCAATATCACACTGTGCAATAGCATAACGCATGCTATCGCATGGTTTTAACGCCGGAAATAATTACACCTTTTTTCCTGGCATTAAGCTGTGCAATATGCCCAAAATGGCCATAACGCAATTCATGATAAATTTTTGGAATTGCATTTTGGACATTTCTGGGCTTGGGCTTGGGGAGGGAGAGGGGAGGGGAGGGTGAGAGGAGTGGAGTGGAGTGGAGTAGAGACAGAGAGAGCCTCTGGGGGGGCGGGGCCTCACTGTGTGCACCTATTTATATCTCTATAGGAGGGCCATCTAATAAGTCAAGGTGAGGTATTGGTGGTGGTTTAGGGGCCAGTTTCGCATGTAGAGTGAGACGTACAAACAGCACATTGGTGAAGATTTTACGTCATTTGAGGAAAGTCTCACAAAGATGAAATTTTGTACTATGTTATCTCACCCTAGCTTGATGGTTCCCTGTTATAAAGTCCATCAAGCTAGGGTTAGATGTGAAAAATAGGGATTATCACAAGTTTACTGCACCATGCGATAATACCTATGTGAAGTGTTAAGTTACCGCGAGGTGCGGTAACTTAAAAATTTCCATAAACACATCCCTTTTTGTTATCACAGGCATTATCAATGTATTATTAACTTTTTTTTTATCAATCTAGGGGTTAGTTAGATATGCTAGTAATAGGAGGAAGTGCAAAAGTGGCATTGTAAGTCTCAGAAGTGGAGGAGAGGAATATACAGAGACTGATGAGGAAAAAGCAGAATTGCTTAACAAATATTTCTGGAAACAGGACTGTAGAAAATGGACTGGAAGTGAGATAAACCTCAAAAGATTTTCAAAACTGTGTTCGTGAGGAGCTAGCTAATCTAAAAGTAGATAAAGCGATGGAGCCGGACAGGTTACATCCAAAGTATATTAAGGAAACTTAGAAATGCAGTTCTGCTGGTCAACCTTTTCAATGTTGAGATTACTTACCTGATAATCTCCTTTTCCTTAGTGTAGACAGATGGACTCAGAACAAATGGGTATAGTATGCTCGTGCTAGCAGTTGGAGACGGATCTGATGTCAGCACGGGTACATATACCCCCACAGGAAGCGTAGCAACTCAGTAATCTTCCTTGCAAAAGCTGTTATGGATGTGTGTACTGACGCTCAGTGAAATAGTGAAACAGGATTCCCCTGACCGATTGATAGGAGCTGGAGACCGCCAGCATTCCCAACCGGAAGGCGTCGACACCTGGCAAAGGGGATGCTCTTATGGAAACAGACGACATGGCTTACCTTGAATCGGTGAAACCCATGTACACAGGCAGCTGGGCGGGATGCTGAGTCCATCTGTCTACACTAAGGAAAAGGAGATTATCAGGTAAGTAATCTCAACATTTCCTGGCGTGTAGCCAGATGGACTCAGAACAAATGGGATATACAAAAGCTTTACTCCCAGCCTGGGCGGGAGGCTGCCTGAGGACCATGTAGGACTGCCCTCGCAAATGCTGTGTCCTCCCTGGCCTGGACATCCAGACGGTAGAACCTGGAGAAGGTATGGAGGGAGGACCACGTCGCCGCTTTACATATTTCTGCAGGCGACAGCATCCTTGTGCTTGTGCTCTGGTAGAATGAGCCTTGACTTGTAGAGGCGGAGACTTCCCGGCCTCTACGTAAGCTGCTCTGATAACTTCTTTAATCCAGCGGGCGATGGTGGGCCGAGAGGCCGCTTCCCCTTGTCTTTTCCCGCTGTGCAGGACGAACAGATGGTCCGTCTTTCGTACTTCTTGTGTCATGTCCAGATATCTGGGCAGCAATCTGCCAATGTCAAGATGGCGTAGCAAACGCCCGTCTTCAGATTTCTTCAGACCTGCCGTGGTTGGCAAAGATATGGTCTGGTTGAGGTGAAATTGTGAGACTACCTTAGGCAAGAAGGATGGAACTGTGCGAAGATGGATAGCCTCAGGAGTGATCCTGAGAAAGGGATCACGGCAAGACAGTGCTTGTAGTTCCGAAATGCGGTGTGCTGAACATACAGCCAGCAAGAACACCATCTTCAAAGTGAGAGAACGGAGAGACAGGCCCCGAAGGGGTCGGAAGGTGGATCCCGCGAGGAAATCCAAAACAATATTGAGGTTCCACAAAGGCACTGGCCACTTTAGTGGTGGACGAATGTGCTTGACTCCTTTCAGGAAGCGAGAAACATCTGGATGCGTGGAAATGGTCTTGCCATCCCTCCTGGGACCATAGCAAGACAGCGCAGCCACCTGAACCTTGATGGAGCTGAGGGAGAGACCCTTCTGAAGTCCATCCTGCAGGAAATCCAAAACAATAGGGATAGTAGTCGCATGTGGGTTGGTGCCATGAGTGTCGCACCATGCTTCAAATACTCTCCAGATCCTGACATAGGTAAGGGATGTGGAAAACTTGCGAGCTCGGAGGAGTGTATCTATCACGGGCTCCGAGTAACCTCTTTTCTTCAGTCTAGCCCTCTCAATGGCCAGACCATAAGAAAGAATTGAGCTGGATCCTCGTGGAGGATGGGACCTTGACGTAGAAGGTCCCGGAAAGGAGGCAGGGGAAGAGGCTCCCCTGCCAGCAGTCTTCTCATGTCCGCGTACCAGGGTCTTCTTGGCCAGTCTGGTGCCACTAGAAGAACTAGGCCCCGGTGTTTCTGAATCTTGTGGATGATGGCGCCCAGCAGAGGCCACGGAGGAAAGGCGTATAGCAGAGTCCCTGGCGGCCATGGCTGAACCAGGGCATCGATTCCGTGTGAGAACGGATCGCGCTTGCGGCTGAAGTATCTGGGTACTTGAGCATTGGACTTGTCCGCCAGTAAGTCCATGTCCGGAATCCCCCAGTGATCCACAATCATCTGGAAGGCTGTGGGTGACAGCTGCCACTCCCCCGGATTTAGGCTTTCTTTGCTGAGGAAGTCTGCCGTGGTGTTGTCCTTCCCGGCAATGTGGACGGCAGAGATGTCCTGAACATTTGCCTCTGCCCAAGCCATCAGTGGGGCGATCTCCAGAGATACTTGTCGGCTTCTGGTTCCACCCTGACGGTTGATGTATGCCACCGTGGTGGCATTGTCGGACATCACTCTGACTGCTCTGTTCTTCAGTCTGTGAGCAAATCGAAGGCATGCCAATCGGACTGCCCAAGCCTCTAGACGGTTGATGTTCCACGCTGACTCTTCTCTGTTCCACCGCCCTTGTGCGGTGAGTCCTTCGCAGTGTGCTCCCCAGCTGCTCAGGCTGGCATCTGTGGTGAGCAGAGTCCACGTGGGGGAGGACATCTTCGACCCCTTGCTCGTGTGGTTGGACTGCAACCACCACCGTAACTGGGTCCGTACTCTGGCAGGCAGAGGTAGGTGCGTGGAATAGTTCTGGAAACGGGGGCTCCAGCGAGAGAGCAGGGAGCGTTGCAGAGGTCTCATATGGGCCTTTGCCCAAGGTACCACTTCCAGGGTGTGGAGTCACGCACCGCGAGCGTGCAGGCTCTCCAAACTGCTTTGGAGATGGAAATTACTGAGTTGCTACGCTTCCTGTGGGGGTATATGTACCCGTGCTGACGTCAGATCCGTCTCCAACTGCTAGCACGAGCATACTATACCCATTTGTTCTGAGTCCATCTGGCTACACGCCAGGAAATGCTTTTTTTCTTTTTCTTTTTCTTTAGAGTAGCGAGTAGTTCCAAAGGTCAGGAGACAGGCCCACTTCACAAAAGTGGAAGTAAGGAGGAGGCTGGGAACTACAGGCCAGTTATTCTGACCTCTGTGGTGAGTAAATTAATGGAATCACTACTAAAACAGAGGATAGTGCAGTTTCTGAAATCCAAAGGATTACAAGATCCGAGGTAGCATGTTTTTACCATAGGTATATCTGGTCAGAAAAATCTGATCAATTTCTTTGATTGGTGACTAGAAAGTTGGACTGGGGAGAGCTTTAAATGTAGTGTATTTAGATTTCAGTGATTCCACATAGCCAACTTATAAACTGAGCACCGTTGGTATGGGCCCTAAAGTGGTTGATTAGTCAGAAACTGGTTGAGTGGGAGGCAACAAAGGATGTGTTAAATGGAGCTGACTCTTAGGATAGGGGCACTAGTGGTGTGCCATAGGGCTTGGTTCTTGGACAGATTCTTTTCAATATTTTCATAACTGATATTCTAGAAGGGCTATGGGGAAAGGTTTGTCTTTTTGTGTATGATACCAAAATCTGCAACTCGGTAGACACCCAGGAAAGTATTGAAAACATGCAGAATGGTCTACAGCAGGGGTGGCCAACTCTGGTCCTCGAGAGCCACAGGCCAGGTTTTCAGGATATCCCCAATGAATATGCATGAGATAGATTTGCATATAATGATGGCAGTGCATGCAAATCTATCTCATGCATATTCATTTTGTATATTCTGAAAAACTGGCCTGTTTGTGACTCTTGAGGACTGGAGTTGACCAACCCTAGTCTGTACCACTCCATGGCAAAACCCCAAGGGAGTGGTACAGTCTAAGGGCTGAAATTCTAAGCATAAAACAAACAAGATCTAGGGGTGATAGTAAATGATGATGTCAAGGTGGACAAACAGGTGAATAAGGTGACAGCAAAAGCCAGAAAGATACTTGGGTGTATAGGGAGAAGAATGGTCAGCAGAAAAAAAAGAAGTGATATTGTGTCTTTATAGGTCCCTAGTGATTTAACTGAAATTTTCGGGTAGATTTTCAAAGGGGTACGCGCATAGGATTCGCGCGTACCCCCCGAAAACCTACCCCAAACCCCCCCTGCACGCGCCGAGTCTATTTTGCATAGGCTCGGCGGCGCGCGCAAGCCCCGGGACGCGCATAAGTCCCGAGGCTTGCATGGAGGGGCGTGTCGGGGGCGTGCCTGGAGTGACGCGGCATATTGGGGGCGTGTCGCGCGTGACGCGACGTTTAGGGGGTGACACCGCGGGAGTGGTTTCGGCCCGGGGCGTTTCAGGGGCGTGGCCACGGCCTCCGGACCAGCCCCCGGGACCGGAACACGGAGCGGGGCAGCCGGCCGGCGCGCGCAAAGTTACGCCTGCTTCCAGCAGGCGTAACTTTGGCTTGGCGCACGCAGGCTGCCGATTTTGGGCAGCCTTGCGTGCGCCGACCACGGATTTTAATGGATACGCGCAGCTACGCGCGTATCTATTAAAATCGCGCGAACAAAAGTACGCGCTCGCGCTAATTTATAAAATCCGGCCCATAGTGTATAATTCTGAAGACCACCACAGGATGCAACTGGTCCAGAGAGAGGCAATTAAAATGAACAATGGGCTTCATCGTAAAGTATATAGGGACAGACATAAAGATCTAAACATGTGTACCCTAGAGAAAGGCTGGATAGGGGATATATGATGTAGACATTTAAATACCTCTAAGGTCCCAATGCACAGGTAGTGGGTATCTTTCAATAGAAAAGAGATTCTGGAATAATGGTTCATGTGATGAGGGTGAAAGATGGTAGATGTGTGAATCCACAGACAAGATGGGCCATATGGTCTTTATATACTATCGTTTCTATCTTTCTAGGTTGGCAGCATCTAAGGACCATATTTTTACAAATCATAAAACTTAGTGGCACAGTGGCCAACAAAAAGGAGGGATGTTGCTTTGCTCTCCTTCTGCTGACTGGAGCGGGGGGCAAAATGCATCAGAATGTAAAGAGTTGGTGAGATCAGGGGAGGTGAGCGCAATGGGGGTGGGAGTTCATTGTGATGACATGAAGTGAGAGAAGGGGCAGAGGATACATGAGTGCATTTGGAAAATCAGCGGAGTTTGAGCATGTGTAGATGGTGTGCATCAGAGGGAGTGAATGAGAGTGTTGGAAGGGGTGGGGGGAGGGGAAAAGGGAGGATACATTCTGGTACCCACATTTTGGAGGTGGCTCCTAGACCTGCACCAGATTTGTCCAGGCCTGTACAATGCTATAGATAAGCTTAGAGATCAATTCACTCATTTTGCCACTGGGAGTCATGTAAATAGCTTGTCAGGCCTACTGGCAAATAAATATTTCTGGCAAAAAATTTGCATAACACTCCTTAGTGTGAAACATTCCATGGGCACCTTAAACCAAATTACTAACACACAATATCCATATCAAGCACTCACTGTAGCCCCTATAGCATCAAAATACAAGTATATGCAAGAAGTTGAGTTTCGCAGTTCTGCAGGAAAAAAGGAAATGCTTGTATTATATGACCTGTTCAAATGAGGTTGTTATTGCTGTATAAAGTGTGGAATTTATTTTTTTTTATTTAATACATTTATTACTCATCAATTCACACCGCATCTCAAAAAGGATATAGCTGCACTGGAAAAAATGCAGAGAAGGATAACCAAAATGATAAGGGGCATGGAGTGGCTGCCCTATGAGGAAAGGCTAAAGAAGTTAGGGCTGTTCAGTTTGGAGAAGAGAAGACTGAGAGGGGATATGATAGAAGTCTACAAAATCATGAAAGGACTTGAACAAATTAATGTAAATCGATTATTTACTCTCTCAGATAATAAAAGAACCTGGGGGCAACTCCATGAAGTTATCAAGTAGCACATTTAAAACAAATTGAAGAAAATTCTTTTTCACTCGGTGCATAGTTAAGCTCTGGAATTCACTGCCAGAGGATGTGGTTACAGCAGTTAGTGTAACTGGGTTTAAAAAAGGTTTGTGTAAATTTCTAGAGGATAAATCCATAAACTGCTATGATGGTAATTAAAAAGCAATAGTAGTTTGTGATTTTATCTAATGCCTGGGTACTTGCCAGGTACTTGTGACTTGGATTGGCCACAGCTGGAAATAGGATACTGGGCTTGATGGACCCTTGGTCTGACCCAGTGTGGCATATCTTATATTCTTATGTTCTTATGTTAAGAAGTCTAGGGGGGATATACAGGAATGCATACATAAAAGGCTCTATTGTGATTCAGCTACTGACATATAATAAATACCAAAAAGGATACACCATATAAATAAATAGTATCATAGCCAGTGAGGTCAAACTGAGGCATGAAAATTGTTGAAAACCTTTTGTCTGAACTGCTGCTGATTCTAGCTGCTGCCAAGACCTGCAGCCCCATCCCACCTGCTGGAAGATATCAATACCACCCTCCGATTTCATCTGTGCATGGGGCTGCTTATGAATGGCGAGGATGCTGTAGGTGCCATGCACCTTTATGTGCCCCTTCGTGCACTGCCAGTGCCCCTGTTTAAGTAGGCTCACAACTGTGTGGCTTTATTTTCTGACTAGGATTTCTTTTTAAATTTTGTCAGTTTAGCTTATTAATTTTTCACTAAGTTTTTCTCTTCACCTATGGATTGCACTGTATCAGCCATTCCTGTGACATGACTGATGTGAAAGGATACATCACAAGAGATATGCTGAGGCCAATATTCAGTAGGCTGTTTAGTGGATAAGTTATCCACCTAAAGTTAGCTGGTTATCCAGGCAAGTAGCTAGTTATCTGGCTACATGTAGCTGGATAACTGTAATCCTAACCAGCTATTAGCTGAATATGGCCAGTTAGACCTAAAGTTATCCGGCCCCATGTGGCCAGATAACTAGCTACTTGCCTGGTATCTTCAGAGATACTAGGTAAGTAGCACACCTTAAAAGAAAACCGAAAAAACAAATAAACAAAAAAAAAGGCCCCCCCCCCCTCCTATCTTTACCCTCCTCTTCCCACTGACCCAAAAATGTGACACAATCTACAAAAGACAATATAAAGTTTACCCCTTCTGCACCTCCCAAACAGCCATAAACCCTCCTTCCCAAGCAGACATCTCCCACCCACCTGTTACCTTCAACATATGACCCCTCATCCTGCCGGGATCACTCTGCTATGCAATCCTGGCCACTTCCAGTATTACTTAGGTAATTACACTGGATGCATACTGTGTAGTGTAGAAGTGCACTTCCAGCATTATTACCTAGGTAACGCTGGAAGCGGCCGGTATTGTATAGCAGGAAGAGGGGGCAGGTGTTTAAAGTAGCAGGTGGGTGGGAGGGTGTCTGCCTGAGAGGAAGGGTGCGACTGTTTGGGGAGAGGCAGAAGGGGTAAAATACAGATTTTTTTTAGTGGAGAAGGAGGACGGAGGAGGGGATGCTGGAGGCCTAGAGGGCATTCCATGAAGTTAGCAAGTAGCACATTTAAGATTATTCGAAGAAAATTCTTTTTCACTCAACGCACAATAAAGCTCTGGAATTTGTTGCCAGAGGATGTGGTTAGTGCAGTTAGTGTAGCTGGGTTCAAAAAAGGTTTGGATAAGTTCTTGGAGGAGAAGTCCATTACCTGCTATTAATCAATTTTACTTAGGGAATAGCCACTGCTATTAATTGCATCAGTAGCATGGGATCTTCTTAGTGTTTGGGTAATTGCCAGGTTCTTGTGGCCTGGTTTTGGCCTCTGTTGGAAACAGGATGCTGGGCTTGATGGACCCTTGGTCTGACCCAGCATGGCAATTTCTTATGTTCTTATGAGCCGGCGTCACTTGTCTTTTTTAACTTTATATTGTCTTTTGTAGATCATGGAACTTTTTCTGGTCAGTGAGGGGACCGTAATGACAGGTAGGGGGATGGGCATCAGGCTGAGAGGCCTGCAATTTGGTGCTTTTGTTTTTTTAAGGTGTGCTACTTATCCGGACATTTCTGAAGATATCTGGGCAAGTATCTAGTTATCTGGCTATATGAGGCTAGATAACTTTAGACCTCCTTATGAGCAGGTCTAAATTTATCTGGCTAACTTAGCTGGATATGCCCATATTCAGCTAAACCAAGTAACACAACCTCTCCCTAATTTATAGTCAGATAACAACTTTTCCAGCTATAATTAAGCTGGATAAATGGCTGAAACTGCCATATTTTCAGTTACACTGGGCAACAATGAAAGTGTTACTGACCTAAAAAGGTCCTACTCTGTAGTATCTTGATGTGCTGAACACGAATATGATCATGAAAAGTTTTTATTGGCTCTTGTTTTGAAGATATTTAATATAGTTCACTTTCTATGTTTAGTCATGTAAATTTATCCAGTAGGACTGTAAATAAGCCTAGAATGATGTAATATTGCATCATATTGCATAATACCATCATGCACACATCATCCAGAGTTTATTACATCATTTTCTGATGCAATGCAGTTCTACTGCCATGCTGCTGCTGAGTAAGCTGACGTCAGCAGTGTACTATATGAAGCCCAGTCAGAAAGGGTGAGCATTTGAAATATTCATGCTGGCTGACTACTGCTGGACACTCTGCAGAGATGCTCCCGAACAGGTGTACAAGAGACAAGCAAAGAAATCTAAGACGTAGTCTATGACTTCATTTTTCAAACGGTATTAACCGTAGGTCTCCTACTATTGGCATACAATTCAAGATGTAATTATATTGTTGCATATTACAAATAAACTAGAGCCAATTTTGCATTTTCACAGTCACATTCATGTTTAGCACATGGAAATTTATAAGAATTGACTAATTTCATTTCAGTAACATGACTTTTGTGAAAATTTGTTGCCCAGTGTTATCTGTCTAAATGGCTTTTGAATATCTACTCCTTTAAGTCCAGACGGTCTAGGTCTGATATTACAGTTATTCCGTTTATGTCCCCTAATCTGGTTGTTTACCTAATGCTCGGTCCATGAGAAGTAAGATAGTGGTGTACTACAATTTATTAAGGGACACACAACCCAATATTTTTTGCATAACTGAGACTTGGCTTTTGGATACTGATCAGTTGTTACTTTTGCAATTATACCTGTCCAATTGTTCTGTTTTTTCTGATCCTCGTCTATTTAAGCGGGGCAGAGAATTGTTAATACTGATGAATCTGAGGTGTTATTGTTGTTGTGCAGGAGGTGGACCCTTGGGCTGAGGTGGGGTTGACGCTACCTGTGGGCAAGCCCTACGGGTCCCCACTGTCGGTAGGCGGAGCTGGCTGACTGACGGAGGCCGGCTGGAGCTTCGCCAATACCAGCCCTCGTTCCACGCATGTTGAGCCCTTGGGTACTGGGGCCAGCTGGATTTAGGTGGGCCTCCATCCGAGGTCTTCTCAGGGATGACGAGGAGGTCAGCCAGGAGCCAGAAGTGGTAGTTGAATTAGGTGGTCCGATCTGGACGAGGCGGAGTCCCGGAGACCCGAGCGCCAATGTGAACAGGAGGCAGACAGAGGGTGCCCAAGTAAGAACAGGCCGAAGCCTGAAAGGCCAAGTCCAGAATGAAGACAAGTGGAGCGTCGTAGAACAGGCTGAAGTCAGGGCAGACGGCAGGCAAGGAAGAATGGCAAGGCAAGTGTGGGTCAATACCAGAAGTCAGCAGGAGAATAGTCAGACAAGGCAAAGGCCAAACAAGGAGACGGGCGGAATTGAAGTCAGGCGAAGCAGAGGTCAATACCAGGAGACAAGCAGTAGTGTAGTCAGATGAAGCAGTGATCAGTACCAGGAGACAACTGTAACGTAGTCAGATGAAGCAGTGATCAGTACCAGGAGACGAGCGGTAGCGTAGTCAGGTGAAGCAGTGGTCAGTACCAGGAGATGAGTAGCAGTGTAGTTAGACGAAGCAGTGGTCAGTACCATGAGACGAGCAGCAGCGTAGTCAGACCCAGTGGTCAGTACCAGGAGATGAGCAGTACATAAGAACATAAGAACATAAGAAAATGCCATACTGGGTCAGACCAAGGGTCCATCAAGCCCAGCATCCTGTTTCCAACAGTGGCCAATCCAGGCCATAAGAACCTGGCAAGTACCCAAAAACTAAGTCTATTCCATGTAACCATTGCTAATGGCAGTGGCTATTCTCTAAGTGAACTTAATAGCAGGTAATGGACTTCTCCTCCAAGAACTTATCCAATCCTTTTTTAAACACAGCTATACTAACTGCACGAACCACATTCTCTGGCAACAAATTCCAGAGTTTAATTGTGCGTTGAGTAAAAAAGAACTTTTTCCGATTAGTTTTAAATGTGCCCCATGCTAACTTCATGGAGTGTCCCCTAGTCTTTCTACTATCCGAAAGAGTAAATAACCGATTCACATCTACCCGTTCTAGACCTCTCATGATTTTAAACACCTCTATCATATCCCCTCTCAGTCGTCTCTTCTCCAAGCTGAAAAGTCCTAACCTCTTTAGTCTTTCCTCATAGGGGAGTTGTGCCATTCCCCTTATCATTTTGGTAGCCCTTCTCTGTACCTTCTCCATCGCAATTATATCTTTTTTGAGATGCGGCGACCAGAATTGTACACAGTATTTAAGGTGCGGTCTCACCATGGAGCGATACAGAGGCATTATGACATTTTCCGTTTTATTGATCATTCCTTTTCTAATAATTCCCAACATTCTGTTTGCTTTTTTGACTGCCGCAGCACACTGAACCAACGATTTCAATGTGTTATCCACTATGACACCTAGATCTCTTTCTTGGGTTGTAGCACCTAATATGGAACCCAACATCGTGTAATTATAGCAT
This sequence comes from Rhinatrema bivittatum, assembly GCF_901001135.1. Taxonomy (NCBI): domain Eukaryota; kingdom Metazoa; phylum Chordata; class Amphibia; order Gymnophiona; family Rhinatrematidae; genus Rhinatrema; species Rhinatrema bivittatum. The sequence goes on from NC_042615.1 coordinate 414,571,012, forward strand.
GGATTATTTTTCCCTATATGCATCACCTTGCACTTATCCACATTAAATTTCATCTGCCATTTGGATGCCCAACTTTCCAGTCTCACAAGGTCTTCCTGCAATTTATCACAATCTGCTTGTGATTTAACTACTCTGAACAATTTTGTGTCATCTGCAAATTTGATTATCTCACTCGTCGTATTTCTTTCCAGATCATTTATAAATATATTGAACAGTAAGGGTCCCAATACAGATCCCTGAGGCACTCCACTGTCCACTCCCTTCCACTGAGAAAATTGCCCATTTAATCCTACTCTCTGTTTCCTGTCTTTTAGCCAGTTTGCAATCCACGAAAGGACATCGCCACCTATCCCATGACTTTTTACTTTTCCTAGAAGCCTCTCATGAGGAACTTTATCAAACGCCTTCTGAAAATCCAAGTATACTATATCTACCGGTTCACCTTTATCCACATGTTTATTAACTCCTTCAAAAAAGTGAAGCAGATTTGTGAGGCAAGACTTGCCCTGGGTAAAGCCATGCTGACTTTGTTCCATTAAACCATGTCTTTCTATATGTTCTGTGATTTTGATGTTTAGAACACTTTCCACTATTTTTCCTGGCACTGAAGTCAGGCTAACCGGTCTGTAGTTTCCCGGATCGCCCCTGGAGCCCTTTTTAAATATTGGGGTTACATTTGCTATCCTCCAGTCTTCAGGTACAATGGATGATTTTAATGATAAGTTACAAATTTTTACTAATAGGTCTGAAATTTCATTTTTTAGTTCCTTCAGAACTCTGGGGTGTATACCATCCGGTCCAGGTGATTTACTACTCTTCAGTTTGTCAATCAGGCCTACCACATCTTCTAGGTTCACCGTGATTTGATTCAGTCCATCTGAATCATTACCCATGAAAACCTTCTCCATTACGGGTACCTCCCCAACATCCTCTTCAGTAAACACCGAAGCAAAGAAATCATTTAATCTTTCCGCGATGGCCTTATCTTCTCTAAGTGCCCCTTTAACTCCTCGATCATCTAACGGTCCAACTGACTCCCTCACAGGCTTTCTGCTTCGGATATATTTAAAAAAGTTTTTACTGTGAGTTTTTGCCTCTACAGCCAACTTCTTTTCAAATTCTCTCTTAGCCTGTCTTATCAATGTCTTACATTTAACTTGTCAATGTTTATGCTTTATCCTATTTTCTTCTGTTGGATCCTTCTTCCAATTTTTGAATGAAGATCTTTTGGCTAAAATAGCTTCTTTCACCTCCCCTTTTAACCATGCCGGTAATCGTTTTGCCTTCTTTCCACCTTTCTTAATGTGTGGAATACATCTGGACTGTGCTTCTAGAATGGTATTTTTTAACAATGACCACGCCTCTTGGACATTTTTTACTTTTGTAGCTGCTCCTTTCAGTTTTTTTCTAACAATTTTTCTCATTTTATCAAAGTTTCCCTTTTGAAAGTTTAGCACGAGAGCCTTGGATTTGCACAGTAGCACAGCTTAGTCAGGTGAAGCAGTGGTCAGTACCAGGAGACGAGCAGCAGCGTAGTCAGACGAAGCAGTGGTCAGTACCAGGAGATGAGCAGGAGCGTGGTCAGACGAAGCAGTAGTCAAAGCCAGGAAGTCAGTCAGTAGGAACAAGCAAAGTAGACACGAACACAGGAGCAGGAATGGGTACCAGGATCAGGAACAGGAACACAGATGAGTCAGGAACCAGGAACACGAAGGAATCACAGGTACTAGCAACTAAGGACATGACCAACGTGGAGACCTGTTGCCAAGGCAAGGAAGCACTCACTGGACCCGGCCTTATATACCGGGACCCAGTGATGTCATCATTCGGGGCCGCGGGTAAGCTTCCCGCTGTGGCCCCTTTAAAAGAACAGCTGATACAAGTGCCTAGGGAGGGGCACGGCGTGAGATGGCGGCGTCTCCCCGCGGACCATACGGGGAGGCCCGCCGCGGAGCAGAGACATCCGCTGCGGAGCTGGGAGCAAGAGGAGCAGCCCGAGGTCAGAGGCAGTGGCCACTGGCCACAAGAGCAGCAGAACCAGGCACTGGAGCAGGCAATCGGGGGTAAGAGGGCCTGGCCGCGGGCCTGCCACAGCCGGCACACGCAAAAATTGTGGGCAACAAAGTTTTTGGAATCTGCTTATTTTACTATCCCGCAGGTTTCCTGAATGCCAATTAATTACCCAGTTACTGAAACCCTTATGGGGATTAGAATAGAATTTAATAACATCAATCTCCTCCGTGCCTGCCCCCCAACTAACCTCAGTGTGTATGAAGTACTTTAGAGTGATCATCATTTGATAACCCTGAAACTGGAGATCTGTCTAGCTGACTGTAATACAAACTGCCCTAATGTTTTCCTTTTAAAGAGGGGAAAAATTGATCCTGAACTTCTTCGGGCTTTTTGGCTACCACAAATTACACTTATGTTCCCCAGTAATATCCATGGCAGTTGAGCTGTGGCATGACTTTTAAAACAAGCAGTTGATACTGTTTCTCCATTGAAACCAGTGAAAGTCAAAGGGACCAATAGGGTCCCTTGGCTCTCACCAGAGCAAAGGTCAGCCAAAGCTCATTTGCATCATCTGGGTGGCATTGGCTTAAATTGTGTTCTGCTGATGCCCAGATTGCTTATAGTCATGCTTTGAACCTTTACCAGATCCATTGAAATCCGGAGTACCGCAAGGGTCCGCGTTGTCAGCAATGCTTTTTAACTTATATCTTGCCTCCATTGCTAAATTACTAACAGCTATCACGGATGGTTTTAAGATATATGCTGTTGATATTCAGTTCTACATTAAAATTCAGACTTCCTGGCAAGAAACCATGGACCATCTTCAACTTTGCATGACCACAATTAGGAAATGGTTACATCAAAATAAACTCTCTCTCAATACAAATACAACTGAATTTCTATTAATTCATCGTCCTCATTCTGCTCCCTTAAATGACACTCTCTCTATGGACAATCTCTCTTTTCCTTTAAATAAGCCTGCAAGAGCCTTGGTGTTTTGCTTGATGAAACTCTCTCATTTAAACCTCAAATTAAAGTGGTTGTAAAATCAGGATTTTTCAAACTTCGTTTGATTTCTAGTCTTCATCATTTACTTTTTGAAAACAATTTACATACTGTCATCCGTGCGATAATGTTTCCTCATCTAGACTATTGTAATAGTCTGCTAATAGGCGTACCTAAAGTTCTACTAATAGAAACACATAGAAACCTAGAAATGACGGCAGAAGAAGACCAAACGGCCCATCCAGTCTGCCCAGCAAGCTTTCGCACTTTTTTTTTTCTCATACTTATTTGTTACTCTTAGCACTTAGTAACCTTTTGGTTTTATTTCCCTTCCACCCCCGCCATTAATGTAGAGAGCAGTGTTGGAACTGCATCTAAGTGAAATATCTAGCTTAATTAGTTAGGGGTAGTAACCGCCGCAATAAGCAAGCTACACCCATGCTTATTTGTTTACCCAGACTATGTAATTCAGTCCTTGGTTGTTGTCTGTATAGATCCCCTTTTCTTCATTCCCCCCTGCTGTTGAAGCAGAGAGCTATGCTGGATATGCATTGAAAGTGAAGTATCAGTCTATCTCCTCTGCCGTTGAAGCAGAGAGCTACGCTGGCTTTGCATGAAGTATCAGTCTTTCTCCCCTCCCGTTGAAGCAGAGAGCTATGCTTGATATGCATTGAAAGGGAAGTTTCAGGCTTATTTGGTTTGGGGTAGTAACCGCCGTAAAGCAAGCTACTCCCCGCTTTTTTTGTGAATGCAAATTCTTTTCTCCACATTTCCTCTTGCAGTTGAAGCTTAGAGCAATGTTGGAGTCGCATTAACCGTGTGTATGTTTATTGAATAAGGGTATGATCTCCAGGTAGTAGCCGTCATTCCCGCGAGCCACCCACTCTTCATTCACATCCTCTAGACTTTATGGATCCACAGTGTTTATCCCACGCCCCTTTGAAGTCCTTCCACAGTTCTGGTCTTTACCACTTCCTCCGGAAGGGCATTCCAGGCATCCACCACCCTCTCCGTGAAGAAATACTTCCTGACATTGCTTCTGAGTCTTCCTCCCTGGAGTTTTAAATCGTGACCCCTGGTTCTGCTGATTTTTTTCCAGTGGAAAAGGTTTGTCATTATCTTTGGATCATTAAAACCTTTCGAGTATCTGAAAGTCTGTATCATATCACCTCTGCTCCTCTTTTCCTCTAGGGTGTACATATTTAGAATCTTCAATCTCTCCTCATAAGTCATTCGATGAAGGCCAGCCACCTTTTTGGTCGCCCTTCTCTGGACCGCCTCTATCCTCTCACTATCCCTTTGGAGATACGATCTCCAGAACTGAGGCCTCAACAAGGACCTGTACAAGGGGATAAGAACATAAGAACATAAGAAAATGCCATACTGGGTCAGACCAAGGGTCCATCAAGCCCAGCATCCTGTTTCCAACAGTGGCCAATCCAGGCCATAAGAACCTGGCAATTACCCAAAAACTAAGCCTATTCCATGTTACCATTGCTAATGGCAGTGGCTATTCTCTAAGTGAACTTAATAGCAGGTAATGGACTTCTCCAAGAACTTATCCAATCCTTTTTTAAACACAGCTATACTAACTGCACTAACCACATCCTCTGGCAACAAATTCCAGAGTTTAATTGTGCGTTGAGTAAAAAAGAACTTTCTCCGATTAGTTTTAAATGTGCCCCATGCTAACTTCATGGAGTGCCCCCTAGTCTTTCTACTATCCGAAAGAGTAAATAACCGATTCACATCTACCTGTTCTAGACCTCTCATGATTTTAAACACCTCTATCATATCCCCCCTCAGTCATCTCTTCTCCAAGCTGAAAAGTCCTAACCTCTTTAGTCTTTCCTCATAGGGGAGCTGTTCCATTCCCCTTATCATTTTGGTAGCCCTTCTCTGTACCTTCTCCATCGCAATTATATCTTTTTTGAGATGCGGCGACCAGAATTGTACACAGTATTCAAGGTGCGGTCTCACCATGGAGCGATACAGAGGCATTATGACATTTTCCGTTTATTCACCATTCCCTTTCTAATAATTCCCAACATTCTGTTTGCTTTTTTGACTGCCGCAGCACACTGTACCGACGATTTCAATGTGTTATCCACTATGACACCTAGATCTCTTTCTTGGGTTGTAGCACCTAATATGGAAACCAACATTGTGTAATTGTAGCACGGGTTATTTTTCCCTATATGCATCACCTTGCACTTATCCACATTAAATTTCATCTGCCATTTGGATGCCCAATTTTCCAGTCTCATAAGGTCTTCCTACAATTTATCACAATCTGCTTGTGATTTAACTACTTCCCTTTTCTTACTTGATATTCCTCTCTCTATGCAGCCTAGCATTCTTCTGGCTTTAGCTATCGCCTTGTCACATTGTTTTGCCGACTTTAGATCGTTAGACACTATCACCCCAAGGTCTCTCTCCTGCTCCGTGCACATCAGCCCTTCACCTCCCATCGAATACAGTTCTTTCGGATTTCCACACCCCATATGCATGACTCTACACTTCTTGGCATTGAATCTCAGCTGCCATATCTTCGACCACTCTTCCAGCTTCCATAAATCCCATCTCATTCTCTCCACTCCTTCCGGCATGTCCACTTTGTTGCAGATCTTAGTGTCATCCGCAAAAAGACAAATAGACAAACTTTACCTTCTATCTCGTCCACTATGTCGCTCACATAGATATTGAACAGGACCGATCCCAACACCGATCCTTGCGGCACTCCGCTTAACACCGCTCTCTCTTCAGAGTAAGTTCCATTTATCATCACACACTGTCATCTGTCCGTCAACCAGTTTGCAGTCCAGGCCACCACCTTTGCATTCACTCCTAAGCTTCTCATTTTATTCACCAGCCTCCTGTGCAGGACTGTATCAAAAGCCTTGCTGAAATCCATGTAGATGACATCGAGCACTCTTCTTTGATCCAATTCCCTAGTCACCCAGTCGAAAAAGTCAATCAGATTTGTCTGACAGGATCTTCCCCTGGTGAATCCATGCTGCCTCTGGTCCAGCAATTCTCCCGACTGTAGATAGTTCACTATTCTTTCTTTCAGCAGCAACTCCATCACTTTTCCCACCACCGAGGTTAGGCTAACCGGCCTGCAGTTACCAGTCTCTTCTCTGCTCCCACTCTTGTGAAGCGGGACCACTACCGCTCTTCTCCAATCACTAGGCACCACTCCCGTTTCTAGGGATCTATTGAACAGGTCACACAGCAGACCTGCCAGCACATCTCTGAGCTCCCTCAGTATCCTGAAATGAACCTCATCAGGCCCCATGGCTTTGTCCACTTTCAGTTTCCCCAGCTCTTCCCACACATTCTCCACTGTAAACGGAGTTACATCTACTCCACTCCCCTCCAGTTTCTTGTTAACTAGCGATGGTCCTTCTCCTGGGTCCTCTTTAGTGAACACCGAACTGAAGTATTCGTTTAATATTTCTGCCATTTCTTCGTCTCTCTCTACACATTGATCCTTTTCACCTTTGAATTTCACTATACCACTTTGAACTTTTCTCCTTTCTCTGATATATCTGAAAACTGTTTTGTCACCTCTCTTTACCTCTTTGGCAATCCTTTCTTCCGCTTGACTATTTGCCGTCTTGATTACTTTCTTCATCTCCCTCAGTTGTACCTGATATTCTTCTTTGTGCTCCTCCCTTTGGGATCCTTTATATTTCTTGAATGCTGTTCTTTTAGCTTTTATTTTGTCAGCCACCTCCTTTGAGAACAAGATAGGTTTCATTTTTCTTTTGCTTTTCTTTACTTTTCTAACATAAAGATTAGTTGCCTTGATAATTGCTCCTTTTAGATTGGTCCACTGTTGATCCACATCTCTCTCGTTCTCCCAGCCTTTTAGTTTTTCCTCCAGGTACTTCCCCATTTCATCAAAGTCCGTGTTTTTGAACTGCAAAACTCGGGTCTTCGTGCTTCTTCTACGTATCCTTTGTGTGATATGAAACCCTACCGTTTGATGATCACTGGTGCTGAGGTGGGCACCCACCTGTACATCAGAGACATTATCTCCATTAGTGAGCACTAAATCGAGTATAGCTCCCTCTCTCGTGGGTTCCATTATCATTTGTTTGAACAAAGCCCCTTGCAGGGCATCCACTATTTCTCTACTATTGTTAGATTCTGCAGAAGGGATTCTCCAGTCTACATCCGGCAGATTAAAGTCTCCAATGATCACCACTTCTCCCTTCTTTCCCATCTTTTGGATGTCTTCAACCAGATCTCTGTCATGCTCTTCCTTTTGATTTGGAGGCCTGTAAACCACGCCAATATAAATGGATGCTCATCTTTTTTTTAGGTCGGATCATAGTGCTTCTTCATTGCTCCATCTTCCTTGCAGCTCAGATGCTTGGTTATTGTTTCTGACATAAAGAGCCACTCCTCCCCCTTTCCTATCCTCTCTGTCCTTCCTTAGCAAGTTATAGCCCGGTATTGTCGTATCCCAATCATGAGATTCCATGAACCACAGCAACAATGTCCAAGTCCACCTCCACCATTAGGGCTTGCAGATCTGGGATTTTATTGCCCAAACTACGAACATTTGTGCTCATAGCTTTCCAGCTTTTCTCGTTCAGGTTACTGCTTTTCCTGGACTCCTTTTGTGACTTTAGTTGAGTTTTGTTATTCACTTCACCCTTTCCCTTTGCAATTGTGCAAAGGAAAAGATTAGTGCCTCTGATGACAGAGTTATCTATCAAAATGAGCTTTTTCCTTTGATTACTGATCTGGAGTTTCTGTATGCATTGGGTTTCTTCTCTTTTCAGATAACACTTCAATCTTTTTCTCAAGAACTTCTTCAGTATTTAATACAGAGAAGGCTTTTTGTACTTGATATATTGAATGACTCCACATCACAGTTCTAATTCTACCACAGCCCACTGTAATCTTAATGCAGCGGCTCGGTTGATTTCAAATACTAAATGTTATGAATGTATTACACTGGTTCTATTTAGCCTGAACTGGTTACTCATCCCTGAATGAATTAACTATAAGATTGCTATGACCATTTTCAAATGACTTAGTCCAGGTTCTGCTACATGGTTTAATGCATTTATAAGCCCATGAGAGAGAGAGAGAGAGAAAGAGAGAGAGAGTGAGAGTGAGAGAAAGAGAAAGAGAGAGAGAGAGATAATGCCCTGACCATAGATAGGTATTTATATCCCTTTGGGAGGCACACCTAGTAACTCAAGGTGAGGTTTAAGTATTAGGTTAGGAGCCACTTTGACATTCAAAGTGAGACGTACGAACAGAACAGTGCTCTCTTTTGAACATTTGATGACCCTCGGAATGAGGATACTCACCCAAAGATGAGATTTGTGCAATGTTCTCTCAACCTAGCTTGATGTTAACCAGATAGAGAGTCCATCAAGCTAGGTTGAGAGAACATTGCACAAATCTCATCTTTGGGTGAGTTTCCTCACTCCGACGCAACACTTTATATCCTTCTCTTGCAGAAGACAGGAACACCACCAAATTATGTCTATCAAACAGCACATTTCCTCTCTGTCTTGGGAGCTATTGATTGTACTCAAATCCCCATATAGGCATCAGGGAGAGATGAGGCTGCCTACCGCAATCATAAACATAAACATAAAAATATAGAAATGACGGCAAAAGAAGACCAAACGGTCCATCCAGCCTGCCCAGCAAGCTTTCACATTTATTTATTTTTTCATATTTTTCTGTTACTCTTGTCCCTTTAAATAACTTTTTTGGTTCTATTTCCCTTCTACCCCCGCCATCGTAGATAGCAGTGCTGGAGCTGCATTTAAGTGAAGAACCTAGATAATTGGTTTGGGGTAGTAACCGCCTTAAAAAGCAAGCTAGTCTCCTGCAGGATCTTTATCCTGTTGGAGTCTATGCCATCCCTAACATAAAGCGCTACCCTCCAACCAAGTTGATCTACCCTATCATTGCAATATACCTTGTACTCTAGTATAGCACTGTCCCATTTGTTATTATCTTTGTATCAGGTCTCTGAGATGCCAATTATATCTACCTCTTCATTCAGTGCTATACACTCTAACTCTCCCATCTTACTTTTAGAATTCTGTATTAGCATACATTCATTTCAAAGTATGTTTTTTTGTTGGTATTAACAATCTGCCTATCACTTGCCAGGGGTATTTTGGAATCTTTTAACTCAGGTGGTTCTTTACTTATAGCCACATGGACTACTATTGCTTTTATTGGAACCTCTCTATGGGGATGCCTTTACTTCTCTATTATTTTAGTATGCTTTGAAGATACTTCCCTCCAAATGATGTGCTATTGAGCAACTGTTGGCTTTCCTCCTTGTTCTAGTTTAAAGGCTGTTCTCTTTTTTCTGAAAATTAGCACTAGCAACCTGGTCCCAACTCTGGTTAAGGCAGAGCCCAGCTCTTTGTAATAGGCTGTCCTTGCTCAAAATGTAAATGTTGTCCAGTTCCTAACAAAACTAAAGCCCTCTTCTATGCACCATTGTTTCATCCACACATTGAGGCTCCAGAGTTCTGTCTGCCTCTGGGGTCCTATGCATGGCATGGGGAGTATTTCAGAGAATGCTATCCTGGAGGATCTGGATTTCAACTTTCTACCTAAAATCCTATATTTGGCTTCAAGAACCTCCCTCCAACACCTTCCTTGTCATTGGTGCTCACATGTACCATGACAGCTGGCTCCTCCCCAGCACTGTCTAAAATCTTATCTAGGTGACATGTAAGGTTTACCATGTTCGCACCATGCAGACAAGTTACCAAGCGATCCTCACATCCACCAGCCACTCAGCTGCCTACATTGCTAATAATCAAATCACCAATTATGACGGCAGACCTAACTCTTCCCTTTCTGAGCAATAGCCCTTGGAGACTCATCTTTGGTATGAGAAGATTGCGCATCACCTGGAGAGGAGGTATTTACTACAGGATCAATTCCTATTACCAGTGTAACGTTCTTCGACCTGCTGACCTTGTTCCTCCAAAACAGTACAGGGACTGCTGGACTTGGCTACTATGTCTCTGAAGGTCTCTATATACCCCTCTGTCTGCCTTAACTCCTTCAGATCTGCCATTGTGGTCTCCATAGACTCGTTCTCTGAAAACCAGAAGCTCTTTGCACAGGGCATACACATACAACCTCTCAGTCAGTGCAAAAGACTGGAAGGCCCCCATCTCACTGCTGGACTGCTGTCAACATCTTAATATTGTTCAGTTCCTAGGTTGATATGAAAGTGGGTAAACGTTTAGGGGCAGATTTTCAAAGGGGTACGCATGTAAGATACGCGTGTACCCCCCGAAAACCTGCCCCAAGCTCCCCCTGCGCGCGCCGAGCCTATGTTGAATAGGCTCAGCGGCGTGTGCAAGCCCCAGGGCTTTCCTGGGGGCGTGTCTGCCTAGTAACGTATGTACTTGTACTTTCATTGCAGATGGATAGTTTTCTTAAAGTTCATTTCTATGGGTAAAACGCTGTTTTATCTACAGAAATGGCTTTGAAAACAGCCTTCTATAAAGGCCAGTCTTGCTATATAAAAACTGTTAGGAAATTAAAATACAATTGGAGTGCTGTGCTTTCAATAAATATATGTTTTCATGCCATCAAGCAAGTATGTAGAAAAATATAGTAAAAACTGTTTGCCTGAGGAAATTTTTCCCAACTGCTAAAATCTCCTGATATTTGTCTACTTTCAAGCCCTTCTGTGCACCCCCAAGCAACATCTCTCCCCCCCCCCCCACTACACACACACATACACACTTAATTGGTGGAATTGTGCCTTGAGTGACTTGTGAACACTGGAGTGATTTCTGAATCTTGAAACATTAATAATGCAATTAGTGACCTTATGAATGACCCAGAACTGGCCCACAAGGACATTTTCTGATAGCTTTCTGATGCTATTCAGGCCTTCTGAAGCTCAAATTAGATATAATTAGTTTTAAAATGTGTTCTACTAATCAAGCAGCATCAAACAACTTACCTTTTTCAGACCAGAGATGAACGGCTCAGATGTGGAATTAATTGCACTTGCTGATGGAGGTATTGGAGGTGCTTTTTCACAGACACCACCAGTTGCTAGAATACAAGCAACTACTGCAGGGATGGCATACACTGCTATCTAAGGAAAACACAAATTGCAACTCGTTAGTTCATAATGGGCTAGATTTTAAAAGCCCTGCGCACGTAAATCCTCCCAGATTTACATGTGCAGGGCACTTGCGAGCCGGCGCTCCTATTTTGCATAGGCCGCCGGCGCACGCAAAGCCCCGGGACGCGTGTAAGTCCCGGGGCTTCGTAAAAGGGGTGGGAGGGATGTGTCCGGGGTGGGTCTGGGGCGGGTCCGGGGGCGTGGTGACGGTTCGGGGGCGGGCCGGGAGGACGGTCCCGAGTCCCCCAGCATTGCGGCCTGTGCCAGGGAATGCGAGGCGGCGCGCACACGCCTGCTTCAAGCAGGCGTAACTTGCCCAACAAAGGTAGGGGGGGGGATTTAGGTAGGGCCGGGGGGTGGGTTAGGTAGGGGAAGGGAGGGGAAGGTGGGGGGACGTGGAAGGAAAGTTCCCTCCGAGGCCGCTCTGATTTTGGAGCAGCCTCGGAGGGAAAGGAGGCAGGCTGCGGGGCTCAGCACACGCAGGCTGACGATTTTGCGCAGCCTTGCGTGCGCCGACCCTGGATTTTATAAGATACGCGCGTATCTTATAAAATCCGGCGTACTTTTGTTCACATTGGTTGCGCGAACAAAAGTACCCGTGCGCGTACTTTTTAAAGATCTACCTCTATATATAATCTGAAATAATGAAAAGACTGATTAAATGTTTGCCATTTACCATCAGTGGAATCTTTTCCTTTTCATACACAAGGAAAGGTGATAGCAGGTTTGCTATAAGGATGCCCAGAGGATTTGCTAGAATAAAATAACCAAACGTTTAATTACAATAAAAATAACTTTTATAACACACACTGAAAACTTTCCCCTTGAAAACTGCCTAAGAAAATATACCCACACAACTTTGCATCTCCTTTTCCTGTGTGTAAAGTTACATGCATACTTTTGAAATTTCAAGGCATATGTGTGTACTTGTAAGCCACTCCCCAACCCCACGTCTGGAAACAACAGCTTTCATTGTGAATAAAACTATGCACATAGTGGCACTAAATTTGTAATTTCACTCGCACATAGGGTGGACAAATTTCAAAGACCCTCTTTCTGCAGGTAAAAGCACTGTTTTATTCAGGTAAATCTCTATGAAAATTGCCCCTAGTGAATTTTGTTGGGGGACATACTTATGCCCCTGCTCCTTTCTCCCTCCGACCCCATCCCTCAGTTAAGATGTCAACATTTTAAGGAAAAGTTGCATTTTAACAAAAAAATATGTCCAACCCATGGCTTTGACAATATATAACTGCAAGACTTTACAGATAACAAAAGGTTCTCTAATTTTTTCTTTGGAGGGTTCAGCCAATACACAATTACAGACTAAAAAGGACCAAAAGCACCTCTCTTTTTTTTTGATTATACAAAAAATTCTTTTTGAATTTATCCACTGATATGACCTCATATAGGCATTTTTTGGAGCCAGTTTGAATGAGTGTGCTGCATAGCAAGTAGTATATTTCGCACTACCACTCAATATATAATCATAGGTCATCTAACGTCAATTTGATTAATTCTAAGTATCGAGCGCCGACCATTTATATGATTCCAAAGATACATAAAGACCTAGTCCACCCACCGGGGAGACCCATTGTAAGCACTATAGGATCTTTATTAGAGCCATTATCTGTATTTATCGATAAATTCTTACAACCACAAGTTTTGCAAATCAAGTCATACATTAGGGACACCAAAGCTATGTTGAATAAATTAATGTCCATCTATCCTACTCCAGATACCATCATGGTAACTTTAGATATCAGGGCACTATATACAAGTATCCCACAAGATCAGGCATTAGTAATTTTACAACAAGCATTAAATTCTAGAAGTCGCCCACATCGTGTACCAACATCTTTTCTGTTAAGTATTGCTACTATTGCATTACAAAAAAATTATTTCATCTTCGATGAATGTTATTACCAGCAGATTCATGGTACCGCCATGGGGGCCACTATGGCCCCCAGTTTGGCGAATTTGTATATGGAAAACTTTGAAGAGACATTATTGTATCATTCAGCTAAGTTTATTAACATCACAAACTGGTGTCGATACATAGATGACATATTTTTCTTGTGGCATGGTGAGGAATCAAGCTTAACAAATTTTTTGACGTGGATAAATACTTTAGATCCAAATCTTTATTTTACGATGCAGTATAGTAAATCTAAGATCAATTTTTTGGATATATCCATACAGAAATTGGATAATCAATTTGCTACTACATTGTTTAAAAAATCCACGGATAAAAATGTACTACTTCATTTCTCTAGCTTTCACCCATATCATTTAAAAAATAATTTACCAATTGGTCAATTTTTGAGAATACGACGAATATGTCATGATATAGAAGACTATACTGTGCAGGCACAAGCATTAGCAACACGATTGCTCAATAGGGGTTATCCTTCTAAAACAATTAGAGCAGCGTACAAAAGAGGATTTAATGCTCAGCGCATATGGCTACTTTTGGAAAAAGATGATGTATATCAGGATCCGAAACTTGTATGTACATTAAAATATTCAACAAGGGCCACTCAGATTGCGGCCATCATTCGAAAATATTGGCATATATTACAATTCCATCTGGTCTTTAAAGAGTTACCGATGATAACATACAGTCGGGGAAAAAATTTGAGAGATTTACTGACGCATTCCTTTTTACGTTCGGACACTGCTCAATCTGGCTCACATTCTGGCGAACACATGCCGTGTAATAATTGCTCTCTATGTGCACAGACTATTAGTGGACCAACATGGACAGATAAGAAGGGCAATCTTCACCATGCCAAAATAAATACTAATTGTGCATCAACACATGTGGTTTATCTGATTGTCTGTCCTTGTAACAAATATTATGTAGGCAGAACAAAGAGAGCCATACGTACTAGGCTGATTGAACATCGCAGCTGTGTAGCCACGCAAAAATTGCAAGCCCCTATGGTGGCACATTGTGTTGAATTCAATCACACTTTTGCAGATCTGAAGTGGAGAATTATCGATAAAATTTTGATGACTAGTAGGGGGGGTGATTCACTGACATTACTGAATTTACAGGAACAACGGTGGATTTACAAGTTGGCATGTACTGCTCCGGAGGGATTAAATGCTGAAATTGATTGGTATTCTGTGATTTGAATCTAGTAGCAAGTTCACAGCTGACATGTGTAGCAGATAATTCTGACGTTGCAACTTCTCATTGGATCATTTGTCCTTTAAAAATGGCGTCCTGTCACTCCTGCTTCCGGTTGAAGAGACGGATTTCTCAGAAGACGGAACATTAACTGAGCAACTAATATCGTTAGTACCGCGGCGAATAAGGTATAAAAAAGTTTTTTATTAAGCCTGTTACAAGTTATTAACATTAGATGTCTTCATAGATGGCCCCATGAAGAAGGTGGAGAACCGAAACACGGACCGTGTTGGGCAAGTCATCCTCACGGCACAGAGCCGCTCAGATTCTTCAATCTTGATGTCTTGAACAAGTTAAGTTATATTACTATTATGAAAAAGTAATAATATAAGAAGTTTTATGATGATGAAATGAGCACAAACAATGGTGAAACTAGCACAGAAAAAATCAAAAAATTGACGTTAGATGACCTATGATTATATATTGAGTGGTAGTGTGAAATATACTACTTGCTATGCAGCACACTCATTCAAACTGGCTCCAAAAAATGCCTATATGAGGTCATATCAGTGGATAAATTCAAAAAGAATTTTTTGTATAATCAAAAAAAAGAGAGGTGCTTTTGGTCCTTTTTAGTCTGTATTTGACAATATATATGCATATTCTGTATGGAATCCTGAAGAAAAAGTATGGTTACAAATTCCAAAATCTAATTAGTGAAATGGTGGCCACATTTGAATTAAATGTTATAAGATTATTCTTACAATATTTTTATACAAATTCTGTGAAACATGGATAAGAAAGAACTGATTGTGTTGCTTAGCCAAAACCATACATCATCACTTTATATCTCATTCAAATTTGATCAAAATAAAATAAATTTGGATGCTCGATTCTTTAAGCCACAAAAGGATGAGTGAGGCAAAGCAAACTCGTGAAATCACATACATACATATCCCTAGAGACTTTTGTTTTCAGTTATTTTATTTTATTTTTCCTAGGAATTTGACAGTGTTTATTATAACAAACAGAAGTAGGAGAAAATCAGTGCAAAAAAATTGTTGTTCATTTACTTATCACCCATTTTTGTTCATTATAATAAATTCCTGGGAAAAAATAAAACAGACACTGAAAATGAAGTTCTATACATAAACCATACTTTTCTCTCGCTAGAATATACAGAAATGTCCTCAAAAATATGGTGAGCTTGGTACAATTATTTGATAAGTCCCTTTGATGTCAACAGAATTATCTGCAAATGCATGTACTATTGCTGCTCTCAATAAAAACATGAAAGCAAAAAAATAGCACCCCACATTTTGATTCCTTCTCTTAAGCATGCAGAAAATCATATGACAAGAAAAAAATCAGAATGAGAGATTTACTTTAAAAGTAAAGTAACAGATGTCACCAGTGAAGGACCACTTGCCCCAACCAGTCTTCCCTGTTTCTCCTTCCTAAGAATATGTCAGAATTCTGTTGCAGTTCCATATTGATTGGCCTTACCTATTCTTCTTGAAAGCTTGAGGAAACCAAACTACCACTCTGTGCACACTAAATTCGTCTTCCCATTTCTTGGCCCAATAATGTTCCATGTGATTGAACATATAGATTCTAGAACTAGTTTTTTCAGCCAGCCACATTTCTTCTTCCTTCTATTCCCACCAACTGCCCTGGACATTATGCTTGGTTTCTGAACTGAGCATGGCTAAATTCTGTTGTGGATTTGGTTGCTACTATTTATTTATAAATATACTGTATATTTATTTTATAATTTATATTTTTAAACATACCTACCTCTCAGCTCAAAGCAATTTACAAAAGGAGAAGCCGACAAACATAAAATAGAACCCTAAAGCTAAAGACAAATATACTTCATCTTTTCTACCCACCATGCATTAGCTACAACACAACAGATAATTATACATATCCTAACATCATCAAAATATCCCTCCTAAAATTCTGCAGGTTTCAAATTAAAACTATTTCTGTAGAAAGCAAATACTGAGCCCCAAACTCAGAGCTCACATCTAAGCCCACATTCTATAACACATTTCCCACCTTCTAATCCCCCCTAACTCCCTTAGTATTTCATAAACCTTCAGCTATTCAACTAACTGCTCAATTAGAACCCTATTCTCCTAAGGATATGCCTGGTGAAGACAGGCCAAGAGAGAATTTAAGAAGAAGCTTGCCATAGAAACAAAAACTAATATCTTTTTCCTTTACATTTGAAGCCTGTGAAGGAGTCAGTTGGGCCGCTAGATGACCAAAAGGTAAAATGGATGTTCAGGGATTATAAAGAAATAGCAAAGAATGAATTATTTGCTTTGATCCTTACTAAGGAGGATTTTAGAACATACTCACACTGGAGATATTCTTTGATGATAAGTGATTCTGAACAATTAAAACAAATCTTTGTGATAATGGAGAATAAAATAGATCAAATTGACAAACTAAAAATGAACAAATCACCAGGAGCAGATAGCATCAAACCCAGAATTCTGAAAGACCTCAAACATGAACTTGCAAACCTATTACTAGTAATTTGTAACCAATCATTTAAAACAGCCACAATACCTGAATACAGGAGAGTGGCCAATGTAACACCAATTTCTAAAAAGGGCTCAAGTAAATTATAGACCAGTGAGCCTGAAATCAATGGTGAGCAAAATTGTAGAATATAGTCTTAAAAACAAAATTATCGACCATATTGATAGATATAGCTTAATGGGGAAGAGTCAACAAGGTTTTAGCAAAGGGAAGTCTTGCCTTACAAATCTATCATCATCATCAGGGTTTATTTATTACACGCTTTTCCAGCAAATGAGATCAGAGCATGTTACCCAAAAATCAATCAGTGCAACAGTAAAAGGTTCAACTAGTGAGCAATGCAAGAGATACAGAAGAACAGAGTAAGAGTACAACAAACAAATCAACAGTAGTGCCTACATAGTAGGAATAAACCAAATTCCAGAATAACTTAAACAAACACAACAGTTGCTGAAGCAACAGTAAACACTTAACTAAAACAGAACAGCATAAATAAGTAGCCACATGGAGGGAGAATCCAGATTTCAGAATAACTAACAGGCCGATACAGTACAGTGCGCTCTGATGGAGCGCTCTGTTAGCCTGCTCTTGGACGCGCGTTTTCCCTTACCCCTTATTCAGTAAGGGGAGGAAAACACGCGTCCAACCCGCAGCACCAAATAGCGCCCTCAACATGCAAATGCATGTTGATGGCCCTATTAGGTATGCGCGCAGGATACAGAAAGTAAAATGTGCAGCCAAGCCGCACATTTTACTTTCAGAAATTAGCGCCGACCCACCGGGAAAGTGCACAGAAAAGCAGTAAAAACTGCAGCAAAATTGAGCGGCGGCTGTCAAACCCGCTGACAGTTGCCGCTCCGGGCCAAAAGGAGGCGCTAGGGACGTGCTAGTGTCCCTAGTGCCTCCTTTTGCCCGTTTTTACCGCCGGGCCTAATTTAAATACAGAATCGCGTTCGCCCGCGGACTTTACTGTATCGGCCTGTCAATCAGATAGAGCAGTAGCAGCACGTGCAAAGGGAATAGATTGGGCATATTAATAATGACACAACTTGCTAGGGACCAAAGGCCTTAGTGATCAGGCAGGTTTTCAGTTTTTTCCTAAAGGTCAGAATGTCTGGGGCACAGCTGAATTCCAATGGTAGGGAATTCCAGAGGGCTGAGACTGAGCCAGTGAAGGTGGTTCTTGTGTTGATCAGATTAATTTCCTTAGGGGCAGGCACTGTCAGGCGAGTATTAGGTAAGGTGCGGTGGGCGAGCCCTCAAAGGACAAGCAGATTCAGTCGGCCAGAAAGCATGGGACTTGTCCTTTGAGGGCTTTATAGGCTAGTAACAGGATTATGAAAATGGAGCGCAAAGCAAATGGCAGTCAGTGAAGAGATTTAAGGAGTGGGGTCACAGAATCAAACTTACTGGCATTGTATAGGGACTTTGCCATGGCATTCTGGATGAGCTGAAAACACTGGACAAGTTTTTTGGAAAATCCAATGCAAAGGGAGTAACAATAGTCTAGTCGGCAGATGATATAGGCTTGAATGGTGGTGGCACAGGCCAGAGCTTCAAAGAGTGGACAGAGATGACAGAGCTGGAAAAGATGGAAAAAAGCAGCTTTGGTAACAGATCATTTTTGAGTTTCCATGGTAAGCTTGGAATCAAGGATGACATTTAGGCTGCAGACTTGGTGGCTGTATGGTATCACAGAATCTTCCCGGTGTATTTCAATGGATGTAGATAAAAGTGAGCCATTTGATAAGCTATATTTGAATTTTCAGAAGGCATCTGACAAAATGAGACTCCACAGGAAATTAAAATATCATGGGATAGGAGGTAGTGTCCTATTGTGGATTGGTAACTGATTAAAAGACATGAAACAAAGGATAGTACTAAATGGTCAATTTTCCAAATGGAGAAAAGTCATTAGTGGAATACCACAGAGGTCTGTATTGGGACCTGTGCTGTTTAACATGCTCATAAGTGATCTAGAAAAGGGAATAATGAGAGAGGTGATCAGATTTGCAGATAACATGAAATGATTCAAAGTTGTTAGAACAGCAGCGGGTTATGAGGAATTACAGAAAGATTTTGTGAGACTAGGAGACTGGACATCTGAATGGCAGATTTAATTTAATGTGAAAAAATGCAAAGTGATGAACAGACAGGAAAAATAATCTGAACTACAGATGCACAATGCTGGGTTCTGTATCAGAAGTCAACAGCCAAGAAAAGGAATGGAGTGCTTGTGGACAATACGTTGAAATCCTCGGCTCAATGTGCAGCAGTGGTAAAAAAACCCCAAATAAAATGTTAGGAGTGATCCAAAAAGGAATGGAGAATAAAATGGAAAATATCATATTGTCTCTGTATTGATCCATGATACGACTACAACTTGAGTACTGTGTGCAGATCTAATCGCCCCATTTCAAGAAAGACATAGCAGAGTTAGACAAGGTCAGAAAAGGGCAACAAAAGATAAAGGGAATGGAACCTGTCTCCTATGATGAGAGGCTACACAGGTTAGAGCTCTTCAGCATGGAAAGATGATGGCTGAGAAGGGACATGGTAGAAGTTTATAAAATCATGAGTGGGGTGGAATAGGTTCATAAAGGATGTTTATTTACCCTTTCAAATAATACTAAAAGAAGGGGCCAGTCCTTGAACTAACAATCAGCAGATTCAAAACAATTCATAGAAAGTCCCTTTTCACTCAGGGGTAGATTTTTTAAAAAAGCACGTTCGCGTACTTTTGTTTGCGCAGCAGGCGCAAACAAAAGTACGCTGGATTTTATAAGATACACGCGTAGCCGCGCGTATCTTCTAAAATCCTGGATCGGCGCGTGCAAGGCTGCCGATTTTGGGCAGCCGGCGCGCGCCGAGCCGTGCAGCCTGTCTCCGTTCCCTCCGAGGCCGCTCCGAAATCGGAGCGGCCTCGGAGGGAACTCTCTTTCGCCCTCCCCTCACCAATCCCTCCCTTCCCCTACCTAACCCACCCCCCCGGCCCTATCTAAACCCCCCCTACCTTTATCCACGGATTTACGCCTCCCGGAGGGAGACGTAAATCCACACGTGCCAGCGGGCTGCTGGCGCGCCGAGACCTGACCCGGGGGCGGTTCCTGAGGGTGTGGCCACGCCCCCGGAACGCCCCGGCCCGAAACCACGCCCCCGGGCCCACCCCCAAAATGCCGCATCATCCGGCCCCGCCCCCGACACGCCCCCTTCCAAAAACTCCGGGACCTACGCACGTCCCGGGGTTCTGCGGGCGCCGGCGGCCTATGGAAAATAGGCGCACTGGCGCGCAAGGCCCTACTCGCGTAAATCCTCCCGGATTTACGCGAGCAGGGCTTTAAAAATCCGCCCGTCAATATACATTCAAGCTGTGGAATCTGTTATTAGAAGATGTGATCAAGGTGACCAGCATAGCAGGATATTGAGGAGGTTTGGACAAGTTCCAGAAGGAAAAGTCCACAAAATATTCTTAGCCAGGCAGACTAGGGAAAGCCATTATTATCCCTGGAAGTGAGTAACAAGAAACATCTATTTTTTGGGATCTGCCAGGTACTTGTGACCCATAGCCACTGTTGGAGATAGGATCCTGGGCTCAATGGACCTTGGTCTGAACCAGTATGGCATTTTTAATGTTTTTATGTCCTTATGTTCCCCTTCAATGGTGCATTCAGTCAAGGGGCCCTCTAATGGCATAGCTGTGTAGCATATTGCCTGAAAACCTCCCTACTCCCTCCTTTCATTACCTAGTTGCTGCGCACCTCTCTCCTTATGCCCTGGGCTGGCACTTATATCTTGTTGCTCATCTTGCTAACGTGCTGGCACCTATGCTCTTCCTCCTGCAGCAGCTCAATTCACCAATCCATCTATGGAGGCCTGCACAGTTTAAACAACTGATGAGTGAATCACACAAACTGCATGAGGGAAAAAAGACACACCATTAGCAGACGGATGCCGCACTTATTTCTTGGCTTGCCCACACAATGTGATGACCCTGCATTTAAGTATATTGTTAATTTTCCCTGCCACTTTAGTACTCTGATTAGCAAACTTCAACTCATCTAAGATGATTACTACCTTTCCTGATTAGCAGTTTCCAGTTCATGACCTCTTAATTGATAAAGAGGTAATAGATTTCTGTGTCCCAGATACATAATTTTGCACTGAAGTAGAGCTTCCAAACCAATGAACATTCTTCCAAATTCTTTAGGTAATATGTTTCCAGGTGTGTTTACTCCATTACATACATGTGTGTCATCTGCAAACAATCATAGTTTTCCCTCAAGTTACTCTACAATGACATTGATAAAAACAAATTATAAAGAACCAGCCTTAATATTGAGCCCTGAAGTAGCCCACTGGGCTCTACTAATTATCAATCTCTGAATTCTTTTGCTTAACCTAGTCTTACTCATATTGTGATATACAACAACCATTAATTAAAGCCTACTATATTTAAGAGAGTGCAATATATTGTAAGGCCACTGGGTGGCACTTTTCTGATTTTAGGGTTCTAGTATGAGGTGAAAAATGTTTCCTCGGTTGCCTTTCTTTCAGGCCGATACAGTACAGTGTGCTCCGACGGAGCGCACTGTTAACCCGCGTTTGGACGCGTGTTTTCGATGCACTAGCTTTACCCCTTATTCAGTAAGGGGTAATAGCTCGTCGAAAACGCGCGTCCAACCCCCCGAGACTAATAGCGCCCGCAACATGCAAATGCATGTTGATGGCCCTATTAGTCATTCCCGCGCGATGCAGTAAGTAAAATGTACAGCCAAGCCACACATTTTACTTTAAGAAATTAGCGCCTACCCAAAGGTAGGCGTTAATTTCTGCCAGCGCCGGGGAAGTGCACAGAAAAGCAGTAAAAACTGCTTTTCTGTGCACCCTCCGACTTAATATCATGGCGATATTAAGTCGGAGGTCCCAAAAGTTAAAAAAAGTTAAAAATAAAAAAATAAAAATTTAAAATCAGCCCGCGGCTTGAAAACCGGATGCTCAATTTTGCTGGCTGTCAGCGGGCTCGAGAACCAACGACGGCAAAATTGAGCGTCGGCCGTCAAACACTTTGACAGCCACCGCTCCTGTCCAAAAAGAGGCATCCCTAGCGCCTCTTTTTACCTCGGGCCCTAATTTAAATATTTTGTCTTACTGTATCGCGCGCACAGGACACTGGCCTGTGCGCACGCCGGGAGAGCAGGCGCTCGCCCGCTCTCCCGCGAACTTCACTGTATCGGCCTGTTTGTATTATGTGTTTGTATGTTTAGTTACTGATCTGACTGATCAACTTATGAGGATTTCCTACTCGTTTCCTATCTCAGGCTATAATAAGATGAAAAGTCGTATATACTAAATAACATGCTGTTTCAGATTTCTGCTACATCTTTTTTTGAGCATGTTACAACAAGCTTGCTCTGGCCTCATGTAATACAATGCATAAGGCTGTACGCACATGTCAGTGCATGGTTTTGCACACATTTCTGTGTCTAAAACGTCAGTCCTGATATTGCAAGGAGTTTTGTGCACAAAAAATGTGCACACAAACCTGAATAAGCAGAGTAGCCAGATAATTTTATCCCATTGAATATCCGAGACAAGTTAACTGGTAAACTTTAGCAGGATAACTTGTCCGTACCCCAACCCAGAGTTTTGAAAAAACAAAAAATTGAAATTGCAGACTTATTACTTCTAACTTCTCATTCAAATCAGCTATGGTACCTGAGGATTGGAGGGTGGTCAATGTAATACCCATTTTTAAAAAGGGTTCCCGGAGTGATTCGGGAAGTTATAAACTGGTGAACTTGAAGTCAGTATTCGGCAACATGGTAGAAGCTATTTTTTAAGAACCATCCACCTGGTCAAGATGGTGAGATGGACAGTGAAATGCTAAGGGAAATTAGGGAAGCTAACCAAATTGGTAGTGCAGTAATAATGGGAGACTTCAATTACCCCAATATAGACTGGGTAAATGTATCATCGGGTCACGCTAGAGAGATAACGTTCCTGGATGGAATAAATGATAGCTTTATGGAGCAATTGGTTCAGGAACCGACGAGAGAGGGAGCAATTTTAGATCTAATTCTCAGTGGAGCACAGGACTTGGTGAGAGAGGTAACGGTGGTGGGGCCGCTTGGCAATAGTGATCATAATATGATCAAATTTGATTTAATGACTGGAAAAGGAACAGTGTGCAAATCCAAGGCTCTCGTGCTAAACTTTCAAAAGGGAAACTTGATAAAATGAGAAAAATTGTTAGAAAAAAACTGAAAGGAGCAGCTACAAAAGTAAAAAATGTCCAAGAGGCATGGTCATTGTTAAAAAATACCATTCTAGAAGCACAGTCCAGATGTATTCCACACATTAAGAAAGGTGGAAAGAAGGCAAAACGATTACCGGCATGGTTAAAAGGGGAGGTGAAAGAAGCTATTTTAGCCAAAAGATCTTCATTCAAAAATTGGAAGAAGGATCCAACAGAAGAAAATAGGATAAAGCATAAACATTGGCAAGTTAAATGTAAGACATTGATAAGACAGGCTAAGAGAGAATTTGAAAAGAAGTTGGCTGTAGAGGCAAAAACTCACAGTAAAAACTTTTTAAAATATATCCGAAGCAGAAAGCCAGTTGGACCGTTAGATGATCAAGGGGTTAAAGGGGCACTTAGAGAAGATAAGGCCATCGCGGAAAGATTAAATGATTTCTTTGCTTCGGTATTTACTGAAGAGGATGTTGGGGAGGTACCCGTAATGGAGAAGGTTTTCATGGGTAATGATTCAGATGGACTGAATCAAATCACGGTGAACCTAGAAGATGTGGTAGGCCTGATTGACAAACTGAAGAGTAGTAAATCACCTGGACCGGATGGTATACACCCCAGAGTTCTGAAGGAACTAAAAAATGAAATTTCAGACCTATTAGTAAAAATTTGTAACTTATCATTAAAATCATCCATTGTACCTGAAGACTGGAGGATAGCAAATGTAACCCCAATATTTAAAAAGGGTTCCAGGGGCGATCCGGGAAACTACAGACCGGTTAGCCTGACTTCAGTGCCAGGAAAAATAGTGGAAAGTGTTCTAAACATCAAAATCACAGAACATATAGAAAGACATGGTTTAATAGAACAAAGTCAGCATGGCTTTACCCAGGGCAAGTCTTGCCTCACAAATCTGCTTCACTTTTTTGAAGGAGTTAATAAACATGTGGATAAAGGTGAACCGGTAGATATAGTATACTTGGATTTTCAGAAGGCGTTTGACAAAGTTCCTCATGAGAGGCTTCTAGGAAAAGTAAAAAGTCATGGGATAGGTGGCGATGTCCTTTCGTGGATTGCAAACTGGCTAAAAGACAGGAAACAGAGAGTAGGATTAAATGGGCAATTTTCTCAGTGGAAGGGAGTGGACAGTGGAGTGCCTCAGGGATCTGTATTGGGACCCTTACTGTTCAATATATTTATAAATGATCTGGAAAGAAATACGACGAGTGAGATAATCAAATTTGCAGATGACACAAAATTGTTCAGAGTAGTTAAATCACAAGCAGATTGTGATAAATTGCAGGAAGACCTTGTGAGACTGGAAAATTGGGCATCCAAATGGCAGATGAAATTTAATGTGGATAAGTGCAAGATGATGCATATAGGGAAAAATAACCCATGCTATAATTACACGATGTTGGGTTCCATATTAGGTGCTACAACCCAAGAAAGAGATCTAGGTGTCATAGTGGATAACACATTGAAATCGTCGGTTCAGTGTGCTGCAGCAGTCAAAAAAGCAAACAGAATGTTGGGAATTATTAGAAAAGGAATGATGAATAAAACGGAAAATGTCATAATGCCTCTGTATCGCTCCATGGTGAGACCGCACCTTGAATACTGTGTACAATTCTGGTCGCCGCATCTCAAAAAAGATATAATTGCGATGGAGAAGGTACAGAGAAGGGCTACCAAAATGATAAGGGGAATGGAACAACTCCCTTATGAGGAAAGACTAAAGAGGTTAGGACTTTTCAGCTTGGAGAAGAGACGACTGAGGGGAGATATGATAGAGGTGTTTAAAATCATGAGAGGTCTAGAACGGGTAGATGTGAATCGGTTATTTACTCTTTCGGATAGTAGAAAGACTAGGGGACACTCCATGAAGTTAGCATGGGGCACATTTAAAACTAATCGGAGAAAGTTCTTTTTTACTCAACGCACAATTAAACTCTGGAATTTGTTGCCAGAGAATGTGGTTCGTGCAGTTAGTATAGCTGTGTTTAAAAAAGGATTGGATGAGTTCTTGGAGGAGAGGTCCATTACCTGCTATTGGGTTCACTTGGAGAATGGCCACTGCCATTAGCAATGGTTACATGGAATAGACTTAGTTTTTGGGTACTTGCCAGGTTCTTATGGCCTGGATTGGCCACTGTTGGAAACAGGATGCTGGGCTTGATGGACCCTTGGTCTGACCCAGTATGGCATTTTCTTATGTTCTTATGTTCTTATCTGGAAAGACATAGATTAATGGGGCAGAGCCAATATGGATTTAACAAAGGGACGTCTTGTCTTACAAATCTGTTAGATTTTTTTGCAGGGTTCATAAACATGTGGAGAAGGGTGAGTTGGTTAATAGAGCATATCTGGAATTTCAAAAGGTGTTTGACGAAGTCCTTCATGAGAGGCTCATCTGGAAATAGAGTCATAGGATAGGAGGTAATGACATTGGTAACAGGCTAAAAAATAGGAAAAGATAGTAGGATTCTCAATGGAGAAAGGTAAATTGTGGTGTGCTCCAAGGATCTGTGCTGGGACCATTGCTTTTTAATATATTTATAAATGATCCTGAAAAGGGAGGGATGAGCAAGGTTATCGGATTTGCAGATGACACAAAATTATTCAAAGTAGCTAAATCTCAAGCCGATGGGAATTAGGGGTTGGATTCAAAATTGCAACATGAATTACTGCAATGCTGAACTTCTGCTGGGTGATTTATTTCTTTGTTGCTGCCGTTTGCAATGCTGGTGAAAAGTTAGGGTTAAGTATGAGTTTTTCCCTCTGAAGCTCAGGCTTCCCCACCTTTCCAGTGGAGGATAGATCAGTTTGTCACTCGTGGGCCTGTAATGGAGGGCTCATCGGTCCCCATTATCGAGACCAGTGGAAGAGCACTGGACTAGCCTAAGGAGGAAGCATCCTTGAGCTCCCTATATTGACAGCTCTCACCATGGAGAGGTGATGCTGGATTGGGTGGGTGAAGGTGCATTGACCAATGATGTCAGTAGCATGGAAGCAGAAGGAGCCAGGCTTCAGCATTCTCTTTGTGTGGCGAGCGCAGTAGCAGGAGGTGGACCAAAATTCCAGCCTGTACTTGGGAAATAGGCAGAACGGAGTCAACGTAAGGAAGGAAGAGTTTTGTCAACCTAGAGCTCTGAGGGGAGTCTGAATATCAACACATTCCAAAGTTTGATGACAATTGCTTTGGGCAAGTCTCAAGCTTTGCCTGTAAAGCCTCCTGTTGTCATGCTGGACTCCCTGGGGTCAGTGCTGGTCAAATTAGATATTTCTATAGTTAAATGTTCTTCTGAAGTCCTTTGGCTTTAAAAGTGGAAACATTGGATCATGATCAGGAGTATTTAAATCAGGAACAAATGGGAACAACTGAAAATTTGGAAAAAGATGTCAATGAAATTAAAACTGTGAATGCCACAACAATACAAGATAGAGAGTTTATACATAGGATGATGAAAGAATGTTGAGAACTATATTAGACATGTACATTTTTGGTTATTAAATTTTCCCAAAGTTTCTGGGATGATGCCCTAGCAGAATTTTTTAAATTATTTGATCAAAGAAATATATGCATCAGCTGTTGCGATTCCACCTGTAAATAAAACTTTTTTTTTCCCATGGGAAGAAAGAGATGCAGGCCAACCATCAATGGATAGTTTGAATTTCACTGCCTTCTTGGAGAAATCTAATCTGGAAGAGAAATAAAGAGCTATGTTTTTAGTCTCCCTTGTGTTTGAACAAGATTTAAGTATGTAATACATTTCTGCAAAGTTAATGAGTTATTTTTAGAGCAAAGCATTTGGATTTACCCCAGTTTGGCAAGAGTTACTCAAGAATATAAGAAGTCATTTTTGGGAATATGACAGGAGACTTGAGCTGTAGGCGCTTCCTTTATTTTATGTTATCTCTGTAAATGTCTGATAAGATATAATAGATGTAAACCAACATGCTATAATCAATGAGCAAGAAAACTGTCATGAACCCTGCCCGCGGGTTCCCCCGCAGCAGGCCTTGCTCACCTTTTACTGTGCTGCCTGACGCGGCTGGTGCCACTGGAGTCAGGCCTTCCGCTGCGGCCGGAGCCGTGGACTTTTCCTGCTCCTGCGGCCGTCGGCCACCCCTCGTGCCTGCCCGATGCGGCACAGACGCCGCTGAAGTTGAGTCTCCCATGCGGCTGGAGCCGTGGACTGTGTTTTCCTTCTGCGGCCCGGAGGTCACTCTGAAGCCTGCCCCCACGGCAGGGAGCCATCGTCAGCCTGCCCCCACGGCCGGGAGCCGCAACGCCATCGATGGGGTCCTCGTTTGGCAGCCTGGAGGCTGCCCCGGGGCTTGCCTGCGACCGGCCTGCCTCCCCTGCTCTGCCATTGCAGCGTGCAGGAGAGCACCACTGTCCGCGGTCCTACACAGCTTCTTCCTCCTTCCTTAGGCGCCGATGCGCGCCTCTCTACAGGATTTAAAGGGCCAGACACAGGAAGTGTGCTGGCCCCACCTAAGATTGGACTTCCTGCTCCAGCCCTATAAAGGGCTGCTCCATCACTTCAGTCTTCGCCTTGCATCGGAGTTACTTCATTCTGGAGGCTCCTGCTTGCCAGATCTCCATCAGGTCTTCTATCTTCTCCATGGAGTTCCTCGTTTCGTCTGTTCCTCGTCATGCCATGTCTTCGTGCCTGAGGTCCTCGTCCAGGTCTCCTGGTGTTTCGCCTCCTGGTGTCCTGCCCTCCTTGGTGTTCACGTCAGCGTTCCTGAGCCTTCTGGTTCTGTTCGGCCTGGCTCCCTCGGACGACGTCTTTCCCGGGTTGGAGTGGCCTACAGATGTTCAGTGGCACACAAACTCTGACTCATCCGTCCAGTCACGCTCATACACATGCTCAGACTTATGCACACTCACACATGCTGTCATTCTCTCCCTTGCACATATGCTCACTGACACACTTGCACTCTAACGCTCACACATGCTGACATACACACCCTCACTGCCTCATACATTCAGACATGCTCACTTATGTTTGCTTTTCTCCCCCTCTGTCTGTGAATAAGTAAAAAAACATTGGTGGTCAGAGAAAACCCAGGCAGGGCCCAAGAGAGGAGAGTCTGAGTGGGCTTTAGAGCAGTGCTTCTCAATCTTTTTTCTGTCGGGACACACCTGACAGATGGTTCTCACATGCGTGACACACTGAACACATGAACATCATAAGGCTAAATGTAAAAGTACAGTTTGTATCCACAGGAACCCCCCTGACCCACAATTATGGATGTAAAGCAGAATTACAACATTCCCCATACAACTCACCTTTACAAAAAATATATTCTGGTTCTAGTGTCATTTCAGTAACAGCAACACAAACTCCAACTACCAGGCTCAATAGCCCTACTTATGAAAAGACAGCAGTTTATCACTAATGCATGTCCTCTTGAGAAAATACAACAAATAGACTGATACAGTAAAATACTTCACCTTGGTCACATACACAGAACCGACCTAACATACTCCCAGGATTTGCAGTAATGCACATAAACTAATCTGCACACAGTTACACCTGTATTATGGAATGCACTCAAACAGTTATAATCCTATCGATGAAAAGGCAACACTACAAATATTAAATCAGGCCCTAAACACCAATACACCTCCTATTAGGAAAACAGAACTAGCCAAACAGCTATAGATCCCAACGCAGAAATAATTGTATAACTATACTAATAAGCAGAATAAATGTTTCACAACTATGAATAGAATAATAGCCAACAATTAAAAACTCATAAAAATTTTAAATTTCTCCAAACACCAATAAAATATTTAAAACAGCAGACACATCATATAATATTCAGTAATTAAAATGGCAGTCAATCAAGAAAAATAAACTTTAAAAGCCACCTTTACTAACCCCGTCCAGCAGCTCTTCTACTCCTCTTCCATGCAGGCCGTAGCACACACCAGAAGCAGCAGTAGTGGATACAGCTCTGTACTCATGGTTCTCTTCCTTAGGGCCCATGACCAATCTCTCTGTCTCTCACACACCAATCATCTCCCGACCAGTCTTTCTCTTACACACACACCAGTCACCTTCCCGATCAGTCTCTCTCTCTCACACACACACAGGCTTCCCACTTCCATGTTCTGTCTTACATATACAGGCTTCTCACTCCCATGCTGTGTCTCACACACACCCAGGTTTCTCACTCCTATGCTAGCTCTCTCCACATGCACAGGCTTCTCATTCCCATAATCACTTTCTTTCTCTCACACACACATACCAGTTTCTGTCTCTCACACACCAATCATCTCCTGACCAGTTTTTCTCTTACCCACACACACACTCCAGTCATCTCCCTGACCAGTCACTTCCATTGTCTCTCCTATACACACATACACACACACATCACCTCTCTGACTAGTTTCTCTAAATCACACACATGCTCTCTCTCACACACTTTACATAGATGATCTCAATCAAATGCTCTCACAGTTACACATGCACACTCTCAATGACACATACATTCTCTCACTTACAGACAAGCTGGCTGTCTCTCTCTCTCATTTCCTGCCCCCCCCCCCCCCCGAGCACAAATGGTAGCCGCAGCAGCCTCCTCCTCTAGTCCCCACATGCCAAGAAAGAAGATTCCTATCGACCACAGGAGGCTAATTCTGCTGTCTCCTGTGCTTATTTCTGGCTGCTTCTGATTTTGCTCGGGGCTGCTGCTGCCGCCGCTATTTTTTCATGTAGCATGGCTTTCTTCTTCCCCCCGCCCCCCACTGCACGTCACTTCCTGTTCCGGGCCAGTGGGGCAGGTGTGGGAAGAAGAAAAGGCCCAGCCGCAGTAGCCAGCCTCCACCTACACTGCTGTCGTTCCCATGAAACCGTGACTGGTGTCGTGGCAAAAATACAAAAGCAGCACTTAGGCGGATGGCTGCTGCTGGTGGCCGCAAGCAACACCTGTCACGTGATTAGGGTGACCGGCCCACCGGGGCATGCCCGAAGCCCCGATAGGCCAATCCGCCCCTGGTGGTGGATCCGCTTGGCAATAACCAGGCTGCCTGGAGACCTGTGGTTCTATCCCACCCCGCCCATCCGGGCCAGACACCCAACGTTACATGTACATACAAGGAAACATGAGATATTACTGGGATGCAAAATGCCGCAGCTGTTTATTAGAGTACCCTAACACTGGAGTCTAATTTAGGCGGCGAATCCTGTAACCACTGCCTAATCTCAACTGCAGGGCAGGTGTCAACATCCCTGTTTCATTCCACCCAAGCAGAAATGGGAGGGAGGGTAGTCTTGCGCACCACGAGCCCCCGAACAGCGGCAGATCACTGTCACTGGAGGGTCCAGGCTGGCTACCACACAGCAGGCCCCGCTGGTGCCCCTCGCAAATGTGCCTGGCCATCGATTTATCAAGGCCCCATCCCGGGCCTGACCTTCGTCATATGTGGCCAGGCACCAAGTGGTGGCCCCAAAGCCACTCTATTCCTTACCAACACCTCCCTGCTTCATTTTACAGCGTCTAGTGTTACAAGTCTTTCCAAGACTATCTCACCAACGCCAAGACAGAATAACAATAAACACCAATAATTTGCTACCTAACAATTTGTACTGGCTAATAATCGGTGGGTTGGACGGGGAATTGCGCCGCGTCAGGGACAGGAAAGAAGAAAGCAGAACAAAGGGGAGTTGGCAGGTTTTAAGTTTCTCACTTACCCTCCAACTTGTCGATGTCACTGCGTTGCTCACCCCAGCCAATCCTGTGGCCTGGCATCAGTGGTGCGCTCTGATGATGTCACCACGCCCAACATCAGACCAGCCGGGGAGAGCGACAGCAGCAGTGTTCCCATCATGATGGCAGACCACCCACTCGTGGCGTCGGCCGAAGGCTGCCAGCGCCATGGCCGCCAGCCTCCGTGAAAAAGGATCGAATCCAGGCTCTCCCTCCCTCCACGCATGCAAGGTAAGCCTGGCCTTGGTGTGGTGGAGGCTGCGCCCGCATGGATGCAGCGGGAACCCACACATCCGTGTTGGGGCGCCTTCCATTAATGATCATAATGCTATTAAATTTAACGATCAATGGAAGGCAGATACTAAGTAAAATTACTGAAATAGCATTAAACTGAAAAAGACTACAATAAACTGAGGAAATTATAAACAAAACTACAAAGAGCAGTTGCCAAGGTTGAAGTTTGCATGAGGTGTAATTATTGTTTAAAAATACTATCTTAAAAGCCCAGATAAAATATATTCCATGCAAAATACCGTTATGGGTGTTTAATATTCTTCGTGATTCTGCTCCTACTTACCTCACAGACTGGGTTTGCATATACTTTCCTACTAGACCACTTCACTCCTCTCAACAATTATTTTAAGGTCCCAGATAATATTAATCTAATGGCAATGAAGAAAAAGAGCTTTTTCCTGTTATGGTCTCTCATTATGGAACTCACTACCTTATTCTCAGAGTGATAAATGATCTGGAAACTTTCTACTTTCTACTGAAGCTTTTAATGTATTGTGTTATATTTTGCAGATATTATAAATGCTACAAACTATAGGCTGGTAAGCCTTTGTTCAACGAATTGAAAAAATCTAGGCAGCTAGTCACCAAGGCATTAATCACTATAGCCAAATTATATTTGTCAAGAAAAGAATGAATTTGCCAGATCTGGCACAACTAACAAAACACACTTTTTACTACCGTTGAGATTTGTCCCTGCAAGGATAATTTCATATTCAGAATAACCCCGAGACTCTTAAGTGCCTCTTTAGGAATCAAAGTGGTCCCGACATTAAAGAAATGCAACCTCCAATACTCCTAAATATTGTGACCACGGAATACAGAAATTGGGGTCTTCCCTATTGTTAAACAAAGCCCGAGATCTGTGAATTCTTAGGCCAATTTTGTTTCTCTCTCTCTGAGTACAAAACAGCACAGTTAAAAGCCTTTACTAATCATAGGAATTTTTCAGTACTCTACTGATCTCGGGTTCGACCTTGAGGACTGGAAAAGACACAGCCAGGATTAAACTAAGAATCTGTTGGTAAAGGCAGGCACTTGAGTTACAAGGCACTGAACTCCTCTCATTATGAACCATGGGAAAGAATGAAGGAAGCTCTACACAGATTTGAAAATGTAACTACTGTGTTATCAATAGACTATTTATATGCTCAAGGTCTGGAAAGTTACTGAAAATTTCTCGTGAATTGCGAGCTTACATCCCTTACATAGCACTATAAACTAAACTGTGAGATGATAATTTCCAATCAATATCAGATCAAAGTAGTGATATCACAGGAATTAATATGTAAATTTATGAATTATCACCATGTAACATGGGACACAAAGAAAGAACTTAGAACACTCTTTCTCTCTCCGCTTTTACTGTTTTTATTTTTTATTTATACACTTTCCATTATATTACAACATCTTGAACAGAAAAGGAAAAGCAGAATGAAAAATTTTCTATAATACAATCAAAAGAATAGTAGGAGATATAGATCATTTCTTACTATCCCAAAAGTCCCCAATAAGAGATCCAATAACACAATTCCAGGTATATCCAGAAAGGGAAAATAAGGAAAAAGAGCAGTGAAAATAAAACAGAGATATTATCAATGAGAATACTCCACCGACTATGGGAGAATCAGGCAAATATAATTCAGTTCCCTTTGACTGCTGAACCAACTTTTCACTGAGACCAAAGATAATTAAGAGGGAATAAAAAATACATAAGAGAGGCCTTTAAATTTTATCAAATATTTACATGGAAACTTTAGAAGAAAAAAAAGCCCCAATTGTTGCGGGACCGGGCCGTGCCCCGGTCCCTCCACCTACCTTGGGGCCGGCCTGGCCCGTGCGAGTCCATCTCCAAACTCCCAGGCCTGATCCGCGGCCTGCCGCGGCGTCCCCACTGCGAGGGAGATGCCGCCAACTCCCCGTCACTTATTTTACCCTGCAGCTGGGATTGGATCCTCGCCTTGCAACGAGGTTCCTCAGGTTTCCTGACTTGCTAGTTGCTGTGTTCTCTTGGATTGCTGCTGTCTTCGACCCGGCTTGCTTCCTGACCTGTCTCCTGCTTCCGCCCCTTGCTTTTGGTATCAACATCTGACTTCTGGCTTCTGACCCGGCTCCGTCCCACGACTTCTTCTTCGACTTCTGTTCCTGGCTTGGTATTGTCTTCCGACCTTCTGGCTTCCAACCCGGCTCCATTTCAGACTCCGTTTTCTGCTTCGTCCCTGGCTCTGGCGTGGATCTCGGACTCCTGGCTCCTGACCCGGCTTTGCTCCTGGACTCCGACTTCAGCCTCTCCCTCCGCTCAGGTATCCGGTACTTGCTGGCCCAGAGGTTTCTCCTAAGTCCCAGCGGCTCGGACTCTCACGGGCTCCTCCCGTGGAAGCCACGGGCTTCCGAGGGTGAAGACTCTTCATCCACCTGGGTCCAATCATCATCCATCTCTTCAGCCGTTACCTGGGTCCTTGGTCACATAGGACTCCACCTAAGTCCAAGAGGTCCGGGTCCCTACGGGCTCCTCCTGGGAGGACCTCGGACTTCCAGTGGTGCGAGCCTCCTCTGTGTCTTTTCTGAGCCGCCTCCCGGCTGGGACACTTGCTGTGACCTTCCATAGCATACCATCCTCAGTCCCAACTGGCCCAAGGTTCCACGACAGTAACATTTTGCAAGGCCATGGACCCTGCGGACCTTGCCAGCCTGAAAGCCATTCCGGGTATTGCCCAGAGGCTGCAACAGCAGCAGACCTGCCTCGACGCTCTGATGGCGACTGTACAGGGGTTAGCCGACTGTGTCAGCGGAGCCACGGCTGCCAGCTCCACGGTACCAGGAACTGGGGCCACTTCCGCAGCTACAGCCCCTATCCAG
This sequence comes from Rhinatrema bivittatum, assembly GCF_901001135.1. Lineage (NCBI taxonomy): Eukaryota > Metazoa > Chordata > Amphibia > Gymnophiona > Rhinatrematidae > Rhinatrema > Rhinatrema bivittatum. The sequence goes on from NC_042615.1 coordinate 414,604,999, forward strand.
ATGCCAGTACCTTTGCGGTATTCTGGAGACGCGAAACTGTGCCGAGGGTTCCTGAACCAGTGCTACATTCGCTTCAACCTGCTTCCGCTTCAGTTTACGACTGACCGGGTCAAGACAAGTTTCATTATTTCTCTGTTGGACGGGAGACCCCTGGCATGGGCCTCCAACCTTTGGAAGCGTCAAGATCCTCGCCTGGACAACCTGGAGCACTTTGTCTCTGCCTTTAGGCAGGTCTTCGACGAAGCCTCCCACAAGCCTACTGCTGCCTCAGAGTTACTTCAGTTACGCCAGGGGAACCGGCCTCTGGCAGAACACGCCGTGGATTTCCAGACTCTCGCCACCGAACTAAACTGGAGGAGCGACAGCCTGCACGGCATTTTTCTGGAGAGTCTCTCCCCAAAGCTGCAAGATGAATTGGCGGCTCGAGACCTCCCTGATGACCTGGACGCTTTGATCTCGCAGGCCGTGTGGACCGCCGCATCCAGCGCCGGTTTCGAGAAAACAGGCCGACTCATAGGCTGGGGCCCTTTGGATCTGCTCCTTCCCGCAGCGGGAGTTCTCTGCCTGTTTCTTCAGGGGCCCAAGGTATCGAGCCCATGCAGGTGGGTTGGGGACCCATCTCCCAAGAAGAAAGAAGGAGACGCCGGTCGCTGAGCCTATGCCTGTACTGCGGTGGCAAGGGCCATTTCCTTGCCAGTTGTAGTGAACGTCCAGGAAACGCTCAGACCTAGGGACAGTCGGGGAGCTAACCCTGGGTCACACCGCTTCCAACTCCCTGTGCTTTGTGCTGGTGACCTTACTCCTCCCGGAGGGAGAGTTCGAGACGCAAGCCTTGATCGACTCTGGAGCGGGGGGTAACTTCATACTTCAAGTTCTGGTTCAGCAACTCCAGATCGGAGTTCAACCCCAACGACCCCCTCTCCGCGTGTCCTCCATTCAGGGGAGAATCCTTCCTGGCGCCATCACCACCCGCACCAAGCCTCTCGTTCTACACACGGGTGTTCTGCATCAGGAGGAGATCTCCTTCTTCATTTTAGAGAAGTCCATGCACCCGGTCATCCTGGGCCTACCTTGGCTTCGGAAGCACTCGCCCGTAATCGCTTGGGATTCCCTTCAAGTGGCATCCTGGGGACCTGCGTGCTTTGATTCCTGCCTAGCCACGGTTACTCGGCCACCGATTCCTCTCTTGACATCGACTCTGGGTCTGCCACCTCACTATCAGGATTATCTCGATGTGTTCTCCAAAGAGAAGGCTGAGATCCTCCCGGAGCACCGCCCTTTTGACTGCGCAATCAACCTGCTCCCAGGTACCACACCGCCACGAGGACGGGTCTACCCGTTGTCCCTCCCGGAGACTCAAGCCATGTCGGCATACATCCGGGAGAACCTGGATCGGGGGTTCATCCGACCATCTACATCTCCAGCCGGGGCAGGTTTCTTCTTCTTCATAGCAAAGAAAGACGGGTCACTCCGACCCTGCATAGATTACCGTGGTTTGAACAGCATTACCTGGCGAGATCGGTATCCTCTGCCCTTGATCCCGGAACTCCATATTGGAGTGGACTCCATATTGGAGTGGACTCCATATTGGAGTGGACTCCATATTTATTTTGTTCTCTTGTATATATAGTGGACTCCTTATTTACATTGTACACTTGTATATATTTATCCTCCTCTATCTCTTTTATTTCTTACAATCCCAGTTCATTAGCCCTTGTTAATTGTAACTGCTTCTCTTCTCCACGTTTATTTATGTTTTTGGTTATATTTTTGCACCCCTGTTTTCTGTAAACCGACATGATGAGAACGAGTTCTTGAATGCCGGTATAAAAAAAACCTTAAATAAATAAATAAATAAATAAAACTCTTGGACCAACTGCAGGGGGCCAGGGTGTTTACCAAGTTAGACCTTCGCGGAGCATATAACCTAGTGAGAATTCGGCCGGGAGACGAGTGGAAGACCACATTTAATACGAGGGACGGACACTATGAATACCGGGTCATGCCCTTCGGTCTCTGCAATGCCCCGGCAGTGTTTCAGAACCTCATGAACGAGGTTCTACGAGAGATGTTACACACCTCAGTAATTGTTTATCTAGATGATGTGCTCATCTACTCCAAGGATCTACAGACTCACCGCCAGGATGTTCGTCGGGTGTTACAGAAGTTATGTGATAATCGGCTTTACGCAAAGTTCAAGAAATGCTTATTCGAACAGGAATCGTTACCCTTCCTAGGGTACATTGTGTCCTCCACGGGGTTCCATATGGACCCAGAGAAGGTCACTGCCATCAAAGATTGGCCTCAGCCGGTGGGGGTCAAGGCGCTGCAGAGGTTCCTCGGGGTGCCAATTTCTACCGGCAGTTTATCCCACATTATTCCCAGATGGTGGCACCCTTGACGGCCCTTACCAAGAAGGGATCAGATGCAAAGAACTGGCCAGTGGCAGCCATACAGGTCTTCCAGAAACTGAAGGAGGCATTTCTCCAGGACACATGCCTCCGGCACCCCGATCCCCAACGACAGTTTGTCGTGGAAGTAGATGCCTCCGCATTGCTGTCGGGGCCGTCCTAAGTCAATTATCTCCAGGAGGTAAGCTCCTGCCCTGCTCCTACTTCTCATGGAAATTCTTGCCGGCAGAAAAGAACTATGGAATAGGGGATAAAGAATTACTAGCCATCAAACTGGCATTCGAAGAGTGGCGCCAATGGTTGGAGGGGGCCCAACAGCCTGTGGTTGTATATACAGACCATAAAAACCTGGAGTACTTATGCCGTGCCCAGCGCCTTAATCCCCGGCAGGCTAGGTGGTCTCTCTTTTTCAGCCGCTTTGATTTTCTCCTCCGCTACCGACCGGCCGGCCAGCTGATAAGAATGTCCGGGCAGACGCTCTCTCCCATTCAGCAGAAATGGAGGATATTCCAGATCCACCGCAGTACATCCTTGATCCAGCCAAGGTGCTCCTCGCAGCCTCCAACACGGTCCCGATGGGGAGAACTGTGGTGCCCCCTCCGACTGCGGAAAAGGTTCTTTCCTAGGCACACGATTCTCTAATGGCCGGTCATCCGGGAGTAACCAGGACCCAGGAATTACTCTCGGAGTATTACTGGTGGCCCCAGTTTAAGAGGGATGTTTGCCTCTACGTTAACTCTTGCCCGACCTGCGCCCGACAGAAAACTTCCATCGGCCACCCCTGGGGTCTTCTTCGGCCTCTGCCAGTCCCCACGGAACCATGGACTCACTTATCTATGGACTTTGTCGTAAACCTGCCTGCTTCAGAGGGGAAAACGGTGATATGGGTTGTCATAGACAGATTCTCAAAGATGGCCCCTTTGTGCCTCTCCCCAAACTGCCCTCAGCGCCTGAACTGGCGAACTTGTTTACGCAACATATCTTTCGCCTTCATGGGCTCCCCCTACACATCGCCTCGGATAGGGGTTCTCAGTTTACAGCTAAGTATTGGCAAGCGCTGTGTGAGAAGCTCGGGGTCCAACTTGACTTCACCACCGCCTTCCATCCCCAAGCTAACGGTCAAGTAGAACGTGTAAACCGGACCTTGAAGACGTTTCTCCGTTCGTTCGTGGGAGACCTGCAAGATGACTGGGTGGCTCTGCTCCCATGGGCAGAGTTCTCTTATAATCACCACAAGCACTCTTCCACCGGCAAGTCCCCCTTCTACATGGTTTATGGCAGATGCCTGCGGCCTCCTTTTCCATTGCCAGTAGATGTGCCGTCTCCAACCGTACAAACCACCGCCCGACTGTTACGCCAGATCTGGCAATCCACCCGGGAGAGACTCCAGCACGCGGCAGTTATTATGAAGAAAGTGGCTGATCGTTTGCGACGGCCAGCTCCAGTGTTCCTTCCCAGAGAGAAGGTGTGGCTAAGTACCAAACACCTCCGTTTACGGCTTCCTTCGATGCGGTTGGCTCCTAAGTACATTGGCCCTTTGCGGTTAAAGACAGGATTGTGGCAGTCTCCTATCGCCTTCATCTTCCACACACACTCAGGATCCACAACGTCTTCCACGTTTCCTTGTTGAAACCCTTGGTCCTCTCTCCTTATCACAAGAAGTCGCCTACACCCGCCATGCCTGAGGTGCAGGAGGACACCATTTATCAGGTTAAAGATGTGCTTGATGTACGGTTCCATCACAGGCATTGGGAGTACCTTCTCTCTTGGGAGGGTTATGGTCCCTAAGAGAATTCCTGGGAGCATGCCGTCAACATCCTGGACAAAGGCCTTCTCCGTCAGTTCCATCTGGATTACCCAGGCAAACCCAGGCCCCCAGGGAGGTGGCATAGGAAGGGGGTACTGTTGCGGGACCAGCCCATGCCCCGGTCCCACCACCTACCTTGGGGCCGGCCCGGCCCGCGTGAGTCCGTCTCCGGCCTCCCAGGCCTGTTCTGCGGCCTGCCGCAGCGTCCCCACTGCGAGGGAGACGCCGACGACTCCTTGTCGCTGGCCCCAGCCCCTAGGTGCGCGCAGGGGCTCCAGTCTTAAAGGGGCCAGCGCGGGAAACCAAGGACAGCTCCTAGGATGATGTCAGACGCTGCAGGGTATATTACCCTGCAGCTGGGATTGGATCCTCGCCTTGCAATGAGGTTCCTCAGGTTTCCTGACTTGCTATTTGCCGTGTTCTCTTGGATTGCTGCTGTCTTCGACCTGGTTTGCTTCCTGACCTGTCTCCTGCTTCCGCCCCCTGGTTTTGGTATCGACATCTGACTTCTGGCTTCTGACCCGGCTCCGTCCCACGACTTCTTCTTTGACTTCTGTTCCTGGCTTGGTATTGTCTTCTGATCTTCTGGCTTCCGACCCAGGTCCGTTTCCGACTCCGTCTTCTGCTTCATCCCTGGCTCTGGCGTGGATCTCGGACTCCTGGCTCCTGACCCGGCTTTGCTCCTGAATTCCGACTTTGGCCTCTCCCTCCGCTCAGATATCCGGTACTTGCTGGCCCAGAGGTTTCTCCTAAGTCCCAATGGCTCGGGCTCTCACGGGCTCCTCCCGGGGGAGCCACGGGTTTCAGAGGGTGAAGACTCTTCATCCACCTGGGTCCAATCATCATCCATCTCTTCAGCTGTTACCTGGGTCCTTGGTCGCATAGGACTCCACCTAAGTCCAAGAGGTCTGGGTCCCTACGGGCTCCTCTTGGGGGGACCTCAGACTTCCAGTGGTGAAGCCTCCTCTGTGTCTTTTCTGAGCCGCCTCCCGGCTGGGACGCTTGCTGTGGCCTTCCATAGCATACCATCCTCAGTCCCAACCGGCCCAAGGGTCCACGACCGTAACACCAATTTGTAGAACTCTGGGTCTCATCAACAGAAACTGTTTCCTCTTCTTCTGAGTTTGTCTGGAAACATCAGGATATACCCTAACTTTAAGATGCAAAAAAATTCAGAACAGTGCTGAAAGTATAATCTTAAGACCCAATCTTGATCAGGTTTCAACACAAAAGTAACCAAAATTGTGGCCGCTTCCGCTATGAAGTTTCCAGAACTTTAGAGATATCCATATTAGATGGCATCGGGGGTTCATAGCTTGAGAGCCCACTTGAGCTTCCTTGCTCTTCTTATAGGAGGGCAGGCAGTAAGATTTAGATAATGGTGGAACCGCTTGCTCTGGTAACTTAAATATTCCCATGAGATATTTCTTAAACATATCCTTAGCAGGTAAGTGTGGAATTTTAGAGAAGTTTATGAACTGAAGATTTTTCCCACGAACAATATTTTTCAGATTTTCTAATTTATTCTGTAATAGCTGATTTTCTTTAATCAAAATTCCTGAATAGGTCTCAAACCTTGAACTTCCTGTTTAACTTCTCAAACGTTTGTGAAAAAGTCACATGAGAAGATTCCAGAGATATTATTCTATTTTCATTAACTTTTGCTACAAAGGATTAAGTTGTAAAGAAATGGAGGCCCACAAGATTCTCAGTAGCTTCCCATATAGACCCAAGAGTAATCTGTTTAGATCTTACCCATACAATTTGCATAAAATTCTGTAGAGATTTAACAGGACGGGTAGAAATGAGCTCTCCCTTGTTCTGAAAGCTTCCTTCTGTCATCGAGCCAGCTGACTCTGCAACAGAGCCTTCTCCAGCGTCTACTCCATTTCTCCTGTGAATCGCTGATCCTGCATGGAGTCCCGGGGCAACGGCATCATCAGCTTGCGCCCACTCCCATCAGCACATTCGGTTCTCTGCAGATAGTCGGGTTCGCATGACTGGGGAAAATGAAATAAATGGACCCTGAGGCGAGGCATGCACCTCTTCACCAACCCCCTCCTCCAAGGGCTGTACTCCAATCGGTCCCGCACACAACATGTGCATCCATCAGACCAGTAACAGAGGGATCCATCGAGGCTGCAGAGTAAGACCTCTCCTTTGCCCTTTGTTTTTGACCTGTATGCAGTATTTTGAAAAGGAAATTTAAAAGGAAAACAGATGCAGCTCACGCTGTAAACATTGAAGTCGCCATCTTGGATCGCTTATTTGCTTTTTTTCCTGCTTTTACTATCTTAATTTTCTTTTTATAATATATGCTGTAACTGATAAGTTCCTAATAGTATTAATAAAGTTAACCAATTCTATGAAAACCATCTCTTTGTGGTCTTTGGGCAAGAGTCCTCAAAGAGGGAATCCTAGATTTCAAGGATTTAAAATTTACAATTCTTCATATGATGCGGGAGTGTGCATTCTCTGTTGCAGCTCCAGCTCTTTGGAAGTCTTTCTCCATGAAAATACTTTTATTTGACAGTCTAAAAACATTCAGAGTACTTTTAAAAACCTTTTTTTATTTGCATGTAGGCAATACCTTGGCTAATGTCACACTTTTTGAAATCTACTCTGCTTTACATCCAGAATAATGTCGCATCAGAATATTGTTTTATATAAAGACTGTATTTTACGTTTTTTGTGTTTATGATGTATGATTTTAGTTTTTTCTCTTTTTATTGTGCATGTTTTATTGTGCACCACTTAGGTCTTTTTAGTATTAAGTGATTAACACGTTTTTAATAAATGTAAAGATGCAAAGGGAAACTGGACCAGAGTTAGGGGAGGCTCCAATTTTTTATCCAGATCCTGTTTATTTCCCCTCTCCCACATTCTGGAACATCTCTCCTCTTCCCTTTCTATATTCTCTGTTCTAGATCTCTACACTTCCCCTATCCCAGATCCTCACTCCTCAGTTTCCCCCATCCCTGGTTGTCTTTCCACCTCCTACCTCCTTCCTCCCTCCTCCCCCATCCCTGAGATCTCCACTTTCATCCCTCTCTGTGCTGATCCCCCACCCCCGTCCTTTTCTTCATCCGATACCTGAGTTCCCTTTTCACTACTCAAAAAGAACATACAAGTAAGACTGGATAACTACTTTCCTTTTATAATATAAAATACTATGTACATTATTTAAAATGCAAAATGACCACATTTCTGAAAACATGCTACAGAATTGCAGCAGAATTTCAGAAACTTTGCTGCAAACATTTTTTTTAGCTCTTGCTGCTACTTCTACCCCTGAGCTTCCCGCAGTGGGGGCTCTGTTCATAAGAAATTGTAATCTGTACAATGTTGTGAATTTATTTTTGAGAACATTACTTACACATTGAAGAAATCATATTTGCTGTAGCTCTTTGGTGCTCAGGAAACCACAGGGCTGCTAGTTTAGTCGGAGAGAAAAGGACTAGTGGTTGTGCAGCAGCACAGAAGCACTGCCCTATCAGTAGACACACATAGCTCTGTGAACCCTGATCAACGAAGCGGACAGTGCTGAGAAAACGAATGATGCTGCCAATCATGTTCAACCACGAGCTAAAGATCACCTGCAGCAAGCAAAGAGGAGATGCAATGAACTACATACAACGATAAAATGAATGAATAAATAAAAAAAAGCAATTTTCAAAACCAAGAAAAAAATGTGATACAAATCAATGAAAAATAATACTGTTATTTGGAAAAGTGCTATTTAGTGCAACACACTGGACTTTTAACTCAATTTTAGGAATATATTTTACTTTTAAAAAGCATTCTAAAATAATTACATTTTTATTTTATTCAGCTTTATACACAAAACTCGCTAAATGATCCCTGCTGTAATTTGTTCAAGGTTAAACTAATCGTTTTGCTTATAGGGTTAACTTCTGATATCACCACTACTGTTATACCATCCGAAAAACTCTATTGCCCCTTTGTCTCCCAATTTCTGTTTTCATTCCTCATGTCATCTTGAAAAAAGTAAATTAGAAAAGTTAAATGACTTTAATCATCACTTGCCCACAACAGAATTTTGCAGTGGACTGAGAGAACGTGTTCAGGTAGGCAGTTGAGGTGGAATATGTGTTGAAAGAAGAGGCTGGCCAGCTCCAGGCAGACAGCAACCCAGGAAGAGGTACAAAGTTGACCATTTTTGAGAAACAATCTACTACCACTGAAATTATCGGACAGCTCTCACTAAATCTTGCGTTCCACTAAGAATTAAATCTAAAATAGCTCCCTCTCTCGTTGGTTCCTAAACCAATTGCTCCATGAAGCAGTCATTTATTACATCCAGGAACTTTATGTCTCTAGCAAGTCCAGATGTTTTCCTTGCAACCGGTACTCATGCGGGTTGAATAATGTTGCGAACACACTACTATTCCCGCTAAGTGTGAATGTTTTCCTTGTAACCAATACTCAACCTCCCGCTGCCAGCAGGTTGAATAAAATGGCGAGAGAAATTATGCTGAGTGGAACAGTTAAAACAGAAACTGGAAAACTCCTGTTCCTGACTCTAGCAGGAGCGAGTATATCAGACCTCTGTACGTTTCTTTTTTTTTTTTTTATCAATAAAAATAAATTGTTTTCCTTGAGTGAGCCCACTTGCCATGTTGCTGCTAGATCTATATCGTTCACTCCCAGCATTACAGGTTGAGTAGAATGAGCCAACTGCCAGCTTTTAGATCCTCCCATGCTCAGCCCCCTAGTCTCCAGTGGCGATCAACAATTCCCTGCTCGAACACACCGCCAAGAAACCAACAGTTTGGCTGGAGAGGCTGCCTCCATATTCCCCGGCTCCAACCAATCCCTTTTATTTATAATAAGGGGAAAAAAATACTTCCCTATCAATAGTCTTTGCTTCAGGAGCCACCACAGGGAGCACAGCCAAGCGGGGAGGAAGAAAGAGGCATGAGGGATCTGGCACCACCAGATTTCGGTGCTCTCACAGGGCAGAAGCACATCAAGAGTCATCAACCCCCTGAGTGCCCCCCTCAACCAGGAGGGATGGCCCCACCAGGACCTAACAACCTTCTGGGAAGGCTCTTCCAAAATTCTGTCTTCATCTTACTCCTATTTATTTATTTATTTATTTATTTATTTATTTATTTAAGTGAACTCCAGATTGCAGGTTTTGCACCATCTACCATCTGCTGAAGACATAGAAATACTGAGAGACTGCTGGTGGCACACTTGGTTCTATGCAGTGTCAGTAAAACTTTCTCTGTCTCCATCTGCTGGGAGACAAAATCCAGGAGGCTGGACTGATCTGTGAATTGATTATTTACTCTTTCGGATAACAGAAGAACTAGGGGGCATTCCATGAAGTTAGAAAGTAGCACATTTAAAACTAATTGGAGAAAATTATTTTTCACTCAACGCACAGTTAAGCTCTGGAATTTGTTGCCAGAGGATGTGGTTAGTGCAGTTAGTGTAGCTGAGTTTAAAAAAGGTTTGGATACGTTCTTGGAGGAGAAGTCCATTAACAGCTATTAATCAAGTTGACTTAGGGTATAGCCACTGCTATTACTGGCATTCAGGCCTATCCTGTAAAGTGCGGCCGCGTTTACCCTGCTCCTAAGCCGCTTCTAACTCACGTTCCGGCCGCGTTAGCCCTTCCTGCGATCCCGAATCCCCTTTAACCTACTCCTACCGCGTCCTAAATTCCCCGGGTAACCCCTTCCGCCCGCGGCATGTATATTGCATGCAAACGAGCGAATTAGCTCGATATTGCATGCAAACGAGCCAATTAGCTATTCCCCTAGCATCCCGTAACCCGCGCCCCGACTAACGCTACCTTTCCCTGCCGTTTTGTCGCGCGTTTAACCTGCAAACTTACCGCCTACCCTGACCCAGGCGGTAGAGGCATGGGTAAGGGTAGGTGGCAAGCTTTCCCCCAGACCCCGCTCACCTGCCCACGCCGCGATCATGGGTGCCGGTCTCCGTGGCAGCCCCAGTCCTCTCCCCTGCTCCCGAAGCCCCCGAAGTCCTCTCCCCTCCTCCTTTGGGAGGAGGGGAGAGGACTGGGGCTGCCACGGAGACCGCTTTCCCCGTGCAAGTAAGTTGTTTCGCCGCTTGTCTCTTCTCCCCCCTCCCGGAGGGCGGGGGGAGAAGAGACAAGCGGCGAAACTGAGCAGCGAAGCCCGGACCCGACCCGGCGAATCCCGGACCCGACCCGGACCCCCAACCCCCAACCCGGACCCGACCCGGACCCCCAACCCCCAACCCGGACCCGACCTGACCGCTGTCAGTCTGTTCTCCCTCCTCCCGGAGCAAGGCTGCTTTTCGCGCCCTGCTCCGGGAGGGAGGAGAAGAGATGACAGCAGCCAAACTAAAAAAAAAACAAAAGCTTGTCTCTTCTCCCCCCTCCCGGAGGGAGGGGGGGGAGAAGAGACAAGCGGCGAAACTGAACGACGAAACTGAGCGGTGAAGCTAAAAAAAAAAGAAAAGCAATTTTTTTTTTTTCAAAATTGACAATTTTGGTTTTTTTCCAAAAGCGACTTACTTTTGGGATCTGTCAAGATCCCATAAGTAAGTCGCTTTCGGACGCCTGCACAACTTACTTTTTTGCAGCCATCATCAGTGACACGACCTGGCTCCGTAGCTCCTCCCGACAAGATGGCCGCCTGCATGGGGAAAGCGCGCAATTGGCCGCTCAAGATGTGACGTCACGATGTCACGTCTTGAGCGGCCAATTGTACGCTTTCCCCGTGCAGGCGGCCATCTTTGTCTTCGGGAGGAGCTACGGGAGGCAGATCGTGTTCCTGCTCAGGGCTGCTGGCTACAAAACAGTAAGTTTTGCCGCTGAAAAGTTTTTTGCCGGTGTCCGGGCTGGGGGAAAGCTTCGCCGTTGTCAGTGTCCCCCCTCCTCTCGGAGCAGGGCACGAAAAGCCGCCTTGCTCTGGGAGGAGGGGGGACACTGACAAGTCGTTTCGCCGTTGCTTCTGCGCTGTCGCCGCCGTTGCTTCCTGGTATCTGTCATTTCAAATGACATTTGAAATGACAGATACCAGCGTGGCGTGAAGCCTTAGGCCCGCGCACCCAGGATCCTGTATAGGCGCTCTATCCAGTATCCTGGGTTGCGCGGGCCTAAGGCTTTTCGGACGCGGCTTACATTTACATACAATTAGGCTTCAGGATCGAGCGGTAGGTGAGCTGCACTGTGCGGGCGGTAACCGCGGGTGCCGTAGGCACTAACGCAGCTCTTCCTACCGCTCGGTACTGGATAGGCCTGATTATTAGCATGGGATCTACTTAGTGTTTGGGTACTTGCCAGATACTTGTAGCCTGGTTTGGCCACTGTTGGAAACAGGATGCTGGGCTTGATGGACCCTTGGTCTGACCCAGCATGGCAATTTCTTATGTTCTTAAATGTTGCTATAAAATACAGTATCGCCAGTAATTGGCAGTGAATTTCACGTTAACTGGTGCTACCACTTTCCTGGGGAGGGAAATTTTAAAAGTAATTTCTGTGGAGAAAAACAATGCTTCTTCCATGGAAATGGCCTTTTAGATTAGAAGATTATTTTATAACAACCTGCAGAAGCTGTGTGTTGGCCTTACACATTAATTATGGCAATTTTCAAAGTGAATTTATGCACATAGGACCAGATTTTCAAAGGGGTATGCGCGTAAGATACGCTTGTACCCCCCAAAAACCTGGCCGAAGTACCCCCTGCATGCGCCGAGCCTATGTTGAGTAAGCTCGGTGGCGTGCGCAAGCCCCGGGCCGCGCGTAAGTCCCGGGGCTTTCCTGGGCTTTTGTCGGGGGGCATGTCGCGGCAGCGCGTCATTTGGGGGCGGGGCAGCGGGTGTGGTTCCGGCCCGAGGGTGTTTCGGGGGCATGGCCGAGGCCTCCGAAATGGCTCCCGAACCTTGGAATCGCATGCTGGCGGCCGGCCCGGTGCACGCAAGTTACGCCTGCTTCGAGCAGATGGAAGGAAAGTTTCCTCCGAGGCAGCTCCGATTTCGGAGCGTCCTCGGAAGGAATGGAGGTAGGCTGCGCGGCTCGGCGCGTGCAAGCTGCTGATTTTGGGCAGCCTTGCACACGCCGACCCCGGATTTTAATGGATACGCGCGGCTACGTGTGTATCTATTAAAATCGCGCGAACAAAAGTACACGCGGGCGCAGATTTATAAAATCTACCCCATAAGTTTGCTTTGAAAATTATCCCTAACAACATGCACAAATTCAACTGCACTAAATGACACCTGTTCCTTGCGGGCGTGACAGTGGACATGTTTAGAAACATAGAAATGACGGCAGAAGAAGACCAAATGGCCCATCTAGTCTGCCCAGCAAGCTTCACACATTTTTTTCTCTCATACTTATCATTTTCTCTTAACTCTTGGTTCTATTTCCCTTCCACCCCCACCATTAATGTAGAGAGCAGTGATGGAGCTGCATCCAAGTGAAATACCTAGCTTGATTAGTTAGGGGTAGTAGGGGTAGTAACTGCTGCAATAAGCAAGCTACACCCATGTTTATTCCCTTTATCCAGACTATGTCATACAGCCCCTATTGGTTGTTTTTCTTCTCTCCTGCCGTTGAAGCGGAGAGCCATGCTGGTTATGCATTGAAAGCGAAGTATCAGGCACATTTGGTTTAGGGTAGTAACCGCCGTAACAAGCCAGCTACTCCCTGCTCTGTGAGTGCGAATCCTTTTTTTTTTTTTTTTCTTCTCCCCTGCAGTTGAAGCTATTCTGGATATGCGTGAAGCCTCAGCTTTTCTTATTCCCCTGCTGTTGAAGCAGAGAGCTATGCTGGAAATGCTTGATGTATCAGCCTCTCCCATGCCATGAAGCAGAGAGCCATGCTGGATATGCATCGAAAGCGAAGTATCAGGCACATTTGGTTTGGGGTAGTAACCGCCGTAATAAGCCAGCTACTCCCCGTTTTGTGAGTGCGAACCCTCTTTTCTTCTCCCCTGCCGTTGAAGCAGAGAACTATGCTGTATATGCATGGAAAGTGAAGTATTAGGCTTATTTGGTTTGGGGTAGTAACCGCCGTAACAAGCCAGCTACTCCCCTCTTTGTGATATCAAATCCTTTTTTCCACATTTCCTCTTGCCATTGAAGCTTAGAGCGATGTTGGAGTCACAGTAAGCATCTGTATGTTTATTTAATAAGGGTATTGTCTCCGGGCAGTAGCCATCGTTCTGGTGAGCCACCCACTCTACATTGGCGGTCTCTTGACTTTATGGATCCACAGTGTTTATCCCACGCCCCTTTGAAGTCCCTCACAGTTCTGGTCTTCACCACTTCCTCCGGAAGGGCATTCCAGGCATCCACCACCCTCTCCGTGAAGAAATACTTCCTGACATTGGTTCTGAATCTTCCTCCCTGGAGCTTCAAATCGTGACCCCTGGTTCTGCTGATTTTCTTCCTACGGAAAAGGTTTGTCGTTGTCTTTGGATCATTAAAACCTTTCAAGTATCTGAAAGTCTGTATCATATCACCTCTGCTCCTCCTCTCCTCCAGGGTGTACATATTTAGATTCTTCAATCTCTCCTCGTAAGTCATCCGATGAAGATCCTCCACCTTCCTGGTCGCCCTTCTCTGTACCGCTTCCATCTTGTCTTTGTCTTTTTGAAGATACGGTCTCCAGAACTGAACACAGTACTCCAGGTGAGGCCTCACCAAGGACCTGTACAGGGGAATAATCACTTCCCTTTTCTTACTCGATATTCCTCTCTCTATGCAGCCCAGCATTCTTCTGGCTTTTGCTATCGCCTTGTCGCATTGTTTCGCAGACTTCATATCATTAGATACTATCACCCCAAGGTCCCTCTCCTGCTCCGTGCACATCAGCCTTCCCCCCCCCCCATCGAATACATTTCATTCGGATTTCCACTCCCCATATGCATGACTTTGCATTTCTTTGCATTGAATCTCAGCTGCCATGTCTTCGACCACTCTTCCAGTTTCCTTAGATCCCGTCTCATTCTCTCCACTCCTTCCGGCGTGTCCACTCTGTTGCAGATCTTAGTGTCATCCGCAAAAAGACAAACCTTACCTTCAATCCCGTCCGCAATGTCGCTCACAAAGATATTGAACAGGACCGGTCCCAACACCGATCCTTGCGGTACACCACTTATAACCGCTCTCTCCTCAGAGAAGGTTCCATTTACCTTCACACATTGTCTTCTGTCCGTCAACCAATTTGCAATCCAGGTCACCACATCGGCACTCACTCCCAAGCTTCTTGTTTTATTCACCAGTCTCCTGTGCGGAACCGTATCTGTTTAGGTAACGGCTGTTCAGCATCCACATATACGGCTGTGATAACCTCCTTATTCCAGCAGGCTACTTATTTACATACTTTCTTATTAAGCTCAGAATTATGTATAAAATCCCAACCCCCACCCCCCCAGTATATCTATTTTGTGTGGAGGTGCAAAATTTAGTTATATGCGTACATACTGTAAATGTCCATGCACTCTAGCAATTTTATAACAAGTCATCTACACATATAGGGGCACATTTTCAAAGGGTTACGCGCGTAATCCCCGAAAAGCTGCCCCAAGCTGCCCCTGTGCACGCCGAGCCTATCTTGCATAGGCTCGGCAGCGCGTGCAAGCCCTGGGACGCGCGTATGCCCCCGGGGCTTGCAAAAATGGGCGGTCCGGGGCAGAGGGGTGGCGGCGGTTCGGGGGCAGCGCCGAATCCTCTGGCACAGCGGCCTGTGCTGGGGGATGGCGACCTGCTGCACGCAAGTTACGCCTGCCAGAGGCAGGCGTAACTCAGCAAAATAAGGTGGGGGGAGATTTAGGTAGGGCCGGGGGGTGGGTTAGATAGGGGAAGGGAGGGAAAGGTGCGGGGGGCGGAGGGAATGGAGGAAGGCTGCTCGGCGCACACAAGTTGCACAATTATGCAGCTCCTTGCGCGTGCTGACCCTGGATTTTATAACATGCGCGTGGTAGCGCGCGCATGTTATAAAATCGGGCGTAGATTTGTTCGCGCCGGGTTGCGCAAACAAATCTACGCCCGCGCACAGGTTTAAAGATCTGCCCCATAATGAGAAATTACTACTTACCAGATAATTTCCTTTTCTCTAGTGAAGACAGGTTAATTCATGGCTAGTGGGTTATGCACCTCTACCAGCAGATGGAGCAATGCTGACATCACGGTATACATATCCCTGCTCTGACATCTGCCCTCCAATATTCTCTGCAAAAGTCAACTGTGGACAAACTAACAATACTTGATTATAACCATTAACAGACAACCACTCAAGTAGTCAGTCAGCAGGAAACACTGAGCTAAGACAAAGAGTGTAACATCACTAATCTAGGGACTGAAACTGACATTCACCAGTTATCCTCAGAAATGCAGCCACTCAGGAGGATAATAGAACCACAAACTGGCATCCAAGGGTGGGAAGTATAGATTAAGATGTCTTCACTAGAGAAAGGAAATTATCTGTAAGTAGTAATTTCTCATTTCTCAGATTTCAGACAGGTGAATCCATGACCAGTGGGATGTACCCAAGCTACTCCTGAAGAAGGAGGGAGGCTGCTTGCAGTCCGACCAACACTGCGCACAGAAAGGCGGTGTCTTCCCGGGCCTGCACATCTAGACGGTAATGCCTGGAAAAAGTATATAAGGAGGACCACGTCACCACTTGGGAAATTTCGATGTGAGACAGCAAATGAAGCTCTGTCCATGACTCTCCTGAGCCCTAGTGGCATGAGCCCTAACCTGTTTAGGTAACGGCTGTTCAGCATCCACATATACGGCTGTGATAACCTCCTTATTCCAGCAGGCTACTATAGCCCACAACACCAGCTCACCCTGTTTACCCCCACCATGGAGTACAAACAGCTGGTCAGTCTTCCTAAAAGGTCTAGAAACCTCCAAATACCTCAAGAAATGTCGCTTGACATCCAAGGTCCACAACAGACGATATTTATCCACATCTCTTTCCCTGTCCAGCGTCGGCAGGGAAATCTGATTCAAGTTAAAGTCCAAAACCACTTTTGGCAAAAGAGACAGAACAGTTTGCAGCTGGACAGCTCCCAGAGTCACTTGCAGGAATCCAGCAAGAAAGAGCCTGCAGTTTGTAAATTGTACGCGCAGAGCAAATTGCCACAAGAAAAAACATCTTAAGGTAAGTAACCTCACGGAGAGGCTACACAGTGGTCGAAAGGTGGGACCCGCCTGAAAATTCAGAACCAGATTAGGCACTGGCAACTGTAAGGGAGGACAAAGATGCTTCACCCCCTTCAAGAACCAGGCCACATCCGGATGGGACAAGGGTCCACTTCACCTGACCCCGGAAACAGGCAAGAGCTGCCACCTGTACCTTCTAGGAATTATGGGCTAAGCCCTTAATCAACCCATCCTGCAAGAAGTCCAAAATGAGCGGGGTCTTAACTGAACGAAGATGAAAACCTCGTTCCTGACACAAAGTCTCAAACACTTGCCAAACCTGAACATAGGCTAAGGAAGTGGAGAACTTCTGAGCTCGAAGCAAGGTGGATATCTCAGCATTGGAATATCCATGCTTCAGCAATCGAACCCTTTCAAGGGCCATACTGAAAGACAAAATTGAGTTGGATCTTTGTGAAGAATAGGTCCTGTCATAACATAGAAACATACAGAAACATGGAAATCATGACAGAAAAGGACCGATGATACATGCAGTCTGCCCAGCAAGTGTCCCATGGTTGTATCTGCCGCACCACGCAGGTTACCCCCATGTATCAGTTTTGCTTGATGTGCTTTGCTTAAGGATTTGGCCATATAAGCAATCCTGTGTTTTGTTTTGTTTTTGTTAAACATCTGAGCATCAGTACTCCATACTGTATAAAAAGTCATGGCTCATGTTGGTTGTCCCTGAATCCTAATTTATCTTTCCTTTCAGCTCCCTGTTACGCTGGAGATGGACCCTTGGGCCAAGATGGGGTTGATTCTACCCATAGGAGGGATCCTACGGGTCCCCACCGTCGGTAGGTAGAGAGGGCTGATGATCGGAGGCTAGTTGGCGCTTCACCAATACCAGCCCTTGTTCCTCGCGGGTTGAGCCTTTGGATGCTGGGGCCGGCTGGACTTAGGTGGCCTCCGTCAGTGGTCGTCGATGGGAAGATCGAGGTCAGCCCTAAGGCAGCAACAGGTGTACTTATCAGTCTGCACTAGTCGAGACGGAGTCCCGGAGACCCGGGCGCCAATAGGAACCCAGTCAGACAGGGGGCACCCGAGCAAGAGCAGGCCAAAGCCTGAATAAGCCACGTCCAGGACAAAGACTGAAGAGGCGTCGTTGAGCAAGCTAGGTTCAAGGCTGGTGGCAATCTGGAAGTATTGGCAAGCAAGGCTGAGGTCTGGACGAGGAGAGAATCAATGGAGTAATCAGGCAATGCAGAGGTCTGGGGCTGGAGAGAGGCAACGGAGTAGTCAGGCAATGCAGAGGTCCGGGGCTGGAGAGAGGCAACGGAGTAGTCAGGCAATGCAGAGGTCCGGGGCTGGAGAGAGGCAACGGAGTAGTCAGGCAATGCAGAGGTCTAGGGCTGGAGAGAAGCAACAAAGTAGTCAGGCAATGCAGAGGTCAAACCAGGTCAGCAATCTGAAAGGAAGATGAAGGAACAGGAACACAGGAACGAAGAAACAGGAACGAAGACACTCAGGATCAGGAACCAGGAACAGGCGAAGCAACGAGTTCTCCACTAGCGAGTGGACCTGTTGCAAAGGCAATCTGAGGAAGCGGGGCCCGGGCTTATATACTGGAGCACCGCTGACTTCATCATCCGGGGCCTGCGGCTAGGTTCCCGCTGCGGCCCTACTTAAGGTTTCATTGATCGCGCACCTCTAGGGAGGGGGTGCGGCGCTGGTCGGAACGGAGTCTTTCTGCGGGCCACGCGGAGAGGCCCAATGCGGAGCACCAGGAGCTGAAGCAAAGCCAGAGGCACCAGGGGCGGCCTGAGGACAGAGCCAGCGGCTCATAGCCGTCAGAGACGAGGGACCAGGCACTGGATTAACTTGAGAGAGGTTAGGGGGCCGAGCCATGGGGCTGCTGCGGCTGGCGCACGTAACACTCCCACCCCCTCCTTCGAAGCAGAGAGCAATGCTGCTCTCTGCTTCGAAGCATCAAGACTTATTGGCTAAGAGTAGTAATCCCATGCTTCTATTAAGGGTAGTAACTGCTGCACTGTGCTGATTATCCCCATGCTCATCAGTTCCACAGACTATAAAAGTTGGGGCCCTCGATGGTTGCGGTCTAAATCCAATTTCCCCTTTTTCCCTGTCGTTGAAGCAGAAAGCAATGTTGGAGTTGCATCAAAAGTATAAAGATTTATTTGGTCAAGAGTAGTAACTGCCGCACCAGCAAGTTACCCCATGCACACTTTCTTCGTTTCCTTTAGGACTTGGCCATAGAAGCAATCATGTGCTTTTCCCCTTTTGACTGTGTAACAGTATCCCACACCATGGAAGTCGGGGACCTTGGTTGTCATGTGAATCAAATTCCTCTTATCCCCCTGCCATTTGAGCAGGGAACAATGTTGCAGTTGCATTAAAAGCATCAAAGCATATTGGTTAAGGGTAGTAATCTCCATGCCTTCTGCTAAGGGTAGTAACCACTGTACCAGCAAGTTACCCCCCTGCATGTTTATCTCATTTCTGTCTTCTAGCCTTTAGAGATCCACAATGTTATTCCCATGTCCCTTTGAATTCTTTGACTGTTTTCTTCTTCACCACCTCCTCTGGAAGGGGCATTCCAGGTCTCCACCACCCTCTCTGTGAAGAAATATTTTCTGATGCTGGTTCTGAGTCATCCTCCCTGGAGTTTCATTTTGTGACCCCTAGTTTTATTGTTTTCTTTCTAACAGAAAAGGTTTGTCCATACACCACTGAAACCTTTTAGGTATCTAAAGATCTGTATCATATCTCCACTGCATCTCCTCTCTTCCAGGGTATACATATTCAGATCCTTCAGTCTCTCCTCATAGATCTTCTGATACAGAACCCACACCATTTTCATCATCCTTCTCTGGATTGCCTCCATCCTGTCTCTTTCCTTTTTGAGATCCCTTTGGACTGGTAACCGGAGAGTCTAACAAGAGTCTCTGCAGATCTGCATACCACGGTCTTCTGGGCCAGTTGGGATCCACTAGAAGCACCATCTCCATATGCTTCTCAATCCTCCAAACCAACCTGCCCAACAAGGGCCATGGGGGAAAGACATACAGAAGTTTGCCCCTTAACCACTCCTGCACTAGAGCATCGATGCCCAGAGACTTTGGATCTCACCTGCAACTGAAGAAACGAGAACCTTCATATTGTGTGACATTGCTAGCAAGTCTAGATATGGCCCACTATGAGCTAGAATGCTTCATCCGATAATTCCCATTCTCCTAGATCCAGATGCTGTCTGCTGAGAAAATCAGCTCTCACGTTGTCTTTTCCCACAATGTGGGAAGCAGAGATCTTCTGGAGATGTACTTCTGCCCATACCATGAGCTGGTCTATTTCCTATGACACTTGGTGCCTCTTGGTGCCTCCCTTGCGATTGATATAAGCCACTGTTGTTGCATTGTCTGACATTACTAGGACTGCTTGACCCTGCAAGCGGTGAATGAACCGCAAGCATGCCAACTGAATGACACATGCTTCCAGATGATTGATGCTCCAGAGAGACTCCTCTGCACTCCAGCGCCCCTGAGCCATCAACTCCTGACAGTGAGCTCCCCATCCCTGGAGGCTTGCATCCATCAAGAGCACCAGCCAGTCCGGATCTTGCAAGGAAACTCCCTTCCTTAGATGATCCGCCTGCAACTACCATTTCAGTTGGATGCTGAAGCCATAACAAGTAGTCCTGAGACTGTGATATCCACCAAGCAAGCAATATGCGCTGAAAAGGACGCATATGTGCCCTTGTCTATGGAACCACTTCTAGAGTGGCTGCAATCAAACCAAGTACCTGCAGGTAAGACCATACTGTCCGGCAAACTGCTTCAATCAATAGTTGCATCTGAGACATCAGCTTCTGAATGTGGATCTCCAGCAGAAAAACCCTGTCTTGCTTCCTGTTGAAACAAAAACCGAGATACTCCAGTGTCTGAGTTGGCTGTATATTGCTCTTGACCAAGTTCATCACCCAACTTAGCTCCTGCAGCAAGGAGACCACTTTGCATGAGGCTTGAAGACTCTCTTCCAAGATTTTGGCCTGAATTGGTCAATTGGCTAGGTACAGGTGGCCAAAATGCCATCCTCTCTCAACGCTGCCGCTACCACCACCATGACTTTGGAGAAGGTTCTGGGCACAGTGGCTAAACCGAAAGGCAGCGTTCAAAACCGATAATGTCACCCCAAAATGGCAAACCGCAGAAACTGTTGATGCTCCAGTCAAATGGGAATACGTAGATTCACCTCTGACAAATCCAGAGATGTAAGAAACTCCCCCAACTGTCCTTTAAGTCCAGGATGGGGTGAAAAGAACCCTTTTTCTTAGGCACAAAGAAAAAAATGAAATAACGGCCTGTATTTTCTTGTGACTTGGGCACTGGAATCACAGCCTGCAAGCTCAGGAGTCTCAACAACGTAGTCTCCACTGCCTGCCTCTTTTGCGGGGAGCTGCAGGGAGACTCCATGAAGATATCCCGAGGAATGCTGAGAAACTCCACAGCATAGCCGTCCCTTATCACCTCCAGAACCCAACTGTCTGGCATGATCCTGACCCACCTCCAATAAAAAAGAGATAGGCAACCCCCTATCTCCTGCTCCAGGAGGGGGTTGGGAGGCAATGCCACCCTAGCCTGCACCTCCGTCTGGGCTGCCTGGGCCAAAAGGACTGAGACCTGTTCAAAGGTCTAGCCCTCTGGGTCAAAAACGTTTGAAACCCCTAGCACAGCTTCTTGCGCTGAATGAGCACGGCGCCTTTTTCTTATCCTCTAGCAACCGAGGAATCCGGGACTCACTCTACTTATTGGCCTTTTTTTCTGACTCTCTCCCAAATAAGAGTGAGCATTTGAAAGGCAAATTCGTAAGATTAGACTTTGAAATTTTATTGGTCAACCAATTCCACAACCACAGCTGATGCCTAGCCGCTATCACTGAAACCAGCTCTCTGACAGAAGTATGGACCATGTTGAAGCCCATATCTGCCAAAAAAGCAGCTGCCAGTTCCTTCACTGCCCTGGAATTCAAACCAGTCTCAACCTCCTGAAACAGAAGCAAACAAGCATGAGCCACCAGGGAGCAGTAAGAGGCTATCTGCAAATTCATTGCCACTGCCTCAAAAGCCTGCTTGAGGATAGCCTCAATTCTATCATGAGCATCCTTCTATGCCTCTCCCCATTCTACTGGAATGGTCATGCGCTTGGTAATGGAATACACCAGCGCATACACTTTCGGAAAACGCAACTGCTCTCTTGCCGCAGGATCCAGGGGAGTACAGACCTTCCAAGGCTCATCCCCCTTTAAAATTAGCTTACAGAGCACCCCAGTCAAGATCAATCAACTCTTGAATAGCATCCATAATGGTGAAGAAGCATGATGCTTAATGCAAAGTCATCAAAATGGGATTCTTCTTTGGCTCAGACATGGGATCAGCACTCAGCACTTCTAGCATCTTCAGTGTCTGAGAAATCAGTGCCAGCTACTCATCTTTATGAAAGAAGCACAACATCGTTCTATAAGTTTCCATCCCCAGAGAAATGTCCCTATCCTCCAGGGAGTACAGATTGCCATCCTCCTCAGTGCCATCGCATCCCCATCAATGTGACCCGCAAGAGGCCGAGACACCTTCTGACATTTACCTGTGGCACCAGCCTTGCAGGAGTCCACATCCTGCGACCCTGAGCTTTCAGGTTTGGCCAGCTCTGCCGAACATGCCTGAAGAAAGGACTGCAGCCCTTGAAAAAATTTCACCCAAGAGAAGGCAAAAGGATTCATACCAAAACCAGGGGTCGTCGGTCTGGTGCCCACTGAGTTGCCCTCCCCTGCTGACGAACCAGTTAGGGGAGTCTCAAAACCAGGCAAAAGTCTGACCCATCACCCTCCAGTTCCCTTCCTGTAACCTGCTGGGAAGGGCCGGGCTCAGCAAAATCAGTTGGAGACAATTCGCCCTGTGCCTCCAAGCAGCAAGGTAAGATTAGAGGGGACCCTAGGCAGTGATGTATGAATATGGCAAGCAATACAAATCGCAAGGCACTTAGGCTTCTTTGCTACAGATGCCATGGATAAGGATGTCCAGTGGCAGCACGCTCAATAACAAGCATTCGACAATGAGTCCGTACCTGGCAAGCCCAGACAGAACAGCCAAAATTGGGATGCCCAAGTATGGGACATCTATATATAGATAGATAGATACTCCACTGAACACTTGTACTACAAATGCCCACAATTTGAACCTTCAACTATGTGGTCCAGACGGATGCTCAACCTGGACGCGCAGGCGTGAACCGACATCAAGCACCGCTTTTGTGGGAGACTTGCACAGAAGCAAACGTGCGAACGCCGCCACAGCCTACCACATGCCAGTGATGCCCAAGAACGTGGTCTAACCCAAAGGGCCACTCAACCCACAAAACTACCACGACTCCCCAAGTCTGCCACGGAGGCAGAAACGCATATCGGATCGGCATGCCGAAGATCGAAGACAGAAATAGAAGAGGAATCCCTAAACCTCTCTCTTCTTACTCTCTTAAAAAAAAAACAAAAAACAACTCTTTCCCTGAGCTCAGCCCATCCTGGCCGAGTACAGAGTCGGCCTCCGGCTGCGGAGGGAGAAGGCTAATGCCTTCACTGCCATGCTCGGCTTCCTGCACCCATTAGCCTCTCAACTGATTTTCTCCTAGCAGCTACGTCCATGCCGGAAAACTGGCTACCGGACCAAAGCACTCGACTGAGGGAGGGATCACCAGATATCATCTCAGGAGAACTCGACTGAGGGAAGGACCACAAAGTATCACCTCAGGAGAAGAAATGTGTGATCAATCCTTCTCCTTTTTCTTTTTTTTTTTATAAAACAAGCAATCCCCAGTAGGGAGATGCACATCCACCATCTGTGGAGATGGAAAGTACTGGCAGGCTGATGTCAGAGCAGGGGTATATATATCCCGTGACGTTAGCTTTGCTCCACTTACATCTGCTCGTAAAAATGTATAGCCCATGGGTCTTGGATTAACTTGTCTGAATGCTGAGAAAACCTGTATTTTATGCACAAAAATTGCCTGCCATATATGCAAGTAAACTATGTGGAGTCTATATGCATGTAAGTTTTATCCATAGTAAGTGGAGACATTCTTGGGGGCAGGGATTTGTACTTTGGGACATATTTTTCACTGTAAAAACTAATCATGCAAATTAGCATGTGTAAATGTCTGCAGGTAACTTTTCAGGAGTAATTTTCAAAGTAGCTGTGTTAGTCTGTAGCAGCCAAAACTGACAGGCTTGAGGCATAAGCTTTTGAGGACAGGAATCTACTTCGTCAGATGCAGGACAGTGATACAATTTATTATTTTTCGTATACCTTTAGTAGCCATTTTATATGCCTCTTATTTGTTTTTAATTTATGGGAGAACTTTAATTTTAAAACACTGCCATAAACAATCTTCTAAGGCAGCTCAGTCTGTTGGCCTCTATTATGTAATAATAACCTTTCCTTTGTCCTATACATGTAAGAGTTGCCTTTTGTTCTGGGTATTTTGTCCTGTCTGAAAACAATGAACTGAGTACGTTGTGGAAAAACTTTACAGCTTCAAAAAAGTACAGTCTAGCAAACTGTCCATACATTCCTGGAACAATAGCCTTTATTTACTGTGCATTAGACGTTATTTCCTGTGTATATTATGGAGGGAATTTTCAAAAGAGTTACACGTTTAAATGTAATTACTACTGTAGCAATTTTCAAAAGCCATTTACTCACATAAAGTGCACTTACTCGAGTAAATCCTATGGATGATTAAATGGCATTTAGTGTAGGAATTTCCAAAAGTTCACTTACATGAGCAAATTGCATTTACTCATGTAAAACCCATTTTTAAGCACGTAAATGCTTATGAAAATCAGACCCTGTATAAACACAGGATAAAGTAAATAGAAATACAGTACAGCAAATGGCTATGAATAAAATATTGCATTTAATTATTTAAAATATTTATGTGCTACTTCTTCCAGAATAAACATTTTGTCCAGGGCAGATACTGAAAACAATGAGACTGATTTATAAAATGTTACCACCAGAAGATGAGCAAAAACCTTGTTCAGTCAGTTATTAAAAATGTTTTTTGATTATCTTTTGGTGAATTTTTAGTATTACTGAATACAAAAGCTGGCATAAAGTTTTCATCTTTCCCACATAGTTCTATAATGGGTCTTCAAATCAGACTTGCAAACAGCCCCAGATATTTTGTTGCTGGGCTTCTCCTGAGCAGAGACTGAGAGCTACCTGTACTGCAGGAGCAACAGGACTAAGCTACATTTCCCCAAAATACTGTAAATTAATCAGACATTTGTATTTTCCTATTTGATAGTCCATTCTGCATTTTGCACCTCAGTCCCCAACAAAAGAAAAAGCATTATGCAAAATCATCAAGCCTTTAGAGGTATCACAGAGTTTACGTACACTTCTCTTGTGTGCCATAACTAAATATTGTATTCTATGAAAACAAACTTACAGAGAACTTCAGTCCTGTAGTGTCCAGTATCCATGTCGTCACCAATCCAAATGGGACAGAAATAACAAGATATACAAGTGATAACCAGTTAACTTGAACTAGAGAACTCTGAAAGTAGTTTGCCGTCTCGTCAGCCACTGGAGCAAAACTCAACCATAACTGTAAAATAAACACAATCCAAAAAGTTATAATTTAAGTGTGTTCCTTCAGAAGACAAATTCTGAAATGAGGTTAACTTGCTTAAACTGAATAGAGATTTGAACAGATGCAGTCTAAAAAATAAAAGAAAAATGTGTTTCAAACTATTTCCTTAGGAAAAAAAGGAAAATATTTCATATCCTATATAATAAAACACAGTTTCCATCCGTCTGTCACACTCCCATAAATGGAGTGTGGAGATCACATGATATAGTGAGCAGAAAAGATATTAGGACTCCCATTTTTTATATTTTCACTCAGTTTGTCTTAATGTTTTATTAAGCTAAATCATATTTGTGGATATTAATATTTTATGGACAAAACTGACATGAAATCCAATAACCACATATTATTATTATCAAATTTATTAACTACCCATCTCTCTAGGCTGCAGAGCAGTGTAGAACATACAAATACTACAAAGTTTGATAAAACACAAACCACAGGGCAGCAAAATGAAAATAATTAAAATCAAAAGGCCTGCGCAATGCAGTAGAGACTGCTTTGTAGTAATCAACTCTTCTTGTTGGTTCATTTCATTGATTCAAATAATAGAAATTCATCAGTCATATCTAATTTGCAGTTAATTCTTCTGGGGCGGATTTTAAAAGGGTTATGCGAATAACCCTTAAAAAAAACCCCTGCGCGTGCCGAGCCTATTTTGCATAGGCTCGGCGGCGCGTGCAAGCCCCGGGACGCGCGGATGTCCTGGGACTTGCAAAAATGGGCGGGGCGTGACAGCGGTCTGGGGGCATGGCCGAGGGACCCAACACAGCGGCCTGTGTCGGGGCCTGCCGCACTGGCAGATAGCCGGCAGGTGTAACTCAACAAAATAAGGTGGGGGGGATTTAGGTAGGGCTGGGGGGTGGGTTAGAAAGGGGAAGGGAGGGAAAGGTGGGGGGGGGGGAAACAAAAAAAAAGTTCCCTCCAAGGCCACTCCGATTTCAGAGTGGCCTTGGAGGGAACGGGGGAAGCCATCAGGCCTCCCCTAGGGCTTGGCACGCGCAAGGTGCACATGTGTGCACCCCCTTCTGCGCGCCGACCCTGGATTTTATAACATGCGCGCGGCAGCACGTGCATGTTATAAAATCAGGTGTACAATTGTGTGCGCCAGGTAGCGCACACAAATGTACCCCCCATGCGTAATTTAAAAATCTGCCCCTCTGTGTAAGTAAAAGCATCCTCCAAAACCCACCCCACCCCCAAAGCTGCCCCAAGTTAAAAATGTACCCTCTTACAGTGGTACCGTTTATATATAGCATGTCGCGTTGACTTTATAGAGTGTGTGTGTCTCTTTCTCTGTGATACCAGCTGCAGCTGCAGGTGTACGTTATAAACAAATAATGTGCCGTGTATTTTGACAGCAAAGAATCAGCTCACACAGACACAGCAGAGTCTATTCATGAGGTATCCAATGCAGTTACAGCCAAGGTTTTCATCAAATTTTATAAAACAAATTCCTCCATGGCAGCAGTGGATTTAAAACTATCAGTCTTCAAGGAAATTCACCTGAAATAGAAGCACGGACCTCTGAAATGGAATCAAACATGTAGGTACTGGAGGATAAAGGTGCCAAGTAGCAAAGCAGCTGAGGAGAAATCAGATTTAGAGAACAGAAGTTGCCATATTAATATAAAAGTTCTTGGAATTTACTATAAATATTCAGGAATCTAAACTCCATATATTGTACAAGACCAGGCTGGTGACAGAGCTGACCATGCCGTTTGATTATACAGGATAGTGTTGCGCTTGGAGGTGGACCCTTGTTCTGGAGCAGTATAGGGCGACTCCCTGGTTGGACCCAGGAAGCACCTGCCACCAGGAGGCGGAGCACAGGTTGAGACAGTGGCTAGCTGGAGCTTCACCACTAGAAGCCCGTGATCACCCCGGGGGGAGCCCTTGGGGACCCGGGCCGCTTGGACTTAGGTGGGCCTCGCAGGGTCTCCCAGAAAGGAAGTTCAAAGGTGTGCCCACCAGGATCAAGGGTGCGCGGTCGATGTCTGGACAGGAGGCCTGAGGAATCATAGAAGGCCAGAACAGTGTCTGCGATGACAAGGCTAGGAGCAGGGCCAGAATCAAATGGCATGGTCAGTAGTAGCAGAGGTCAAATTCCAAAGATCAATCCAAGAGTAGTCAATGAAAGCAGGGGTCAGGTTCAGAGGTCAGACTGGTCAAGGAGGCAGGCAGAGGTCAGTATCCGGACAGCGATCAGCATGGTCAAGAGCAGGCAGAGGTCAGTACCAGAGAGACAGTCCAACAGGTACTACCTGGGGATATGCAGGAACAGACAGACGATGGAACAGAAGGACGCTGGAACAGGACTGGAACTGGCGATGAGACACGGAGGCAAACTAGTACACACACACGGTGTCGATCCGATTGCCAAGGCAAGGAAGTGTAGGCAGGGACTTCCTCTTGTACTGCGTTCAATCAGGTGGTGCCACGGAGCTTGGACCCGCCCCATGCCCTATAAGGGACCGGGCGGTCTACGCACACCTAGGGGCGGGGCTGACATCATGGAGGACACTAAGTCCCGCCGTGAGGCCTGGCGTGCTGAGGAAGGCCTGGCGACTGCCGCTACCGAGGCCTGGAGGAGCTTGCAGCTGCTGCTGGAGAGGCCAACCTGGGACCTGCAGAGGAGTTGGAGAGGTGAGCAGGCCCGTGCGCGGGCCGAGCACGGACGGGGCGTGCAACAGATAGGAGTTAAAAGGCAAGGTAGGTGATCAGCCACAGCCCATATCAGAGGTCTTGAACTTCACTGATAAAATTATTAGACTATTGCCAAATGTTTGCATTGCATCATGATGACAACAATTTTTAATGACTTTTCAGTGAAAGCTGCTAAGCAGAAAGAAATGGACCTAGTATGTGCGGCTTTGAATCAGAAAAAATGCAGTTTATCTTATTATTTCCCGAGAAGTTTCAAATTTTGGTGGATAGCCAACAGCATATATTTTGGTCAGCCTCAGAAAGCAAAGCTGTTGTGGATGCTCAAGATGGTTGATCAAGGCAGATCTACATTAAGAAGTGTTGTGTGGCACATCAGCCTCCATGCAGCAGTCAATGCTAACACAGAGAGGTCTCATGGCCAAAAGAAGAGCTGGGAAGTACTGAAAGCTCCAACCAGTTTCTCTGCTGAATTGTAAAACAAAGAAAGAGAGGGGGGCCAGTTCCCTCTATATACACTTCATGAGCAGGATAAGGGAGAAGTCAGTGTGGTGCAGGCAGTTGGTTAGTTACATTAGCTGCCGCATGTGGCTGCCAGAGCTCCTTCAAGGCTGTTACTCTCAATAGAGTCACATCCAGTGCTCAGTGCACACTCTCCCCATCTCACTCAGCCTAGAGATAGGACAGAGGCTGGAAGGAGGCTCAGGGAAAGATGAGACCAATGTAATAAGAACCACAGTGAAATCAGCATTATCTTTCGGTGTGCATTTTTTATTTTAACACGCGTGGCAAAAGCAGGCGCCTCTGCGGGTTGTAATAAGAGGATGGCATGCAAATGAGATATGTGCAGAAAATCCGCACAAAACAATTATCCATGCAGATATGCTGTAGGCCCTATGCAATAAACGGCGCATAAACCCACATTAATGTGGTGACCTGTGACTGATTCTTTCATAAGACAGTAGTGAGATAGTGCTCCGGGAGTGGGGCTGAAGGTGGGTAGAGCAATGTCTAACCCCTTCATGATCTGTCACTGACCACATGAGAGCTATAATGGCAGATGCTGGTGAGCAGGGGAAATGCAGCAGAGATTTGGAAGAAGCTACAAAAGCATTTAGCCTTTCTGACATGTGCCTGTTCCCTCTCCCACCTCTCTTCTGTCTTCTGCGCTTCATTTTTCAACCTCCAGTCAGGCGCTTACACTTAACTCTTGCCCTGACACAGGCACTAAAACACCCATTTAAAAAACACATTAACAGCACCGCTCTCTGCATTGCCTATGAATAGTTAATTACCTCCTTTGCATGGCATTAGCATGAATTCATGCTAAAACCACCACAGCTTTTTGAATGGATTTGTGCATACATTTTGTCCGCACTGTGTTATTGCATACATGCGTAAGATTAGCACAAAACAACATGTGAAATACCATGTGCAAAAACCCACAGCTTATTACATCAGCCCCACTGTATGCAATGTATATGCAGCACAAAGCAGGGCCCAGCTATCTGCGCCCTGCATGTTGCCCATTAATTGCTACACTCCAGGACTTATGCTGTAGCTAGGAAGAGAAGGCATGCATGATTTCATGTGTTTTACATAAGAACATGCCATACTGGATCAGTCCAAGGGTCCATCAAGCCCAGCATCCTGTTTCTAACAGTGGCCAATCCAACCTAAAAGTACCCAAACACTAAGTAGATCCCATGCTACGGATGCCTGATGCTAGTAATAGCTGTGCCTATTTTCTAAGTCAACTTGATTAATAGCAGGTAATGGACTTCTCCTCCAAGAACCTAGCCAAACCTTTTTTAAACCCAGCTACACTAACTGCACTAACCACAACCCTGGCAACAAATTTCAAAGTTTAACTGTGAGTTGAGTGAAAAAGAACTTTCTCCGATTAGTTTTAAATGTGCTACATACTAACTTCATGGATTGCTCGCTAGTCCTTCCATAATCCAAAAGAGTAAATAACCAATTCACATTTACCCGTTCTAGACCCTCATGATTTTAAACACCTCTATCTGTCTCTTCTCCAAGCTGAACAGTCCTAACCTCTTTAGTCTTTCCTCATAGGGGAGCTGTTCCATCCCCTTTATCATTTTGGTCGCCCTTCTCCATCCATTGAGATGCGGCGACCAAAATTGTACACAGTATTCCATGGAGCGATAGAGAGGCATTATGACATTTTCCACTTTATTCATCATTCCCTTCCTAATAATTCCTAACATTCTGTTTGCTTTTTTGACTGCTGCAGCACACTGAGCCGACGATTTCAATGTATTATCCATTATGACACCAGATCTCTTTCCTGGGTGGTAGCTCCTAATATGGAACCTAACATCGTGTAACTATAGCATGGGTTACTTTTCCCTATATGCATCACTTTGCATTTATCAGCATTAAATTTCATCTTCCATTTGGATGCCCAACTTTCCAGTCTCACAAGGTCCTCCTGCAAGTTATCACAATCTGCTTGCGATTTAACTACTCTGAACAATTTTGTATCATCTGCAAATTTGATTACCTCACTCGTCATATTTCTTTCCAGATCATTTATAAATATATTGAAAAGTAAGGGTCCCAATACAGATCCCTGAGGCACTCCACTGCCCACTCCCTTCCACTGAGAAAATTGTTCATTTAATCCTACTCTCTCTTTCCTGTCTTTTAACCAACTTGTAATCCACGAAAGGACATTGCCACCTATCCCATGATTTTTTACTTTTCCTAGAAGCCTCTCATGAGGAACTGTTGTGGTTTCGAGGAGTTTGAGTGGATTCTTGGGTACTGTGGGAGATGACCACGCCCATGGGAAGAAGCCCAGTGGGCAGCCACAGTACTGGGCTAGACTCAGGATGCACAAACACAGAGTTTTATCTTTTATTGTACAGCTGGTGTATACCACCAGAGGTGGCAGTAGTGAGTTGATCCAGTGGTAGCAGTCCAGGGACCCTCAGCAGAGGGAACCCGTTTCACCAAGATAGTATAGGGATATCCAGGTGTAGGTTTCCCAGCACGGCAGAGCTGTAGATGAGGCAGACTGAGAATAGATTACTCACTAGATGGTAGCTGTAAGGTTGATGATTCCACCAGGCAGAAGTAGATGGTATCAGGCACCGATGCAGGGAGAGCAGGCCCTCGAGGAGCGAGTACCTGATCCCAGCAAGGCACCTGAAAAAAAGCAGGGGGCCCCCAAGGAACGGGTACCCAGGTTAGAGAATACCCCGAAGGGCAGAGAGGGCTTCCAGCGGCAGCAAGGAGGCGGCAGAGTAGCTTAGACCGGACGAGTCCAATCCTTGCTAACGCAACCAGGTAGCAAACAAGTGTAGGCTAAATACCCGGATGGCATGATGTCACTCGAGGGGGACGCCCCCGAGGTTTCCGCCATGACGTGGATAAAGATGTGGGTGGCGAGCGCACGTGCACCCTAGGAAGCCCTTAGGAGAAACATGGCATGA
Organism: Rhinatrema bivittatum; assembly: GCF_901001135.1. NCBI lineage: Eukaryota > Metazoa > Chordata > Amphibia > Gymnophiona > Rhinatrematidae > Rhinatrema > Rhinatrema bivittatum. The sequence continues at coordinate 414,636,185 of NC_042615.1, forward strand.
GGCTTTGCCATAGCCGTTCCGGGGACGCTGGGGAATGTGGCTTGCAGACGCGGCGGTATCCATCTTCACAAGGCTAGCGGGGAGAGCAGAGAAAAAGGTGAGGCACAAGGGTCGAAGCCGTCTGAGACCAACGGATGCAACAGGAACTTTGTCGACTGTCTTCTGAAAATCCAAATACACTACATCTACCGGTTCACTTTTATCTACATTTATTTAGAAGCTTTTATATACCGATGAACGTTGGGAACATCTCATCGGTTCATAATGAACGAAATGCAGCTAAAAGAGCTTTACAGTGAAACAGAGAACAATGTGCATATCAATTAAGTAACAATGAACAAAGAAACATAACATATAAGTATAAATGAATACAGGTGAAATGAAAGAAAAGAAAGACTGAACGATTTCTAAATAATATGGCATAATGTATAACTAATTACAAGAAGTATGTCATAGAAGTTAGTGGAGAAAAGGATTCAGCGGGGGGAAGAGAGTTGTTAGGAGTATACTTGTCTGAAGAGGCAGGTTTTTCAGGTTCTGCTTAAATTTTTTTGGGCATGATTCCTGACATAAGGAGGATGGGAGTTTGTTCCATAGGGCGGGTCCTGCCAAGGATAGTGTCCGAGCCTTAGTGGAGCTGAGCTTAGACTGTTTGGGTGAAGGTATAAGTAGTGTTGCTCTGTGTTGCTGTCTTGTAGGTCTAATTGTGTTGTGAAAAGTGAAGTGTTCATTGAACCAGTGCATATTTTGGTTGTGGAGGGTTTTGTGGATGAGGGTGAGAGATTTGTATGTTATTCTTTCAGTGACTGGTAACCAATGACGGTGTTTTAGTACAGGGGTGATGTGGTCGCTTTTGTGGGTGTTAATGAGGATCCGTGCAGCAGCATTTTGTAGTAATTGAAGCGGTTGCAGTGTGCTTTTGAGTAAGCCTAGGAGCAAGGCGTTGCAATAGTCAATTTTAGATAAAATGAAGGCTTGTAGAATGGTGCAAAAGTCACTGAGGTGTAAAAGGGGTTTAATTTTTTTGAGGGAGTGAAGTTTGAAATAACAGGCTTTGAGAGTGTTATTAATAAAGTTTTTGAAGGTAAAATGGTTGTCGATAGTGATGCCAAGGCTGCGCACATGTTGGTTGAAGGCAGTGGAGGATTGGGAATGTTGCCTGACTGAAGGGAAGGGAAATGTTTTGTGGTGCAGTATATAGTAGCTCTGTTTTGGCAGTGTTGAGTGCAAGGAAGTTGCTTGTCAGGAGTGAGTTAATGAGCGACAGGGTGGAGTTCCAGGTCTCCATGGCTTTATGAAGTGTGTCATTTACAGGTATAAGGATTTGCACATCATCAGCATAAATGAAGTGCGGGAGGCCTAGTTTAGATAGGAGGTTGAACAATGTGGAGGAGAGGGAGGAACCTTGAGGCACACCTTGTGCGAGGGGGATAGGTTTGGAAGTACAATTGCCTATTTGGACAATGTATTGTCTGTCCTGCAGGTAGGATCTACATGTTTGTTAACTCCTTCAAAAAAGTGAAGCAGATTTGTGAGGCAAAACTTGCCTTGGGTAAAGCCATGCTGACTTTGTTCCATTAACCATGTCTTTCTATATGCAAAAATGGGAGTGCGCTGATACTAAGGGGTAGATTTTCAAAAAGGGCGCACTCGCGTACTTTTGTGGGCGCATCAGGCGCAAACAAAAGTACGCTGGATTTTAGTAGATACGCGCGTAGCCGCGCGTATCTGCTAAAATCCTGGATCGGAGTGCGCAAGGCTACCGATTTCGTGTAGCCGGCATGCGCCAAGCCGCGCAGCCTACCTCCATTCCCTCCGAGGCCGCTCCGAAATCGGAGCGGCCTCGGAGGGAATTCGCTAACGCCCTCCCCTCACCTCACCTTCCCCTCCCTTCCTCTACCTAACCCACCCCCCTGGCCCTGTCTAAACCCCCCCACCTACCTTTGTTGGGGGATTTACGCCTCCCAGAGGGAGAAGTAAATCCCCGTGCGCCAGCGGGCCGCTGGTGCGCCTAGACGCAACCCGGGGGCGGTTCCGGAGGGCGCGGCCACGCCCCCGGACCGCCCTGGGCCAAAACCACGCCCCTGGGCCCGCCCCCGAAACGCCGCATCCCGCCCCAAAAACGGCGCGCCGCTCGGCCCCGCCCCCGACACACCCCCGACATGCCCCCCTCGGAAAACCCCGGGACTTACGCGAGTCCCAGGGCTCTGCGCGCACCGGCAGGCCTATGTAAAATAGGCACACCGGCGCGCAAGGCCCTGCTCGCGTAAATCCGGGCGGATTTACGCAAGCAGGGCTCTTAAAATCCATCCCTAAGAGTATAGAAACAGATTATGTGAGTGGTGACCCAGGGCCACAAAAAGGGTACTGCAGAAATTTTGAATGACTAGGGAACTGTGGGGGGTTTGGGGGTGTGCTATATTGTAGTTAGATATATTATTGAATAAGAGAGCTAAGGTCAGGATTCTTATGGAAGACATCTGGAAATATTATGGATCGTGCTTAGGAGCACTGATCAGAAATCTCTACTCATTTGGTAGAAGAACAAATACAAATAGATGTTGGTTAATAAAATAGTGACCTGGAATATAGCATGTATTAGATCTCCTATAAAAAGAAAAAAAAATGAACAGCTCTGAGTAAACAAAGAATGGCAATCGATTTATTTCAGGAAACACACCTGAACAATTTGTAACACAGTAACACAGTAAACAGTAAAAAAGGGAATGAGCAGGTCACAGTTACTCTACCTCTTCTGTAATAGGCAGAAAAGCAGGAATGGTAATTCTTATTCATACATCAGCTGCTATTGCTGAGGAAAGGGTCATTAGAGAGACAGAAGGCAGATATTTGATAATAATAGGTGACATATTTTCAGCAAAGATAGCTTTTTGCTCAGCAGATGCCCCAAATGGTTATAGCTACTTGCTGTTTTCATCCATTGTTGATCCATTAATTGGAATGGATAATATTCTTCTGATGGCTGGGAGGGATCTGAATTGTGTGGCTGACCCTAATATGGGCAAGTCTTCTGCACATGCAGCTTTTAAATTGAATGCTTAAAAAAGGTTTTACCTTCTTATGTAAAACTTTTTTTTTTTTTTTTTTTTTTTTTTTTTAACATAAGCATGGTGAGTGTTGCATCCTAGAGAAAGAGAATATACCCATGTATCAAGGGACCATCTGGTATAAAGGATATCCTGGATTTAGAGTGCAGAATTTGTACCCCACTCCAGACTTCTGACAGACGTTTCACTTTAGCACATTGCTTGAGGGTTTGAACTGGTGGCACAAGCTGCTGATGTCAGCAATCAGCGCCATGCTAGAAGAAGCCGTGAGAGCAAAGCTCACTTCTCCCGCTGTGATCTGCTACTCAAGGGCTGCAGGCCAGAGTGGAGCTCCCTGCAGGAACAGAGAGACTCAAGTCGGAGGTAAGAAGAGCAGTGGGAGCATTGCTGATTTGCTCCTGCTGCTGAAGCAGGTTAAGCTAGTGAAAATGTCAGCATTTGTTTTAGTATAGCAGATATTTTGGTGAATATTGGGTTACAGCCTTGGTGTTGGAACCAATCCCCTATGTATAAAATTGTTTCCTAGGGGAAAACTGATTTTCAGGAATCAATTGTTTCATTTCATTTATTAAAATTTATTGATCGCATAACAGAGGCTAAGCGATGTACATAAAAACACTTATATAAAATGAAATACATTATACAAAAGTAAAACGTAACTTGTCAAAATATTCACAAACATCAAAAAAGATTACATAAACAAGAGTTTTATATGCAGTATTCACTAAAGTACAGTTATGCTGTTACATAATTAACCAAAAGCTTGCCTCAAGAGGACATTTCTTGGAGATCATTTAAATGTTTAGTTCATTGACTTAACCTTAATTCAATTGGGAGAGTGTTCCAAAGAACAGGTGCTGCAACAGAAAAGGCAGATTCCCTTGTGGTTGAAAGTCAGGCAAGTTTAACAGAAGGCACATCAAGCATTCCTCTTTGGGAATAACACAATTGATGTGAAGGCTGATATATTTTATGGAGTACATTAGCCTATGGACATGTTCAAATTAATGAATTTTAAATACTGTCGTACTGACTTTCGGGCCGATACAGTAAAAATCACGGGACAGCAGGCGAGCGCCTGCTCTCCTGGTGCGCGCACAGGCCACTCTCCTGTGCGCGCGATTCAGTAACTTAATTTATTTAAATTAGGGCCCGCGGTAAAAAGAGGGGCTAGGGACACTGGCACGTCCCTAGCCCCTCTTTTTGGACAGGAGCGGCGGCTGTCAGCGAGTTTGACAGCCGACGCTCAATTTTGCCGGTGTCGGTTCTCAAACCCGCTGACAGCCACGGGTTCGGAAACCGGACGCTGGCAAAATTGAGCATCCGGTTTTCGAGCCGAGGGCTGCTTTTAAATTTTTATTTTTTTTTATTTTTTACTTTTTTTAACTTTTGGGACCTCCAACTTAATATCGCCATGATATTAAGTCGGAGGGTGCACAGAAAAACAGTTTTTACTGCTTTTCTGTGCACTTCCCTGGCGCCGGCAGAAATTAACGCCTACCTTTGGGTAGGCGCTAATTTCTTAAAGTAAAATGTGCGGATTGGCTGCACATTTTACTTACTGTATCGCGCGGGAATGACTAATAGGGCCATCAACATGCATTTGCATGTTGCGGGCGCTATTAGTCTTGGGGGGGTTGGACGCGCATTTTCGACGAGCTATTACCCCTTACTGCACTGTACTGTATCGGCCTGTTTATAAGCAATCCACTGCTCTATTGGGAGCCACTGTAATTCTGCAAATGCTGGAGTAATGTGTTGTCGAGATTAGACCCCAAGATCAATCATGCAGTATCATTTATCAAAAGTTACAAAGGATGAAGAGAGCTGTGTGGCAATCCTAAATAAAGCAATTGCAATAATCAATTATAGGAAAAATAGATGCCTGCATGACAGTACGGAAATCTTATTGTAGCAAGCGCTTCAAGCCTGCAATTACCAAAGTGGCTTTGATTTAAGGGTGAAACGAGAGAGGAGAATCGATCCATACTCCCAGATTTTTGATCGGTTCACATATGGTGAAGGACAAATACTCAAAAGAAATAAAAGTATGTGGGTTCAAGAGAGTTGTCCTACTAATCAACAAAAATTCGATTTTCACCATGTTAAGGGATAACTTATTGTGATGTAACCATTGTTGGATAGCAGTCATACAAATTTGCAGGTGCTCCATTGTAACATTCCAAGTTGAATATAGATAAATGAAAAACTGGAGACCATCGATATATATTTTATAACCATCACAGATGCTCATAAGTAATTTGGTAATAGAATCTAGATAAATATTGAATAATACCACCAATAACAAGGAGCCTTGAAGAACACCTGTATTCATTAAGGATCACTGCAAGTAGTCATTCTTGTTGTGCGTGATTGCTTAAATAGGAGATAATCCAGTCTAACTCCTTGCCTCAAATGCCAAATTCCTGTAAACAGTATCGGAGTATGTCGTCATCCATGGTGTCAAAGGCGGAAGAAATGTCAAGAGACCACAAGAAGATACTGACAACTGCTATCTAAACCTCTTCTAAATGTATCAGTTAAGGAGAGAAGTAACAGATCTGTACAAGTGTCTGAAGCCAACCTGATAAGGATCAAGCACCTCTTTTTCTTCTATAAAGTCAGCGAGCTGTTGCAGAACTGCACTCTGACCCTCAATACAAATGGCAGAGAAGAAATAGGGCTATAGCTACTTGGATATGAAGTATATAGACCTGACTTTTTAAAAAGAGGCTTGACAACCATTTTTTTTAGGCTATTGGTAAGATAGCCTGTCTCAAGTGATAGATTAACAATGGAAGTCAAGATGGGAGAGACTATCGCCTTGGCAACTTTAAACAAAGCCACTGAGCAGTTATTCTCTACACAGTGCACATTATTTATAGCGGAGATAATATTCCTGTCCTCAACTTGAGAAATATGTGAAAATGTCATCCAACTGGAGTCAAAAAGTCAGGAGTCATTGAGTACCAATGTGGAACATTAGAAAACCTGTTCTCAATCTTGAGTCTAAAATGTTTCAGGAAGGACTCTTCAGAAGGGGCATCTTCAAAAGAATATTGAGAGGACTTTGGGGTACTAGTAAGAGTTTAAGCCAATTGGAACAAAGCTTTAGAATTGTAGCCAATTTGCCTAATATGTTTTTAGTAGAAATCCTTTTTGGCTTTCAAAGTTTGTATTTGATACTGACTCAAGAGTAGTCTAAAATTTGATAGAAACATACCAACAGCGATTTCGAAATGGAACTCTACTGGTGGGAAAGAATCCTAGGAAACTGATCCACTGGCTTAAAGATGCCACCAGGAAGTGGCTGAGCCCAGAAGAAAAAACTGGAGTGGAGATAGCCAATGCGGTATTGCTGGAACAGTTCTGGGCCAGCCTTGATCTACCCATGTGGCAGTGGGCTTGCCGTCATCCAGACTTCATGGGTGAAAAGATCCTAGAAGTGGCAAACGCCTATCATCATGCCCAAACCACCATGTCCTTGAGAGAAATCCCTCAACCTGGATAGGGGTCTTTGGAGTCCTATCAGCAGAGCAGGTGTGGCCAGATGGTTCACCCCACCTACAATCCGTAACTGGACTGTTATGCTTCAGTTGTGGTGAAAGAGGCCATTTCACAAGAGACTGTCCCCACAGGGAAGATAAGGCAATGGACATTAATGCGGTCACTCCATACTGTTGTAACTTTGTAGATGTCAATAGCCAGGGAATTTCTAAGTTTGTGATTCCAGCTGAGTTGGATGGGGTTCCAACACATGTGCTAGTTGACTCTGGGAGTGTGAAAACGTTTGTATAGAGGGATCTGATGAAGCAAATCCAAATTGACTGTGGTAAAGTAATGACCCTGGCATGTATTCACGGGGACCATCGACAATACTCCACCAGCCAGTACGCCTGAAGACTCCAGCTTGTCAAGAAATTGTAGGGTTCTCCCTTGGCTCCCTTGATTATTGGACGGAACTACCCAAATTTCAAGCCTCTTTTGTCTCAGCTTAAGGCAAGTTCGTACAGTCACGACTCTGAAGAACTGGAGTTCCCAGAGCTCTTTCCATTGGAGAACCCTGATCTTTTTCAAGACTTTAAGACTCCTAAGTCCTGGAGGCAATGTTGACAGTACAAAAATACCTACGCTGCTAACTTAGAGACAGCAGGGGAGAAGGGGTCGGAATCAGAGGGAGTACATCCTACCAGGTCCCTTGGTGTGGGAACGGGGTGATCCAGGGAACTTTAGGCAAGCTCAGAGGGATGAATTCTTTAAGTGGGCCCGTAAGCATATACAATGGGTGGACAGGAAGGTAGTTCCGGGGGCCCAGAGTGCAGACCCTGTTCCTCCCTATTTTGTGATGAAAAGGGATCTGTTGTACAGAGTCACAAAGGGAAGTGTGGAAGGGGAGATGATAGAACAACTCCTGGTTCCCAAACCCTATTGTCAACAGGTCATACAGTTAGCTCACAGTCATCTTCTGGGAGAGGAAAAGACTCAGGTAAAGATACCTATAGTACCTGAATCTAATCCACTTTGATGTACACTTTGAAGTGCTGAAAAGCAGAATATATATACAGGCTCAAATCTATTGGCTAGACCTTCATAAACAAGTCCAGTGGTATTGTCAGTCCTGTCCTACCTACCAGCTCACAAAGCCTGCTGGGGTACAAGCGGAACCTCTCATACTAATGCCTATCATCAAAACTCCCTTTAAAAAAGTGGGCATGGATTTTGTGAGGCCACTGGAGAGAATGACCCGAGGAAACAAATGTATTTATTTATTTATACATTTTTATATACCGACATTAGATCAGTAATGTCACATCGGTTTACAGAAGAACAGAACTGAAATAAGTGTGTGTGTGTGGGGGGTTCTTATTTCTTACAATGAAACATAATAAACATAACTAGTCTGTAACATGGTTAACTTGTAAACGAGCAACTAAGTGGAACGAGGGTAAAGAAGGGATGCTTGAAGGGGTTTAAATGATGAAGGGGGGAAATTTTAAGACATTGGGGGGCGGGTACAGGATGCCGGGATGGGGGTGGGGGGTTGAGTCATTGGGGGAAGGCTTGTTGGAAAAGCCAAGTTTTTAGGTGTTTCTTGAAGAGCTGAGTGGAGGGTTCAGTTCTCAGTTGTGCTGGAAGGTTGTTCCAAAGTGACAGCCCTGCTACGGACAGTGCAAGTTCCCTTGTTGTGGTTAGATGTGCTTCTTTTGGGGTGGGGATGGGGAGAAGACCGGTGTTGGAGGAACGGAGGTTTTGTTGAGATATGTGGAAACGTAGGGGCGTGCTTAGCCAGTCCAATTTGTCATTGTGTAGAGGTTTATGGATGATTGAAAGAGTTTTGAGTTGTATCCGAAAGGTGATGGGTAGCCAGTGGAGGTCCTTGCGGATGGGGGTGATATGGTCTGATTTTTGTTTTTGGTTTGTGAGTGATCTTGCTGCTGCATTCTGCAGTAGCTGGAGTGGTCTGGTCGTGGCAGCAGGGAAGTCGAGTAGGAGGGAGTTACAATAATCGAGCTTTGAGAATATTAAGGTTTGGAGGACGGTTCTGTAGTCATGTGAGAAGAGGAGCGGTTTGAGTCTTTTGAAGATCTGGAGTTTGAAAAAAACATCTTTTATGATGGTGTTGACGTGCTTTTTGAGGTTGATTTCTGCATCCATGGTGATGCCGAGGTTTCTGGCTGAAAGGGTTAACTGTTGGTTCATGGAGGTTGCTGTGTTGAGGGGTTTGAGATTGTGGGTGGCGTGGTTTGTTATGTGTAGAAGTTCAGTCTCCTTCCATATAGTTAACTCAAATGGGAAGAACTCCATTGAGCTTTGTGTTACTTTGTCCTGATGTTACATTTACCCAGTCAATATTGGGGTAATTGAAATTGGTTATTTAATCTTTTGGATAATAGAAGGGGGCACTCCATGAAGTTAGCATGTAGCACATTTATAACTAATCGGAGAAAATTATTTTTCACTCAATGCACAATTAAACTCAGGAATTTGTTGCCAGGGGATGTGGTTAGTGCAGTTAGTGTAGCTGGGTTTGGATAAGGTCTCATCATACTAAACTATGCCACTAGGTATCCGGAGGCAGTGACCTTACGCAATATGAACTTCCCAACAGGGGCGACCATCCTAATGCAGGTTTTCTTACAACTTGGGCTATCCAAGGAGATCCTGATGGATCAGGTTACTCCTTTCATCTCCAAAGTCATGAAACAGCTCTGCACCTCTCTCAAAGTTGAGGGTGTGTGATGGGCATGTCGTGGACACCAGAGGGGCAAGGTATCTAGTGCGGCACGGGCATCGAAGTCTCAAAGTGGGGCATGGCACACGCATGTTATAAAATGCCAGGTCGGTGCATGGAAGGGGAGGGGGACGACGAATTTTGCTATTATTGTTCCATGTAAATGGCCATGTTAACTGTTCCTTGTAAACTGCCACCCGGCAGTAATTATTACTGTTCTCTGTGAACCGGAGCGATATGTATTGTATACAGGAGCTCCGGTATATAAAAACCATAAATAAATAAATAAATAAATAATGCATGGCGACGCATCAGGGCCTTCCCCAGTTCCCTCCCAGTCTGCTCCAATTAAGGAGCAGACCATGAGGGAATTTTCCAATCCCCTAGCCTGACCTCCCTCACCCTTATCCTATCCTAAACCCCCCCAGTAGTTTTAACCTACCTTATGCGCCTGCTTTGAGCAGGCGCAAGTTACGTGCGCGCTGGCACCTTGCCAGCACGTGATCCCCCAGCACAGCAGCAAATGGCCGCTGTGCCGGGCGCCTCTAGCACCACCCCACCCTACCCCCGGGACCACCCCTTTCAGCAACCCCGCAACTTACATGCATTCCGGGGGTTTATGGGCGTGGCCAGGCCTTTGAAAATTGGCCCGGCCCGCGTAGGTGTTTTAAAATCCGGCCCTACGTGTGGCGCAAACCTAACACTGCCCCTTCCTCTGCAAACACCATCCCAACAGTAAAGTATAGGGGTGGCAGCATCATGTTGTGGGGATGTTTTTCCTCAACAGGGAATGGCATCTTGTTAAAACTTGAAGGATGGATGGATGGAGTAACATATAGGAAGATACTGAAAGACAACCTGCTTCAGTCTGCTAAAGAACAAAAACTTTGGAGAAAAATTCACCTTTCAGCAAGACAATGATCCCAAGCACATGGCCAAAGCAACACAGGAGTACTTGTATAAAAAGGTGAATGTTCTACAATGCCCAAGTCAAAGTCCAGATCTCAATCCAATCGAGAACCTGTGGCACTATTTGAAAATTGCAATCTATAAGCATCATCTATCCAACCTGAACAACCTGGAGCAAATCTGCCAGGAAGAATGGGCAAAAAAACACTCCCAGTGTGCAAAGCTGGTAGAAACTTACCCTAATAGACTTAAAACTGTTATTGCAGCAAAAGTACTAGGCTGAAGGGGTTGAATACTTATGCAAGCAGCATTCTTTTTTGTCTTCAATTCTACTCTACAAAAAATGCAGAGAAACAACTGTGTCCCTGAAAATCTACCCCAAGAGCATACTGATTTGCAATATACATACTGGGGCCGATGCAATACTTGTGCACAGAAAACAGACGCTCAGTGTTGAGCACCCACTTTCCTAATGCGCACCTAGCCACCTCTCCTGGGTGCGCGATTCAATATTTAAATGCTGGGGTCATGCTAAAAAGGAGGCATTAGGGAAAAATGTGCATCCCTAGAGCCTCCTCAGCATCAGCCCCCAGGAGAGGTGGCTGTCAAGAAGACTGGGAAAACAGAAGCACAATCTATGAGCCCATTTTCTCCCGCTACCAGCATAGACATGTACAAGATACACAGCCTGGACTGTGTGCCTTTGTGTGTGTATTGGGCATCCAGAATCTTTTTTTTTTTTTTTTAAACTAAATACTGCTTTATTTGGTTCCTCCTACTTAGCACTGCAATAATACTATAAGGGGGAATTATAGAAAGCAGGATTTTTCTTTTTTTTTTTCAATGCACCCTTGAGTGTGGCATACCTCTATGCCAGCTCCAGGCTGGAGTAAAATTTGCAGCGTTGCAAGGGCGCATTGGCTGCATGGAAAATTTATTGGATTGCAGGGTTTAGCCTATGGCCTCATATACATTTACAGAGCTATGCATTGACTTGGACGTGTTAAACCCCATATTGGATCGGGGGTTACGGATTTGTGTCCAATCACGTGTTAAACCGTGCGCAGCGGCTAGCTGCGCACGGTTTAACACGGTTTAACACTATCTGAAACAATCTGCAAGCATCATCTGCAACTCAGACAAGTCTGCTGACTCTCTAGGGGGATGAACACTTCTCAAACTACCGTACATGCATTACCATACAGGACCTTATTTTATGGCCCAACTAAAATAAAACAATGAATGTGTTGTCACCGCATTCACCACTTGCTCTTTTCCCAGGCCAACAAATAAACCTTCAGCAGCTGCAGCAGAATCAGCTTTATTTCTGTGAGTTACCCAAAGTTTCGCCAGGTACATGAGCGCGAAATTGATCCGAAGATGAACCAACTTTGCACAGATGGGAGAAAAAGTCTTACTCTGCACTGCCACTCCTGCAAATTAAAATTGGGGACCCTTCCTAAGTGATATCTCTATTTTTCCTATATGCTTGAAGAATTTCGTATTTGCATAGTTTACTAATTCGGCAATCACAAGGCAAGGTCTGTTTCTTTGTGTCATCTTTAGGCCCAGCTGGTGTGCCTTTTCTACCTACATTGTGCAAGGGCCAGAGGCAGCCACACTTCCAAAATAGGTATGAGATCTCACAAGTTACTTCTCCTGGACCTAATTTCAAGGTCCTCCAACCTTTCAGATTGTTTTTCTGTCGGAGTGTGCAGCATACTTACTTTTGCTTCTGATAGTATCACATGGTCATGAATTCTGGAGATGTTAGATTCCAGTTCTTGAATGCACTTACTCGTCTTGGTAAGTACGACATAAGCTTCATTGAGTTGTGCATCTATTTTCACAAATTTGTCCTCCAGTGCTAGTACAATGGCATTCACCCCTTCATTTATGCTAGTTACAGATGTTGTCGGTGATGATGGGCTTCCTATGACAAACACCATTTTTCTCAGCATTGCTCTCAGCCAATTTTTATCTTTCCTGGGCATTTTTTAAGCTATAAGCACTTACCATGTTACTAGCGTCACACAGCCGCAGTACCATCAATTCTTGCTATGCACGTTCCGTTTGTTTCCCGGCAAAGTCTTATTTTAGGCCCTTTTATAGCAACTCGGAGAGTGGGATCTTGGAGCTGGCAAGGAACACGTCCTTACCCTCATGACCTCCCAAGCGGCTGAAAATTAAAATAAAAAACCCCCTTCCTACCCAAGTAAAAAAGCCCCGTCTCCTTGTAATAAAAAAAAAATAATAAAAAATGCACCCCACTTCCCTCATATGCCTCCAAAGCTTACATTTACTCCCTGGTGGTGGTATTGGGGTAGGATCATCCCAAACTGAAGAGGATCAGTAATACTGCTTTGAGAAATTTTAGAATTTAAAAAAGTTTGGGGAGAGGTAAACTATTGGGTTATATTCTTTAGTGTGTGTTTGTTTAAAAAAAAAAAGTAGCCAAAGATAGGAAAATGCTTAGAGTTAGTGTGTTTTTGTCTTTCCTTGCCTTCTTCCCCTCTCCCACCTATCCTTTGCTCATCCTTTGATTTATAAGAGGAGACACTTTCACATTAAAAATCAATCATCCTTTTATCTTTGAGATGGTCCTCATGTAACCACCAGTCCAACTGGGATTTACACAATAAATTACAAAATAATTATTTACACAATAAATTACAAAATAATTTATTGTGTAAATCCAGTAGTGTGAATATTGATAAGAGGGCTGAGGACCAGAACGAGTGGGGTTTTGTCCCTTGTGATAACTGTTCGGTTTGTAACCATGAGTTACAGATAAAGGAATTGAAGACTTCTTATTTAAAATATCCATATAAAATATCGGGACGTTTTTCCTGTGATTCGTGTGGAGTAATTTACGCATTAATTTGCCCATGTAAATTGGTGTATATTGGACAAACATGCAGAAAGGTTAAAATCCGTATTATAGAACATCGTAGTCGCATTACAGCTGGTAAATTATCGGTTCCATTGGTTGAACATTGGCTGAAAGAGGGGCATACAGTAAATGATTTAAAGTTTGTGGTGTTAAAACAAGTAAAGCTCAGTCTGGGGGGCGATTTATCTGCAGTACTACATCGCCTGGAACAACGTATGATTTTTCAATGGGGTACGGTGGCCCCTAGGGGCCTTAATGGACCGATCGAGTGGGAAGCTTTTTTAAAGTAAGGAGGAGTTTCAGTTTTGAGTTGTGAAAAGGGATAGGACAATTCAGATGGAGGTAGGTGGAGTTTGAGCTATATATGCATTTGGGTGAATTCCTGACGCTATTACGTTTTTGTGACACTTAGAGGTTGGTCTGTTGGTGGAGAGCGTTCCCCTCTCGTTGTAAGTTATGAACAAAACAGTTTGATATTGTGGTATATAATCTATTGGGATTTCTTCTCGGTATAGTTGGTAGCTGTTTTTATCTGGTATAATGTTTTTATCGTTGTAGGTTTTTCAAAAAGAATTGTAAGCGGTATAGGCTAGTGCCAGATGAACGGGGATTGAAACATGATAGTTTTGCCTTAAAGGTGAGTTTCTTTTTAGGGTGGAACTTATATATTTGAGCGTTTTTGAGAATTTGACGCTCGTTTTGAGATAAGCTGTAGAAGATTAATTTTGAAAAGACACTGATAATAATATGGGTATTATTTTCAAATTGTTAGGTGAACACAGTGAAGTTATAAGTTGTCCCTGAGGAAGCCCTTTTGAAAAGGGTGAAACAAGGATCCGTTGTCGGGCTGGAGATGAACAAGGAGATATACAGCAAACAATCTTTCATATTACACAATATTGAAGGACGCTTATGAGATTAAAATACTTGAAGTATATGGAGTAACATACTCCGTTAGAAGTTTGGAAACTATATGAAGAAAAGTTTTCTATTACATCAATAATAAGCTGTTTTTTAATGCTTATTTGCACAATTGTGAAATATTGTATACATTTTGATGTGTCAGTAGGGTGTTGAGTTTTTAAAGAATGAATGTGAGTGCGGGTATGTTGTTTTAAGGATGTTATTGGTTATATATTTGTGAATAAAGTTTTTGCACAATTAATTATCAAAATTTAGATTCTATAAGGGAAAATAGACAGCCATGTTTTGGTCCTTTATCTGTGCGAATGTCTCCCGAAAAAGATTCTCTCTTAGACAGGGAAGCGCCACTAGCTTTTCATGTACATCCTCTCTTATGCTGCTGGCACGAATTCATGCCATATGTTGCACGCCAATGGACAATGCAGAGTTCCTTGAAACAGAAACATAAGATTCATAAACTGAACAGAGGAGGTGTCAGATTTCCTCTTCTGCATTAAAAAGGTTAAGGATAGTTTGAGGACTCTTCATCTATTTGGAGGAAGGGTTTAACTTCTGGAGACAGTTGTAGATACTACTGGACGATAGAGAATTGATGAATGGCAGGCAATTAGCTTGAAATACTTTCCTACCAAAGTGGTCTAGAAACCTGAGGTCCTTTCCTTGTGGTGAACTGGCGTTTTCTTTATCTTTTTCATCACAGATTCAACTACCATTGTATTATGTGGCAATTGCACCACTCCAAATACTCTGTATTTCAAGTCTAACTTTCTCGCAGTTGGCATGCCAGAGTTCGGTGGTTCCCACATACTCATTTCCACAGCATTTAGCAGCAATGCTACTGGTTCTGAAGTATTAAGAATTTGTAGGAGCCCTAGGAGATTAGCACGAGAGTCTTTGTCCTTTCGCACAGGAACACCGAAGGCTATTCCCATTTTTCAATGAACTTTGAGTATGAGACGTTTTCTGAAGGTGATGTATATTCTGGCGGCTCTGGTAGAAAGTTGAAGAGTATGTCTGTTGAGTATTCATCTAAACCCAGAGGAACTGAGTCACTTATTCATGAAAGTAAGGAAAATAATGATGAGTCGGGAGATGCCTCACTAGCAAAGGAGGTGGCTCCTGATGACTCCCCTGAGACGAGGAAGAAGCTCAGTTGACTCCAAAGAAGTGTTTAGACCTAAGGGTGACAGCAGAACTTCATTAGGATCTGAAGGCTGAAGAGATTCATCCGACTGCCTAGGAAGGGCACGGAAGAAATTGGTAAGGTCTCTGAGCTGGAGTAGGCTGGGGCATATCCTGCTCAGAGATGAGGATTGGTTCCTGCACCTGAGATTGTGGTTGGCCCTAAGTAAGCAGAATTATGGAGCATATGGGTGCTGGTGACTCAAGATGGAAACCTTCCACCATTCGAGGCAGTGTAAGCGCCTTGATGATGGAAGGTGGAAGGGGCAACTAAACCCCTCCACCTGCAGACCTAGAAACATATATAGAAACGTAGAAATGATGGCAGAAAAAAACCAAACAGCCCATCCAGTCTGCCCAGCAAGCTCCCATATTTATCAGTTTCCCATACTTATCAGTTTAACAGACCGCCAAGGTCAGGACCCTTATTGGTTACTGTTTGAGTCCAATTTCCTGCCATTGAAGCAGAGAGTAATGTTGGAGTTGCATCAAAAGTGAAGTATCAGGCTTATTGGTTAAGGGTAGTAATTGCCGCATCAAGCAAATTATCCCCATGCTTACTTGTTTTCCCAGATTGTACAATTCAATGTCCTTGTTGGTTGTCTGAACTTAAATCCTCTTTTCCACATTTGCCCTTGCTGTTGAAGCAGAGAGAAATGTTGGAGTTGCATTAACCATATAAAGGCTTATTGGATAAGGGTAGTAACCGCCATTCCAGCAAGCTACCATGCCTCATTTCATGCATTTCTATCCTCTTTAGGGATCCACGGTGTTTATAACCCATGATCCTTTGAAATCCTTCACAGTTTTAGTCTTCACCACTTCCTCCAGAAGGGCATTCCAGGCATCCACCACTCTCTCCATGAAGAAATATTTCCTGACATTGGTTCGAAGTTTTCCTCCCTAGAGTTTCAAATCATGACCCCTAGTTCTACTGATTTCTTTCGAATGGAAAAAAGTTTGTTGTTGACCATGGATCATTAAAATCTTTCAAGTATTTGAAGGTCTGAATCATATCACCCTTGCTCCTCCTCTTCTCCAGGGTATACATATTATAAGTTCTTCAACCTCTCCTCATAAGTCATTTGATGGAGACCACCCACCATTTTGGTCACCCTTCTTTGGACCACCTCCTTCCTGAATCTGTCTCTTGAGATACGGTCTCTAGAACTGAACACAGTTCTCTAGGTGAGACCTCATCAAGAACCTGTAGGAAGGGATTATCACTTCCTTTTTCTTACTAGATATTCCTCTCTATGCAATCCAGCATTCTTCTGGCTTTAGCTATCGCCTTGTCAAATTGCTTCGCCGACTTCAGATCATTAGACACTATCACCCAAGGTCTCTCTCCTGCTCCGTGCATATCAGCGCTTCACCCCCAACACATACAATTCTTTTGGACTGCCACACCCCAGATGCATGACTATACACTTCTTAGCAATGAATCCCAACTGCCATATCTTTGACCACTCTTCCAGCTTTCTTAAATCCCATCTCATTCTCTCTTTTCCTTCTGGCATGTCCACTCTGTTGCGGATCTTAGTATTATCCGCAAACAAACTTTACCTTCTATCCCTTCTGCAATGTTGCTCACAAAGACATTGAACAGAACTGGTCCCAACACCAATCCCTGTGGCACTCCACTTAACACCATTCTCTCTTCAAAGTAGGTTCCATTTACCATCACATGTTGCCTATCCGTCAAGCAGTTTGTAATCCATGCCACCACCTTGGTGCTGTCTCCCAAGCTTCTCATTTTGTTCATGAGTCTTCTATATAGGACCGTATCAAAAGCTTTACTAAAATCCAAGTAAATCACATTGAGCTCTCTTCCCTGATCCAGTTCTCTAGTCACCCAATAAAAGAAATCAGATTCATCTGAGAGGACCTTCCTCTGGTGAATCCATGCTGCCTCTGATCAAGCAACCCACTGGATTGTAGATAGTTCACTATCCTTTCCTACAGAGTCTCTATTAATTTTTCCACCACTAAGGTGATGCTAACCAGCCTGTAGTTTCCAGCCTCTTCTCTACTCCCACTCTTGTGAAGTGGAACCAACACCGCTCTCTCTCCAGTCACTCAGCACCACACCCTTTTCCAGGGATCAGTTGAACAGGTCACACAACAGACCCGCCAGCACATCTCTGAGCTCCCTTATTATCCTGGGATGAACCTCATCAGGCCCCATGGCTTTTGTCTACTTTCAGTTTTCCTAGCTCTTCCCATACATTCTCTTCCGTAAATGGAGTTTCGTCTACTCCATTCCCTTCCACAGTTTTAACTAGCGACTGTCCTTCTCCAGGGTCTTCCTTAGTGAACACCGAAGTGAAGTACTTGTTTAATATTTCTGCCATTTCTTCGTCTCTCTCCACACATTGATCCTTTTCACCTTTCAATTTCACTATACCCCTTCAGAACTTTCTCCTTTCTCTGATGTATCTTAACACCTTAACAGAGAGGAGGAATAGCCTAGTGGTTAGAGCAGTGGACTATGAACCAGGAGACAAGGGTTTGAGTCCTGCTGTCGCTCCTTGTGACCTCAGGGTAATTGTGCACCCTGCGCGCGCTGACGCCCATAGGCTTCCCCAGTTCCCTACCCTCTAACTTGACCTTCCCCACCCCTTCCCTAGCCTTTCCACCCTCTAACCCTAACCCCCCCCCCCCAAATTGGTTTCACCTTTTGCGCAGGTTGTGCGCACTGGCAGCCTGCCAGCACACGATCTTCTGACACAGCAGCAAATGGCCACTGTGCCGGAGACCTCTGGCCCCACCCATGCCCCAGACCGCCCCTTTTGTAAAGCCCCGGGATTTAGACGTGTCCCAGGGCTTTTCATGCATCGCTGGGCCTTTATAAAATAGGTCCGGCGTATAGGGCTTTAAAATCAGCCCCATAGGATTTATCATTGGACATATTTTATGTTGTTTGCTCTATAAATGTCTGGGAATCCACAAAGCATAATTTTACCAGTCTACTAATTTCCAAATCATCCTCTTAAAATGTAATGCTACAAGATTTGTTTTAACCACTTCTTTCCTCTTTCTTTACAACTACTTGCATTGAGAATATACAGCATATCTGAACTTAAAGCTACACAGACACACACGACAACTAACATTTTTATGTACAATATCGTCAGGCATCCTCTTCCCAAAAGCCAACAACTTTGGATTATATATAGTAGGTACACCATATGCAAATTCATAAGATACAGTAAATCTCCACTTCTCCAAGGAAACTAAATAATTACAGTACCAAAGCTTTCAACATACAAAATAAATGTTATGTTTCCAGGTGGTACCATATTTGCTACAATTCTCACTAGGGTTGGTCAAGAGGGAGAAAGAGGTAGAATCAAGTTTTTGCCCCACTCTTACCCAGCTCAATACCCACCATGGCATTGGAGCAGTTCAGCAGGCAGATCACCCCCAGCAGGTACCACCTCCTTCTGTAGGTCTTATAACCTGTCAATCTGCGCAGCTCTGCTGGGTTACCTACATCAGGGTCCAGAATTCCCTCCATCTCCCTTAGAAAGCCGCTGCTTACAAATCCACTTGGTCGTCAGTCTGGTGAGGTTTATGTGCTTTTATGCTTAGGATTAGTGAGGCAGCAGCTCAAGGAGCACAAAGTCCAGGAAATTGGCAGCACGATAAGTCCTTTCTGGGCAGCCCTTTCCACACATGGACTGTGCTTTTTCTTCACTCTATTAGCCTCTTCTTTGCTGATGCTGAAAATTAGATTTGGGTTTTGGACAGATCTAATTCTGTAATTCATTCTTCATTTTTTTTCCAACTTGCAAGGAAAGACAGTATTGCCACACCTGAAATACAAATTATATAGGAACATCAAAATTATATGCTGCTAAAAATGAACAATTTTCATCATAAACATACAGCAAGATGGAAAAATGCTCACAAAATACATACAACAATCCAATGCTTTGTAAACAGACCTGAAACAGTGTTCTCGTTATACATGGAAGAAAACGAGCTTACCCATCATGCTACTGCTGTCACTGAGAGAGCCGAGACAATAAAAGGTCTGTCATAATGTAGGAGTGGAAAATGTTCTAAAAACTTGGGCACCACCCAAAACTTTTTTTTTTTTTTTTTTTTTAAACAAAACCCAAAGAAGTTGAAAAGCACGTGCTAGGAGTACTGGTCAGAGGCGATTCTCTTCCTCAGCCTAAGGAAATGTTACTCATACTTCCCAGACCCTCCCTAAAAAAGTGCCACAACGTCAGCCACAATGGGGAGCACCAGCATCCACGGTGACAGAATGGATGCCTGCTGATCCTCCACTCTCCCCAGATCCTGTGCTGCCTTATTTGTGACCTGCCTGGCTCTGTTTGAGTCAGTAGGGGCACAAGGCCGCACATGTGTCCCTTTAAATGGTGATGCATGCTGCCTGATGGGTGCACCCTCCACTGAAATAGGACTCAAAAATGTTTTGCTCCGATAAAGTTAGACAGCCCCCCCCTTCCAAAAAAACAACATAACCCATTTTTTTCTATTGCTCTTCTTATTTTGCTCATTTTTTCCCACTCTTTACTTTTTAGGTTTTTTACCAAATTAAAACAAAAGAATGATTTAAGGGCTGCGACTTAGTATCAGTGGAGACACCGGTGGACGCATCATGATGACATTTTGCGATAAGGAGCCTGGATTTGAAAATATTTTTAACAGGAGAACCAGATCAGGAGTTGCCAGGTCACAACAGCCCAAGAAGCACAGAAAGAGAAGACAAATGAGGGTTAGTTGAGGGGAGAGAGGAGGGGGGAGATGCAAACAAATGAGGATAAGTACTGGAGGTTTTATACTTCCTGAGATATTTTTAAGCAAGGAGAGGTTGTTTACTTTTATTTAATGTTTACCAATAAAATAACATAAAACCATTATCAATCTATGTTTATGCCACCCAGTTTAAATGCTGTAGGTGAATATTTCACTCCTCATCTATATTCATTTCAACTGAACAGCAGTTAAAAGGTAACATGGCCTTTACTACAAATTCAGAAACTCCCTCAGGAAGCCAGCTACAAGACTTTGACCCTTTAACTGAAGAAACACCGACCAAGAATCTTAAAGCACCGTAAAAAACAAAAGTAGTCCTCCCCTCCTCCCCCAAACCGATCTTACCAGCAAACGGAGGAAGAGGTTGCCCACATCACTGCCCTTTGAATTTGTTTTTTTCCCAAAACTTTCTCAGTAAGAGACACAGACTTAAAGCCTGAAACAGGCAGTCTCCTCCTTTGGAGCCTGCACATATGCCACCGCACCGATCTCTTCCCCTCCCTATTTTGTTATGGAAGGTAGGGAGACAGATGCACACAGTAAGCTGTATTCTGCAACCCCCACCTCTGAACCTTGAGACAGGAGGCACTGGCAGCATCAGTACCAGGCAGACAAGTAAATCAAATTCAAACAGCAAGCTTCACGCCATCTCAGCCTGTATCCTATGCTGGGGATGAAGATTAGAGAACCCTCCCCCCCTCTGATGGTGTATGCGTGTAAACACCTTCTCCTTTGGGAAAGAGACTCTTCGCCTCCACGCTTTCAAGCCAATGGAATATTGTGCGCTGCCGCCAACTCATGATTGGACATGCATCCATAATCCCTGATGCAAAATGGGGATTAGCGCATCCAAAACACATGTCCAATCTAGCACGTAGCTAATAACGCTCATCATATGTAAAGTACATGTAGATGAGGCTATTAGCTAATCCTGCGCAGCTAACGCGCCCTTGCAGTGCGGCAAATTTTATGCCTTCCCGGGACTGATGTAAAGGTCTGGAGTGCTCATAATTCCTGCTTTCTGTGATCCCTCCTACTAGTACCTTCATGCTACTAAGTAGGAGGGACCACAAAAAGTGAAACCATGTAAAAAACATTTCTGAGTGCCCAATATACACCCACAATATACATGGTCCAGGCCGTGCATACTGTTGGTGTATATTGTGCTGGTAGCGGGAGAAAACAGACGCTCATATTGACCATCCTTTTCCTAAACTGCACTGACAACCACCTTTCCTGAACGCCCGATGTCAAGGAGGCGCTAGGGACGCACAATTTCCCCATGTGCATCCTTTTTACTGCGGCAGCTAATTTAAATATTAAATTGGGCGCCCAGGAGAGGTGGATCGTCGTGTGTTAGGAAAGCGGGCGCTTAATCATGAGCACCGATATTGCATCAGCCTGTTTGCACATTTACACAGTTATCTGAGCATCATTGTCTTGTTGGAAAAAGGGATATCCAGAAGAGCAAGTACCACTTTAGCACTGCCCTGTGGATAAGCACATGTTGCCCACCCTTAGAAACTGTCTATTCCAGCCACAGCCTTTAGTTTCCTGTGGCAATTCAGGGGTAGAGACAAGTTTGGAAAATTGTGGCACATTTGCATGCATTTGAGTCACTTTGCATATTAATGAACGTATTATTTTACATAATAAAAATAAAGTAGTTATCCAACTTTGCCCTCTAGAATCTATTTTGTTTTTTGGGATGTTTAATGGGTGGAGAATAAACATACCAATGTCAGAAAAGAGAAGAGGAGATGACAGGAAGAAAGGAGGAGGACGACGACTCAAGAAATAAGGGAGGAGGAAGAGAATGGGCTGAGAATGGAGACAAGAGGAGGAAAGGCTGGGATATGGGCTGGAGAGAGGAAGAAGAGGGGATGCTCCTCCCCAGCTCTTGCCCTGTTCTCCTTTGCATCCCCCCTTCCCCCAAGAGCTTTCTCATTCCAAGTACTAACAGATAAATACACGCACCCTGATCCTCGGTCCTTCCTTCTGAAAAAGAGGGGCTAGGGAATCAGGTTGTGTAGAAACCTATTTTTAAGGCTCGGAGAAGTGCATTGGCACTTGGAAAAGGGAGAGGTAGAGATACAAAAGACTGGAAGGAGGGGGAAATAGGTTAATTTCCTCTCTTTCCTTTGGATCCCACTCCCCCCAGGCAGGGCCATCCTTGGGGGGGGGGGGGGCACTCGGCCCTGCACCTTGCCGTGGTCCAACCCCAACCTAGCGTCATTAGGCTGCACCCCTTCCTCCCGAGGTGGAAGGGGCCAAATAAAAGTTGCTACTCCCTCTGATGCAGCCAAAGAACCATTGCTCCCTACCAAAGCTAAGGAGGAGAGAGGGGACTCGCACGTCTAACCCACCAGCTCTCCTCCCTCCTGCACCAGTGAAATAGCTGATTTAAACCTGCATAGGAGGAAGAGGGTGGTTAGAGGCACCTGACTGCCTGCCCTGCTGTCCAGGCCAGGAAATGAGGTGAGCGAAGAGGGAGGAGCAGGCGAGGAAAGGTCCCCCAAGAGGCATGAGGAGCTGCTGGGGTCTAAGAGATGGGAGTCAGGTATACTGGGAACTAAGAAATGAGGTGGGAGAAGGAAAGAGAGCAAGACAAGGGATGGGGGATAGTGAGAGAGACAGAATATAAATTAGTATCGGAGAGAAATGTTTGTCTTGTCACATATACAAACTTTGGGGAGTCCCGCACCGGCTGACTTGCCATGGGTCCAACAGACCCCCCATTAGGGCTAGCCCTAACCCCAAGCTTTCACCTCTCCAGCCCCCACCCACAATCTTTCTTCGTTCACACAAGCCCTCAGCCAATTCCCTCTCCCCGTGCTGATGCAGTAGGAGCTAAACGGTAGTCCTAGGGAGTATCTTTCTGCCACTCAAGGCCAACCGGAGCTTTGAATGGTGCGCACAGAGCGCCACTGCTGCTTTGCTTAAAGAAAGAAGCAAGTCCCGAGCAGCAGAGGAGGAGGGCGGCGTATCCAAAGCATCAGTGCTCACTTCCTCCTGCTGTCAGCCAAGTTACAAATCCACGCGCAGCCAACCACTTCCCCACCCTACTCTCCCATGGAGATCTCGGACAATCTCAGCAACCAAGGACAGATTTTGTGCTCCTTTTTACGGCTGCAGAAGCCGGGAATAGAAAGAGCCCTTGCTCCACTCCTTCCCGCCCCGGTATCTCAAGGAAGTCACTGAGGTCAAATTCAGACAGCACGCTTGGTCCCCACTACCTTGAGAAAGTTGTATAGGACGGGGGACTGGACCGATCCACTTGAACTGCGAACAAAATCAGGAACCGAAAGGCAATGCCGACCGGCGAAGGCGCACACGCCTCTTCCGCAAAGTAAAGCCCTGGAGGAAGCCCGCCGCTGATTGGCAGCGAGCAATCTCCGCCTCTCTTTCGGTTCCGCCTCCTCTCCCCACACAGTGCAGGACTGGACGGGACCGGCTCAGGCTCACCTGATTGGCTGCAAACTAGTAAGCTCTTCTGCGTCAGTTGGCAAGTTTTTGTCTTATTTCCTACTGTCTGTACCACTGCAACCCAAGATTACAGTGAATTAGTGCAAAAAATACACTTAAACATTGTTGCAGATTTTGGATTTATTGAATGTACTAAACTACTATGTAACCGGTCCAATTCTCATATATCTAGTGACATTTGGCCACAAGTCTAGCCCCAAAGTCACCTACTGTGGCAGAGTGTGCAAGGTCCTATTTCCCCATAGCCACCCTTCCCATATAAGGGTGCTGACATACTGCCTTGTGACTCAGTAATCCCTATACACAAGCTAGTTAATGAGAACAAAAATGTTTATAGCTTCGTGTCTCTAATAAAATAAAATGACGATGAATTTCCTTTCCATCCTTAAGTTGAGAAACATGAAGTGGCATTGATACAGGCCAATGCACTATTGGCGTGCGTTGAATGGCTCCCTTAACGCATGTCCATCCATCTCTCCCGGGCACCTGATTGAATTTAATATTTAAATCAGGTGCCACGGTAAAAATGAGGCACTGGGGAAATTGTGCCCCCCCCCAGCGCCTACTCGGCAGCGGGCGCCCAGGAGAGGTGGCTGTCAGCTGGATAGGAAAATGGATGCTCAATTTTATGAACATCTGTTTTCCTAACCTGTGCAAAGCCACAGGTTAGGAAAAGGGTCACTTGAGCATCCTTTTTCCTAACCTAACCGCCAGTGCACTTTTTTTTTTTTTTTTTTTTAAATTCTCCTATTTCGGTTTCTCCGACTTAATATTGCACAATATTAAGTCAGAGGAACCAAAAAAAAGGAACAGAAAAGCATTATTTTCTGCTTCTCTGTAATTGTTTTGGGCTCCTCAAGAATTAACTCCTGCTCCAGACAGGCATTAATTTTTGCAGGTTAAAATGTGCACGTCCGGCGCACACTTTTATTTTTTTGTATCAGGGGGAAATAGGTAATAGTGCTCATCAACATGAATTTACATGTGGTGAGTACTAGTACCTATGCGCTCGATTAGACACGTGTTTTGGATACGCTAACCCACGTTTTGCATCGGGGGTTATGGATGCGTGTCCAAAACGCGTGACCAATCATGTGTTGAGCCATGCACTGGTATTGTATCGGCCTGATTAATGTTTCTTGAACTGATTACGTTTACATATGCATTATCATCATTCTTCCCAACTCACCTGCTGCCTTTCCCCTGGAGACAAGAGAGGATGGACTGGAGTGGACACAGTGTCAAGCCTGTAGCACTCCATACTCCTCGGGACTCAACTAATGGCGATGAGGGAGAGAGAGGTAAAGGCTGAAAGGCAGTGAGATGAAAAGTGGCAGTGTGAGAGGGGATAAATGTGGGGCCAGAAAGGATGGGTTGAATACTTGGAGGAAAGGGAGTGCTGATGCAAAAAGGGGTTCTTATTGACAAGAGGTGAGCACAGGTAATGGAGGGTGTGTGTGAGAGAAAGATAGAGGTGGCAATAGAGGAAGGAAGGGTTGCAGAGTCAGATATGGTGAATGGGATAGGGGTGTGTATCCATTTAAAATAAATGGCAAATCCATGATAAAAATATTGTATTTGTTTGATTCGTTCGCCCCCATAAACAAATGAGCAAGTCCCACGAATGAAACATATTTCATTTGTTTACGTTTCCCATTGACAAGCATTGGCTGCATTAGAAAGAGAGAGCTTGAGGCTGGGCAGGTCATGTGGGAGTTTCCATAACAACCAGCCCTGATTCATATGATTCATGTGTGAGGTTGTCAAGGAAACAAGTCTCAAAAGACAAAAAAAAAAGGTAGTCTCCACCAATAGCTCACAAATAAAATCTTAACTACATTTATTTATTTATTAATTCATCTGTTTGTCACTAATCCAGCCAGCAACTTTGTGGATTAATTTATTTTGTTATCGCACTTATTACTAGTGCATGGCTGTGCTACTACTTACACATGTTGCGCCGGAGGTGGACCCTTGGGCCGAGGTGGGGTTGACACTACCCGTAGGAGGCATCCTACGGGTCCCCACCGTCGGCAGGCAGAAAGGGCTGATGGACGGTGGCTGGCTGGTGCTTCACCAATACCAGCCTTCGTTCTCCTGCGGGTTGAGCCTTTGGGTGTCGGGGCCGGCTGGACTAAGGCGGCCTCCGTCAGTGGTCGTCGATGGGTGGATCAAGGTCAGCCCAGAGGCAGCAACTAGTGTAGGTATCAGTCTGTACTGGATGAGGCGGAGTCCCAGAGACCAGGGCGCCAATAGGAACACAGTCTGTTAGAGGATGCCCGAGCAAGAGCAGGCCGAAGCCTGAATGAACCACGTCCAGGACAAAAGCTGAAGAGGCATCTTTAAGCAAGCTGGGATCAGGGCTGGCAGCAGTTTGGAAGCAGTAGCAAAGAAGGCTGAGGTCCAGACGAGGAGAGAGTCAAAGGATGTCAGACGAAGCAGAAAGTCTGGGGCTGGAGAGAGGCAGTGGAATAGTCAGGCAATGCAGAGGTCAAACCAGGTTAGTAATCCAAAGGAGAGACAAAGGAACAGGAACAAGGAAACATTTTAGGACCCTGTTACGGAGTCTTCGAGGGATGATAGTCATGCCGGGGGGCGGTGCCGCCTGGGTGGCCGTGATGATGACCCAAGCAGGGTCTATGATATGTTGCAGTGGTTCTTTGTGGTCCTCTGGGAGAACAAGCAGGATAGTGTGTCCGCTCTGAGGTTTTTAGCCATGGGCCGGTAGCAGAGTTCGAAGTCGAATTGTGTAAAGAACAGGGCCCAGCGGGCTTGGCGAGGGTTAAGGTGCTGGGCTTGTTGTAGGTGCTCGAGGTTCTTGTGGTATGTGTAGACCGTGATTTGATGTTGCGCATCTTCCAGCCATTGGTGCCATTCCTCGAGGCGAGTTTCGCCCGTACCAATGGGCTGCCTCAGGGGTTGTGTAATACTAGGAATAATAAAATAAATCACAATTAAAAATCACACCAATATATAATGAATAATACATTTAAAATATGAAAACAAACACACATATATCATAGACGTTTTAGAAATGAAAGTTTAAAAAATATTCCAATAAAATGTTTTACCTCTTTATCTTTGTGTTATTAGTTAGCTGAGCAAGATATTGTCTTCTTATGATATTAAGGTGTGACTCCAACTCCTTAATGTTCATGTCATATGTGGTTAAGTAAAAAAAAAAAAAAAAAGTGAACGGACAGAATATATTTCAAGCAATGGAATCACCCAAATAATATGGACTCTTCAGAGTGTTTTGTCATAATGCAACATTTAAAAATGAATGTAAATAGTGCTTAAAGCTTTAGACACTGTGGGCCAGATCTTAAAAGATATGCGCAGGCGTAGATTTGTTTGCGCAACCCGGGGCAAACAAGTCTACGCCCAATTTTATAACGTGCGCACTGCTGCGCGCATGTTATAAAATCCGGTTTCGGCACGTGCAAGGGGGTGCACACTTGTGCACCTTGCGTGCACCGAGCCCTAAGGGAGCCCCGATGGCTTTCCCAGTTCCCTCCGCCACCCCCCACCTTCCCCTCCCTTCCCCTACCTAACCTGCCCCCCAGCCCTACCTAAACCTCCATCCTGACCTTTGTTGCAGAAGTTATGCCTGCCTCTGGGCAGGCGTAACTTACTCGCGCTGGCCGGCTGCCGGCGCTCCATTCCCCGGCATGGCCGCAACAAAGGAGGCCTCGGTACTGCCCCTTTTTTCGAAGCCCAGGGGACATAAGCGCGTCCCGGGGCTTGCGCGCGCTGCCAAGTTTATGCAAGATAGGCTCGGCGCACACAGGGGCAGCTTGGGGCAGCTTTGCGTAACCCTTTGAAAATCTGCCCCTGTGTCTTAGTGTGAACTGACCTTGTAAAACCAGCTTAAGGAAATATTTTAGACCGTTGTGAATTTATCATTTCTAGCATTAATTTGGGGTGTATTGATAAAATACTTACTTTTTGCTCTCTGTAGTACTGCTTATGTAATTTGTACCCATCAAGGAAACATTGATCAACTTTCTTTTAAAATTCCATAAACTATGAAATAAATAAAATAATAAAAAATAAATAAAAAGATCTAATGGATACAGCCAGATATGTTATTTCAAATCAAAAATATTTCTTACAATCACATTATTTTATTTGACTTTTCCTGCTGAAAATGCCGATTTTATGTCCCTATTTGAAATTTAAAAAGTAGAAAAAAACAAGGTGGAAAAAACAACAGCAAGACACCTAAATGATGGCCAAACCTAAAAAATACATAAACACATACCTATTAAAACAATAATATAAAATTATTATTGAAAAAATATATTTAATGAATTTTTATAAAACCGGACCGCATAATTGTAAAATACATATTTAACTTCTAATGCTATTCCTATAAAATGTAAAAAATAGGTAACTTGCACTAAAAAATTAGATATTTATAAAGAAATCTCTTCTGGTTCTAAAACACTAGTAAAATACACAATTAGGAAGGGAGCAGGGAAAATAGAAGAGCATGGAAGGTACACAATTACGCTACTGGATTCAAGAGTATTTCTATAAAATGTAAAAAATAACTTGTCTTAACAATATTATTTGTACTAAAATAATCTTCTGGTTCAAAATGCTAGTAAACCACACATACAGGTAGTTAGCGGGGAAAGTAGAAGAGCATTTTACAGATGGCTGAAAAACACTTTATAGTTAAGGAAAATGCTACCAACGATCCTATGATCAATAAGTGAACGTGTGGAAAAGTAAAAACAAGCTGAAATTTATAAAAGAGCTTAAATTAAAAAAAAAAAAAATTTTGCTAGAAATCCGGAGTTTAAGAATTATCTATGAGTACTTACTTGAGGGTTGATTGAAAATAAGGCACTGCTAAGTATTGCACTAATCCGGATGTGTAGAGGATTAGGTTTTCCTGCCGAAAAGAACCCTATTTTATATTATGTTTATTAGTTAGAGCAATTGGTCCAATATTTTGTATGTAGTCTGTATAGATGTTATTAAATCCAAAGCTGGCATACAAGTAATAATTGAAAATAATAAAAATTAGAAAAAATAAATATTAGAAAGTTTCTAATAGAAACCATATATTCAAAAGCACATTAAATAAAAAGTATTAGCACTGCCTTCTCAGGATGGAACATACATTAACAGACTATCATTATATGTTCCTGCTCATAACACTTGCTGCTATTCTTATGTCGAGGGCCATTCCTCGAGGGCCAGTTTTATTGCCAGGATCTCCTTATCACCGATGGCATAGTTGTGCTGAGCTTGGTTAAATTTCCTGGAGAAGAAGGTGCAAGGGTGCAGTGCTGAGCACTGCCCCTACCCCTTCAGAGGAGGCGTCCACTTTGAGTGTGAATGGAGCGCTGGGGTCCAGGTGTGAAAGGCAGGGCTTGCATAGAAATGCCTCCTTAAGCACCTGGAAGGCTTCTAGAGTGTCGCCTGGCCAAAAGTGCATATTGCATTGGTTGAGGAACCCGCGACACTGCTGGAGATCTCCCACATAGCGGGGAGGAGCCGGCAGGGAGATGACCGGTCGGGACAGTGAAGCCATCCCTGAGGCACTCTGGACAGGTTAAGGCGTGGAACCCACCGAGGTGACCAAGTCCAGGCGGGAGTGAAGATGCTCCATTGAGGTGGCAAGCGACTCTAGGACCTTCTGTTTTCTAGTATCTTTTGTGCTAGTCCAGATATGGCCTGCAGTGCAGAAGCCTCCGCCGGATCCATGGCCTTGGCTTGCTGTTAGAATTGTGGATCCCTGGGCCGAGAGGGAGTTGGCACTACCTGTGAGGAGGATCTCCACAGGTTCCCACCGTTGGCTGGCGAGGCCAGGGAGAGCCTGAGACCCTGCTGGGGCTTCACCACTACCAGCCCTCGTTCCCCGCAGGTTAAGCCCTTGGGTACCAGGGCCAACTGGACTTACGTGGGGTCTGAGGTACAGAGCGTGGGGTCTGAGGTACAGAGCGTCTTGTGGAAGCGTGGGTCAGGTCAGGTGGAGAACCTTGTAGTCTGTGTACCAAGAGCAGGTCAGGGCAGGCGGTGAGTCTCGTAGTCCGTGGCCCAAGAGCAGGTCAGGGCAGGCGGTGACTCGTAGTCCATGGTCCAAGCTTGGGCCAGGGTGTGCGGCGAATCTCATCGTCCATGGTTCAAGCAAGGTTCAAGGGTCCAAAGTGTCAGGAACTCAGAACTGGAACTGAATCCTCCAAAAACAGGAGCAGGTCTGGAAGCAGGCCTTGCCTAGATATAGGCCGAGGTCAAGAGGGTGGGGCAGGGGCACCTCCCGGCGAGGTCCCTTTAATTGGAAACGAGTGGTGCGCATGCCTAAGGCTGCCGGGAGGCAGAGGAAGCCAGACGGCCCTGACTGTGCTGGGAAGGCCACACCGGTGCCCGAAGCTCTGTGCGGGGCAGGACTCATCCGCCATGGCCCACAGCTGCGACTCTGGCGCGAGGCTGGTAAGTGAAGGGGGCCAGCCACGGACCTCTGTGGCCGATTCCCATAACAGGGAGAATGCTGTGAGCTGGCAAGCACAACAGTACCCCCTCCCTGAGGGTTGAGGCTTCTTGGGGTGTGAGGCATGAAAATTAGAGAGGATATTTTTATCCAGGATGTTGGTAATAGGTTCCTAGGTATTCTTCTCTGGGCCATGTCCTTCCCAGGATATGAGGTATTCCCACCTTTGCCACGCTGTCAGACATCTAGAACCTGGTTCACCTGATAGATGAGACCTCCTAGGATTCTGAAGTTTACAAGAAGGCCAGGTAAGAACTAGAAACTTTAGGAGTGTCACATGGAAGGTGTTATGAATTCCCAAAGAAGCTATTAAGTGCAGTTGGTAGGTCACTGTTCCTAACTGGCGCAGGACTGCAAACGTACCAATGTAGCACAGTACCAGGCACATGAAGGGAATACGGTTGGCTGTTCCGAGTACTGAGCCACAGTGTATCAGCCGGTTTGAGTATAGGAACAGGTCTCAGAGGCCTGTCAGTAGTCTTTTTAGCACTTTCCGCTGCTTTCTGAAGCATTTTTGTGGTATGCGTCTAAAGTTCCTGAAGCTCCTGGGCTGTGAGATGAGCAACAGGGGAAGGAACTGTCAGTAGAATGGGCAATGGAGGCAATGGTTTTCACCCATATACTATTTGGAAGGGCGAAGATCCAGTAGCGGTACAGAAATGGAAATTGTGGGAGAATTCGGCCTATGGAAGTAAGAACCCAATCATCCTGATGGGCATTAGAGTAGGCCTGGAGAAAGCTTTTCAGGGTGCAATTGGTCCGTTTGGACTGTCCATTGGCTTGTGGATGGTAGGCCATAGTGAAGTCCAGTGAGATGTTAAATTTCTTGCAAAGAAGCTGCCAATACCTGACCGTAAACTGGGACCCTCGATCCGAGACAATATGTCTGGTCAGTCCGTGGAGACTTTAGGTCCAGGAAGGTATAGAGTCTAACAGGATAAAGATCATCAAGAGACTAAATGCTCAGTAGAATTTATATGGGTAGAAATGCCATGTGTGTTTGGTAGGAGTATTCTACCATCAACCTGGCCAAAATGATCAGACAGATGCTAATGCTAAGAGAAATCAGGGAAGCTAACCAATTTGGCAGTGCAGAAATAATGAGAGATTTCAATTACCCTAATATTGTCTGGGTAAATGTAACATCAGGACATGCTAGAGACATAAAGTTTCTGGATGGAATAAACGACTGCAATTGGTTCAAGAACGAGAGAGGGAGCTATTTTAGATTTAATTCTTAGTGGAACACAGGATTTGGTGAGAGAGGTAATGGCGGTGGGGCCACTTGGCAATAGTGATCATAACATGATCAAATTTGAACTAATGACTGGAAGGGGGACAGTATGTAAAATCTACAGCTCTAACACTAAATTTTCAAAAGGGAAACTTTGATAAAATGAGGAAATTAGTAAGAAAAAACTGAAAGGTACAACTGCAAAGGTTAAAAGTGTACAACAGGTGTGTACATTGTTTAGACGCATAGTCCCGATTAAGAAAGGTGGAAGGAAGGCAAAACGATTACCGGCATGGTTAAAAGGTGAGGTGAAAGAGGCTTTTTTAGCCAAAGAAACATCCTTCAAAAATTTGAAGGATCCATCTGAAGAAAATAGGAAAAAGCATAAGTATTGACAAGTTAAATGTAAAACATTGTTAAGGCAGGCTAAGAGAGAATTTGAAATGAAGTTGGCAGTAGAGGCAAAAACTCATTAATAAAAACTTTTAAAAATATATCCAAAGCAAGAAACCTGTGAGGGAGTCAGTTGAACCATTAGATGACTGAGGGGTTAAACAGG
Source organism: Rhinatrema bivittatum (assembly GCF_901001135.1). Classification (NCBI taxonomy): domain Eukaryota; kingdom Metazoa; phylum Chordata; class Amphibia; order Gymnophiona; family Rhinatrematidae; genus Rhinatrema; species Rhinatrema bivittatum. The sequence continues at coordinate 414,667,968 of NC_042615.1, forward strand.
CTCTTAGGAATGATAAGGCTATTGCAGAAAGACTAAATGAATTCTTTGCTTCTGTGTTTACTAATGAGGATGTTGGGGAGATACTGGTTCCGGAGATGGATTTCAAGGGTGATGAGTCAGATGAACTGAATCAAATCACTGTGAACCTGGAAGATGTAGTAGGCCAGATTGACAAACTGAAGAGTAGCAAATAATCTGGTCTGGATGGTATGCATCCCACGTGTTACCATCTGGTAGTGATGTGGATCCCAGTGATGGAATAACAGCCTGCCTTGAGTAGAACTGCTCCAAGGGTCAGCCAAGGTGGTCAGGGCGCAATCCAAGAGGCAGTCCGTGTCAGAGGCAGGCAGGGAGTAGCAATTCAAAGGACAGTCCGGGTCAGAGACAGGCAGCAAGGCAACAATCCGAGAGAGCAATCCAAATAAGAGAAATCCAGCAATCCACCGAAAACGCACCAGCACAAACAAGCCTGTAGCCGAGGCACTTGCTGGTGCTGAGGAGCCGGTTTAAATGGCCATTTTTCCTGCGCTGGCGCAGGGCCAGTCGAGGACATCAACATGGGGGGAGAAGCCTGACCGGGCTAATTTGAGCGTCGCGATGCGGCGCTCGGCTATGCCGGTAGCAGGAAGGGAGCGCACGATGTCGGGAGGGCTTCCCCAAAAGAGAGGTACGGGATCACGCCGTAACAGTACCCCTCCACAAGGTCCTCTCCTCTGCCCTTTAGGCTTGGGTTTGAGGGGAAATCGCCGATGAAAGTAACGCATTAATTAACATAGAAACATAGAAACATAGAAATGATGGCAGAAGAAGACCAAACGGCCCATCAAGTCTGCCCAGCAAGCTACGCACTTTATCCATTTTTTTCCCCTTTTTCTCTCTCCCACCTGTAACTATTGGCTTCCAGTACCCTCCAGCCCTAATTCCCCTCCACCCAATTTAGAGAGCAGCTCTGTATCTGCATCCAAGTGACATCCAGCTCAATTAGGGGTAGCAACCGCTGTAACAAGCAGGCCACCCCCTTGCCCCATACTCTTACCCACCCCTGTTTTTATTTTTTTTTGGAAATAGCAGCCCTCCATCCTTCCGCTCCGTGAAGGTGGAACACCAACTACTGGCCACTGGCATCCCGCTCTGTGAATGCCTCTGTGGCTACTGCCGCTCCATGCAGTGTTTGAATGCCGCTGTGGCTACTGCCGCTCCGTGCAGTGTTTGAATGCCTCCACTTTATTCACGCCCTCTAGACTTGATGGATCCACAGTGTTTATCCCACGCCCCTTTGATGTTGTTCACAGTTTTAGACTTCACCACTTCCTCCGGAAGGGCATTCCAGGCATCCACCACCCTTTCCGTGAAGAAATACTTCCTGAGATTGGTTCTTAGTCTTCCTCCCTGGAGCCTCAGCTCGTGACCTCTGGTTCTGCTGATTTTTTTCTGACGGAAAAAGTTTGTCATTGTCTTTGGATCATTAAAGTTTTTCAGGTATCTGAAAGTCTGAATCATATCACCCCTGCTCCTCCTTTCCTCCAGGGAGTACATATTTAGATTCTTCAATCTCTCCTCGTATGTCATCCTATGAAGACCCTCCACCTTCCTGGTCGCCCTTCTCTGTACTGCTTCCATCTTGTCCTTGTCTCTTTGTAGATACGGTCTCCAGAACTGAACACAGTACTCCAGGTGTGGCCTCACCAAGGATCTGTACAAGGGGATAATCACTACCCTTTTCTTACTCGATATTCCTCTCTCTATGCATCCCAGCATTCTTCTGGCTTTTGCTATCGCCTTGTCGCATTGTTTCGCAGACTTCATATCATTAGACACTATCACCCCAAGGTCTCTCTCCTGCTCCGTGCACATCAGCCTTTCCCCCCCCCCATCGAATATAGTTCATTTGGATTTCCACTCCCCATATGCATGACTTAGCACTTCTTGGCATTGAATCTCAGCTGCCATATCTTCGACCACTCTTCCAGTTTCCTTAAATCCCATCTCATTCTCTCCACTCCTTCCGGCATGTCCACTCTGTTGCAGATCATAGTGTCATCTGCAAAAAGACAAACCTTACCTTCTATCCCATCCGCAATGTCGCTCACAAAGATATTGAACAGGACCGGTCCCAACACCGATCCTTGCGGTACACCACTTAAAACCGCTCTCTCTTCAGAGAAAGTTCCATTTACCATCACGCATTGTTTTCTGTCCGTCAACCAGTTTTCAATCCAGGTCACCACACCAGCACTCACTCCTAAGCTTCTCGTTTTATTCACCAGTCTCCTGTGTGGAATCGTATCAAAAGCTTTGCTGAAATCCAAGTGGATGACATCGAGCGCTCTTCCTCAATCCAATTCCTTGGTTACCCAGTCAAAAAAGTCAATCAGATTTGTCTGACAGGATCTTCCTCTGATGAATCCATGCTGCCTCTGGTCCATCAATTCTCCGGACTGTAGATAGTTCACTATTCTCTCTTTCAACAGTGACTCCATTACTTTTCCCACCACCGAAGTGAGGCTAACCGGTCTGTAGTTACCAGCTTCCTCTCTGTTCCCACTCTTGTGAAGCGGGACCACCACCGCTCTACTCCAATCACTCGGCACCACTCCCGTTTCTAGGGATCTATTGAACAGGTCGCACAGCGGTCCCGCCAGCACATCTCTGAGCTCCCTCAGTATCCTTGGATGAATCCCATCAGGCCCCATGGCTTTGTCCACTTTCAGAATCTTTAGCTCTTCCCATACATTATCTACTGTAAATGGATTTTCATCTGTTCCACTTCCCTCCAGTTTCTTGTTGTGTAGAGATGGTCCTTCTCCAGGGTCTTCTTTAGTGAACACAGAGCTGAAGTATCTGTTTAATATTTCTGCCATTTCTTCGTCTCTCTCCACACATTGATCATTTCCACCTTTCAATTTCACTATACCACTTTGGACTTTTCTCTTTTCGCTGATGTATCTGAAAAATGTTTTGTCACCATATTTTATCTCCTTGGCAATCCTCTCTTCCGCTTGACTTTTGCCAACTTGATTAATTTCTTCGTCTCCCTCAGTTGAATCAAATATTCTTCTTTGTGCTCCTCCCTTTGGGATCTTTTATATTTCTTGTATGCTGTTCTTTTAGCTTTAATTTTGTCAGCCACCTCCTTTGAGAACCAGATAGTTTTCATTTTTCTTTTGCTTTTCTTTACATTTCTAACATATAGAGCAGTTGCCTTGGCGATTGCTCCTTTTAGATTGGTCCACTGCTGATCCACATCTCTCTCATTTTCCCATCCATTTAGTTCTTCCTCTAGGTACTTCCCCATTTCCTCAAAGTCTGTGTTTTTGAACTGTAAAACTCTGGTCTTTGTGCTTCTTTTCCATATTCTTTTAGTGATATTAAACCATACCGTTTGATGATCACTGGTGCTGAGGTGGGCGCCCCCCTTGACATCAGAGACGTTATCTCCATTATTGAGCACTAAGTCGAGTATAGTTCCTTCTCTTGTGGGTTCCAATACCATTTGTTTGAACAAAGATACTTGCATGGCATCCACTATTGCTCTACTGTTTTTAGATTCTGCAGATGGGATTTTCCAGTCTACATCTGGCATATTAAAGTCACCAACGATCACCACTTCCCCCTTCTTACCTATCTTATGGATGTCTTCAACCAGATCTCTGTCCAGCTCTTCCTTTTGGTTTGGAGGCCTGTAAACCACTCCAATATAAATGGATGCTCCATCATCTTTTTTTAGGTCGACCCATAGTGCTTCTTCCTTGCCCCAACTTCCTTGCAGCTCAGATGCTTGGATATTATTTCTGACATAAAGAGCCACACCTCCCCCTTTTCTATCCACTCTGTCCTTCCTTAACAAGTTATAGCCTGGTATTGCCGTATCCCAATCATGAGATTCTGTGAACCATGTCTCTGTGATAGCAACGATGTCCAGTTCTGCCTCAGTCATTAGGGCCTGCAGATCTGGGATTTTATTTCCCAAACTATGAGCATTTGTAGTCATAGCTTTCCAGGTACTCTCTTTAAGGTTATTGCTTTTCCTGTACTCCTTATGAGACTTTAGTTGAGATTTGTTATTCACTTCACTCTTTCCTTTTGCAGTTGTGCCATTGATGACAGAGTTATCCATCTCAATTAGCTTTTTCTTTTGGTTATGGATCTTGAAATTCTGCATGCATTGGTATTTTCTCTTTTCTGGTAACACGTCAATGTTTTTCTCTAGAACTTCTTCAGTTATTAATATAGGGAGGGCTTTATGTTCTTGTTGCATTTGATACTGTGTGTGTCTCTTTGTTACAGGTCTAATTCTACCAGAGCCCACCGTGATCCTGGTTTTTAATGATTTACTTGATGACCTGATTGAGTGGGGGGGTATACTTGTTGGCTTCCCATCTGTCAAGAATGGGTGACTGTGGGACACATGTGTTATCCTACCTGAGTCTACTGTATTTCTTTTTCTTGACTCCTGGTTATTCTTTGGTGTTGGGGAATTATTTTCTGAGTAATGCAATGTGGGTGTAATTCTTGTAATTGAAGCTAATTGAGCTTTAACCTCAGTCAGCTCCGTTTTCAAAGAAGAGAGGTACTTGTGAATGTTTTTGACTGGTTCCCATGAGTTCTCCTCTGGACCATAATTTTTCCAAGACATCAAGTATTGAAATGATCGACCTTTTTGTCTACAGTCCAGAATCTCCTCTACCTCATATTACGTTTCCTCTTCCACAACATTGGTTGAGACTTGTATAGGCCTTTTGGAAGGCCAGGACAAGATTGCTGGTTTAAGGATGGAAATATGAAATACATTGTAGATACGGAGTGCAGGTGGTAGTCGCAACTTATATGTGACCTCTCCAAACTGTTTCTTAACTGGAAATGGACCCATGAAATGAGGGGTGAATTTCAAGGAGGGCAGGTGTAGTCTAAGGTTCCAGGCACTTAACCAGACTAGGTCTCCTTGTTGAAGTTGCGGGGCTGGTCTTCGCTTCTTGTCTGCCTGTTTTTTTGCCTTGGTTGAAGCCTGTTGTAAGAGGGTGCGAGTGTCCCTCCATAAGTCCTACAGATTTTGGGTGGCTAGTTCAACTGCAGGACAAGATGATGGGGTGGCAATTGGTAGCGGTATCTGGGGGCGTCGACCGAAAACCAAATAGAAAGGTGATGTCCCGGTGGCCTGTGTGCAGTGATTATTGTGACACATCTCTGCCCAAGGGAGTAACGAAGACCAGTTGTCCTGGCGTTGATTTGCATAACAGCGCAGGAATGTCTTGAGTGATTGATTTGTTCATTCTGCCAACCCATTAGTTTGTGGGTGATACGCTGATGAGAAGTCGAGTTGAATTCCATATTTTTTGCATAAATTTCTCTAGTAACATGCTGTAAACTGCACTTCTCTGTCTGAAAGGATATGTTGGGGAAGTCTGTGGATTTGGAGGATGTGCTGAATAAATAAACAAGCCAATTCTGAAGCTGAGGGTAAACCAGGGAGGGGAACAAAGTGGGCCATCTTAGAGAAATGGTCTACCACGACCCAGATGGTATTGTTCCCTTCAGTTTGTGATGAAATCCGTAGCAATATGGGAGCAAGGTCTGTCAGGTATCGCTAAGGGTTGTAGTAAACCTCACAATCGAGGACTGGAGGGCTTGTGCGAGGCGCAAGTAGGACAGGATTCAATGAATTTTTTAGTGTCCTCCTTCCACTGTGGCCACCAATAATGGTGGGAGAGACCCAGGTCTCCTACCATAGGACTCTCTCCCTCAAGAGTTTGGGAACTACCGTTTTCCCTATAGGAATCATAAGTGTAGCAGCGATCATAATCCAGGCTGGGTCAATTATGTGTCGAGGTGGTTCTGGAATGTCATCTGGAAGAAAACTTCTTGATAAAGCATCAGCTCGCTGATTTTTCTTGTCTGGACGAAAGATTAGCTTAAAATTAAAGCGACTAAAGAATAGGGCCCAAGGGGCCTGCCGCAGATTCAGACGTTGGGCATGTGATAAATATGCCAAATTTTTGTGGTCCGTATAGTGATGACGTGTTTCTCTCCCTCCAGTTCTCGATCCCTGACACCTGAGGGGGGGGGGGGGGGGGGGGGGGGATATGAGAGAGGTCTTTAAAATCATGAGAGGTCTCGAACAGGTAGATGTAAATCTGTTATTGACACTTTTGGATAATAGAAGGACTAGGGGGACTCCATTAAGTTAGCAAGTAGCACATTTAAAACTAATCGGAGAAAATTATTTTTCACTCAACACACAATTAAGCTCTGGAATTTGTTGCCAGAGGATGTGGTTAGTGCAGTTAGTGTAGCTGGGTTTAAAAAAGGTTTGGATAAGTTCTTGGAGGAGAAGTCAATTAACTGCTATTAATAAAGTTGACTTAGGGAATGGCCTCTGCTACTACTAGCATCAGTAGCATGGGATCTTCTTAGTGTTTGGGTACTTGCCAGGTTCTTGTTGCCTAGTTTGGCCACTGTTGGAAACATGATGCTGGGCTTGATGGACCCTTGATCTGACCCAGTATGGCAATTTCTTATGTTCTTATGTTCTTACCAACAATCCCCAAAAAATTTGGAGCTCACTAAACAATTGGCTAACATGAAGTGACTACATATTAGGGATCTTACTGTAGAGAAAAACCAGAACCTGGTGCAGGTTCATAAAGAACTGGATACCCTTAGTATTGAAAGCAAAAAATAGCATACTTTATTTCCGGTATAAGCTTATAAGCCATAAGCTTATGTACAAGCTACCTTCCCCCTTTCCACTCCTCTCCTTATATAAGTCTCCTACAACAAATATTTATCCTATCACCCCCTCAACTACCCCCTTCCCCCTAAGCCTCCACAATTGTATACTCTCTACCTTCCTTTATTTGTAAATCTGAAAGTCTTTCACCCTCTGCATATTATGACCAATATATTATCAATATATATATTATCAAATGTTAATCATACGTTATCTAAATGCATTCTAATGTTATCCCAAGCGTTTCATGTAACGGTTGCGCCGTTTCCCCTGGCTGCTCAACAAGCAGGAGGGAAGGTATCAGTTGATTGTAGATGCATTCTTAGAGGCTATCAATTGTGAAGAAAGGTGTGAGGTTATTTAAAGTTACAGGCTTGGAAAGTATGGCTTTGTATATCCAGTGTACTACAGTTCCTAATGTTGTTGTCTTCTCTGGTTTTGTGTTTCAGGGTCAATTGTATCTGAAGTTGGAGACCCATAGGAGATAATTTTCAAAGGAGTTACATGCATAAATGTAACATGCCATGATAGCAATTTTACTCAAGTAAAGTGTACTTACGCAAGCGAATCCAATGGACAATTCAATGGCATATATTATAGCAGTTTTCAAAAGCCCACTTACTCGAGTAAATGCTTTTTAAAATCAGGTCCATACTATGTACTTGCCGGACAAGCATCTTTTTTTTTTTCCCATCACACTACATCCTTCATACCTTCTACCCTGGTAAGTTTGTTCTGTATTTTATCCTAGCAACGGTAAAGTGGAAAATATAGCTAGTGAGTTGTGATATAAAGATTTATTGTGTTTGTCATAGTAATGTTAATTTTCTACTTGTTTTCCCATCCAAAAACGGAAATAGGGAATCTTGTATGTCCTATGAGGATATACTAACTGCTTTAAAAAAAAAAAGTATAAATGAAACTCAATAGATTAAGTGCAGTTGTACTTTATAAGTTGTGATCAACATACATATGCTTATTTTAGTATTAGTATTTATTTAAATTCTTCATTTATTGTTGATTCATATGTAGGTAAATGGTAGAAACTGCTTTTTAAAGGGATGGAGGGGTAGTGCTGGGCTTCATAACCTTTTCTCTGCACTGACAGCAGAGTGTAAAGAACAATTAATGTGGTTCTGTCACTCATATTCCCCGTCTTTATAATATTGTTCAGGGAAATGGATAACAAAAAAAGGATAAGGGTCTCACACACTATAAAGTGAGTAATAATATAGCTCAATATTTTTCAACCAATGTGAAATTATGGGTTAATAAACCAAGTTCACTAACATGGCAACTGCAGTTCTGTGTTCATAACTTTCAACCATAAATTCCAATTTTGGATGGCTAGGAGTCTTCATTTGCACCTACCTGGCAATTCTCTTATTTGATACCCACTCCAATTTGCTTTAGCCCAGTCATTGTAGCAGCATTTTTCGGATTCTTCCGGAAGCCTGCAATCAGGGGCCCTAAATCCAGCCAGGAGGTATTGCCATTGTGTACTATGACTAAAACTCCTTCCCACCCAGCCTCTGAAAGCACAGCCCTGCCACTAGGCCAACAGGCCATCCCACTCTTCTATTTTAACAAAGATTAGCTAAAGGTTATTTTAATTAGCTAAACATCAGATGGTCTGATAAGCTATTGTGTCCTCAGAAAAAATAAATATGTTCTCTCAGAAGGAATTTTCCAACAGTTCACTATATACTGGAGAGCCTAAATCTAGAAAGTTAACTATCGAAGCATCTTCAGTACTCTTTCCATAAATCACTAAATTCAAATATAAAATACTGATTAATATTTATTTCTTTAAAGTGTTTTGTATATTGTCGTTCGGTTTTGCCATCAGAACGGTTTACAATGCTCGTGAAATAAGATTGGTTACAAAAGTCAACGCAGCAAAATGTCATAAAGAAGGAAGGTTTTGGGGTTTGATTGTTAGTTGATTACATATAAAATAATTATTACATATTAACAATCTAATATCGCAGCAATGTTCATACATATGGTACTGTTGATACATATAAAAAGAAACTGTTACATATAGGCTAGGGGTAGTGAGTGAGGTCAGTTGCATCTTGACTTAGGTGTTCAAATGGTGGTAGTTATTTAATTGATTGAGGGACGGAGCGTTTTTTTTGGTGTTGGGTTGCGTGGTTGGATGGTGTTCTTATTGATTGAGTGAGTGAGTTTGAGTAGGCTCTGGTGAAAAGCCAGGTTTTCAGGTCTTTTTTGAAAATTTTGATATTTGGTTGATTTCTTATTTCCATTGGTATTGAGTTCCATAGCGTGGGGTTGGCAATGGATATGGCTCTTTCGCGGGTTGTGTTTAGTTTTGTGGTTCTGGTGTGAGGGATTTTGAGGAGGCCTTTGTTCGTTGAGCGTAGGTTCCGTTTTGGAGCGTGGATTACGATGGATTTGCTTAGCCAGGTGTTTTGGTGTCCTTGGATTATTTTATGCAGGATTGTAAGTACTTTGCATTCTATACGGTATTTTATTGGGAGCCAATGTAAAGAGATGAGGGTTGGTGTAATGTGCTCATGTTTTTTTGATCCAGTCAGAATTCTGGTGGCTGTGTTCTGTAGGATCTGGAGAGGGCGGATGGTAGCAAGTGGTAGGCCAAGGAGTAGAGCATTGCAGTAGTCTAGGTTGGAGAAGATGAGTAGTTGCAGGACTGTTCTGAAGTCATCCTGTGCAAGGAAGGGTTTGAGACATCTGAGCGTCAGTAGTTTGTGGTATCCTTCCTTAATTTTGTTGGTTATGTGGGTTTTGAATGAAAGTTCTTTGTCTATGGTGATTCCTAGATTTCTCGTATGAGTTACAGGTGAGATTAAGGTATCTGGGTTTTCTGTTTTAAGTAGTAACATGGGGGTGGTGGTAGTTTTTTTTGTCGAGGATGATTAACTCAGTTTTCTCTATGTTTATTATGAGTTTCAGGTCAGTTAGATGCTGTTTGATTTCTGAGAGATAGATAGTTGTTTTCTCGTATGTATCTTCCAGCGTATTCTGTATGGGGACCAATATTTGTATATCGTCAGCGTATAGAAAGTGGGTCAAACCAAGGCGTTCTAGTGTGTGAGAGATAGGTAGTAGGTAGATGGTGAAAAGTGTAGCTGATAGGGCAGATCCTTGGGGCGCACTCCTGTGTTGAGGTTTACTTTACTCGAGAGACTGTTGTTGAACATTACTTGGAAATTTCTGTGTGATAGGTAGGAGGAAAACCATTTTAATGTGGTATCCATGACTCGTATTTCAGCTAATCTGTCGAGTCAGATTGCATGGTTTACTGTGTCGAAAGCAGCTGATAGATCCAGGAGTATTAATAGGTAGCTTTGTCCTTTGTCAAATCCTCTGAGTACTGTGTCATTTAGTGAGAGAAGTAGGGATTCTGTGCTTAAGTTTTTCCTGAATCCAAATTGAGAGGTGTGTGAAGTATGTTGTTCGAGTCAAGGTATTCAGAGAGTTGTGATTGGACGATTTTCTCAATGATTTTTGCAATCAAAGGTAAGTTTTGATATGGGTTGGTAGTTTTGAATGTTCTCTGGGTCTATGTTGTTCTTTTTTATTAAAGGGATACTGTTGATGGGGTGGTTTGCTGGATTCATTTTTTTGATTATATTTTGGATTTCCAGCGAGGAGGCGGGGATCGAAGTTAGACCAAGTTGATGTTATTTTTGGTAACAGTTTCGGGGTTTGAGTGTGAGTGTTGGAGTTGTTGCTGGAGTTATTAGCAGAATAAACGTATCAGTTTTCAGTAACCATTATGTGTCATCTCACAGAGGATTAGTCAATAACAGAATAACAATGGGTCCTTGTGGTTGCTGCCAAGAGTAATGGATCAACTTAAAAATACAATTTTGGAGAATCTACCATTAATAACAGACATAGCCCGTAATAAAATAAAAAGGCACGTACATTAAAATACAAATATTAAAGAGGGCAATTTTCAAAGGATTTAGGAGCTTAATTTTGGGCCAATAAATTCATACTAGGGCTGAGTGCCTAAACTTAGGCTCCTTAACATCTAATTTTAGGAGCCTAAAAATGAGTGGCTACAGTGGCAGATTTAGAGTGGGGGGGAAAAGTGAGGGGCTTAGCAGTGATTTTCAGCACTAGGCACCAAACGTAGGGGTAGATTTTTAAAAGTTCTATGCATGCAAAATCAGGGAGATTCGCACGTCTCTCAGGCCGGCATATGACATGTGACATGCATATTTTAAGAAGCATCCATGGACGCACATATCTTCCAGTACATGTACACAAGAAAAAGTCCAAAAAAGGGGTGGGATGTGGGCGTGGTCTGGGCAGGGCATGGGCGTTCCGGAAATTTAAATGGAAACCAGTGCGTAAGTTGTTACGCACACAAGCGCGTATCGGGGTCCCCTACTGTAGAACTTTACTTCTGCTATAGATTAAAGTAATTAAAAAAACCCCAAAACTAGGCTAGTCAGTGGGGTTTTAATGGTTGGGGCAGGTAGGTTAAAAGAGAAGTTAGCCAGGGGGGTTAGGAACCCCTATCCTGTAACTGGGCAAAGTGGGAACGAACTGGTTTAACTGGTAATTGCGACGGCTCGCATGTATATTAAAATCCCCCCCCCCACTTATGTGTTAGATGCGGCACGTGCATATCCATATAAAATGGCGCGCACATTTACGCACTTCCAGCCGATTTTATAAGATCGCGCATGTCATAAAATGGTTGTGTCCATTAGCGCGAGCCGGCATATGAGTGATCATTTATGCCTGTGTGGCTATTTTAAAGTTACTGTCCCTGGGCTTGATTCATTAAGGCCCGGATTTAAAAAGCCCTCCTCGCGTTAAAAAGGCCTGGCCACATGCGTAAAGCCCCAGGACGTGCGTAAGTCACACGGCTTCGGAAAAGGGGCGGGGAGGTCCGGGGGTGGGGCAGGGTCAGAGGCTCTCAACACAGGGGCCATTTGCTGCTGTGCCGGGGGATCACGTGCTGGCAGGGTGCCGGCATGTGCAACCTGCACCTGCCCTGAGGCAGGCACAAAAGGTAGGATAAAGGTTGGGGGGGGGGGGGGCCTAGGTTAGGGGAAGGGAGGTTAGTTTAGGGGGTTGGGAATGGGAGAAGGCCGCAGGCGTCAGCGCGTGCAAGTTGCAGTAATGTGTGCATGTTATGAAATCACGCGTCCATGTGTGCGCAGCGGGTAGCGCATGCACAGGTCTTAAAATCTATCCCTAAGACTTTTCTCCCATTTTGTATCTATGGGAAAAATTCTTAAGTCCTAATTTTCAAAGGGCCACGCGTACAAATACTGGCAGTTACGCACAAGGCCGGGACCTATGCGCACTGCACACATTTTCTAAAGGCCTCAGCCACACTTGTAACCACCAATACGCGCACTAGAGCTGGGCCATGAAAAAGAGGTGGGTCAGGGGGCTTGGTCTGGGTGGGGAAGGGCAGGGTGAGGCAGACGGAGGGGCACCAGCTACTGCTTCTCCAGAGGATCAGTAAGTAATAAAATAAAACATTTTCGGAAACGTATGGGAGGTTTAGGGGGTGGGGAGGAGAGGGGAAGAGGGAGGAAGTTTAGGTAGGGGGTATGGATGTTCCCTCCCAGTCCACTCAATTGTAGCGGTCTGGGATGGAACTGTTGGAGGCCCGATTGCGTCGCTGCGCATATTAATCAAAAGTTCTCTCCCCATGTGCACACCACCCGCACATGCATGGGCAGATTTTAAAATCCGGCACGCATGTGCATGTGGCCGTCAGATTTTATAATATGCGCGCACTGTTATAAAATCAGCATGTTGATGTGCGCGCACGGGAACTGCGCGCACATGGACGGCCACACGCTCCTTTTAGAATTCACCCCTTACTGAATCAGGTATTTAGGTTCCTAAATCTAGGCAAATGAATAGCAACCCTAAATTTGTGATCCTAATGTAGGTGACTGTTTTCAACTGAAAACGTACAGGTGAATTTTCAAAGGAGTTATGCATGTAAATATAATATACTATCATAGCAATTTTCCAAAACCATTTACCTGCATTAAGTGCACTTAACCTATTGACAATTCAATGGCATATATTGTAGCAATTTTTAAAAGTCAATGTGGGTAAAGTGCATTTACCCATGTAAAACCCAGTTTTAAGCATGCAAATTCTTTTGAAAATTATCCCCTTAGGCTCCTAAGTTTGGCTGAAAATAGGTGCTTAACTTAAGCATCTGATTTACTAAGCCCTTTTCTTATAGAGACAGAATAGGGAGAAAAATCCTTAGATGATAACTTTAAAACGAGTATGCGTGTGCCCATATATGGGAGTGAGCTCACATGCACTAAAATTTTATATAATCCACGGAAGTGCATCCGCATTATATATAATAAGCTTAGCGCACATATGTATGCTTCTAATTTTAAGCACTTACACGAGGAAACGTTATTTGTGCATTTTTCTTAAGACTTGCTGGCTTTTATACATGCAAGTAAGCATATTTTATAATGTGCCCATGTGAAAGAAATTCCCAGTTTTACCCCTAGTTCACCAGTTTGCCCAGTCTCTCATTCTCTAGGTCATCCAGAATAAGCCCTACTTGCACGCATCTCTTAAAATCCACATTTTATTAAATCTGGCCTTTATATGCCTAAATTTAGGGGCTCAGTTTTTTTGAATATCAAGCTCTTAGGCACAGCTGCCACTATTAAAAGCTTTTAAGCCCTGTGGGGCAGATTTTTAATTTTACGCGTGCGGGGTACAAGCGCGCACAAATGTACACCCAATTTTATAATATGCGCACACAGCCGTGCACATGTTTATAAAATCCAGGGTCGGCGTGCGCAAGGGGGTGCACACTTGTGCACCTTGCGCGCGCGCTAAGCCCTAGGGGAGGCCCGATGGCTTTCCCTGTTCTCTCCGAGGCCGCTCCGAAATTGGAGCGGCCTCGGAGGGAACTTTCCTTTTGATTTCCCCCCCACCTTCCCCTCCCTTCCCCTATCTAACCCACCCCCAGCCCTACCTAAATCCCCCCCACCTTTGTTGTCAAAGTTACACCTTCCCCAGGCAGGCATAACTTGCGCGCGCCGGCCGGCTTCCAGAACGCCATCCCCCGGCACAGCCGCTGTGCCGGAGGACTCGGGACTGCCCTCGAACCGCTGTCCCGGCCCCGCCCCAGCCCGCCCCTTTTTCAAAGCCCCGGGACATACGCGCGTCCCGGGGCTTGTGCTCGGCGTGCGCAGGGGTAGGTTTTAAAGGATTATATTCAAAAAGGTATAACAACCTGTAAATCAAGTACAGAAAAATTCTAATTAGGCAAATTTTTGTTATACTTCTTTATTAACTGTTTTTGATCCATAATAAAAACTAAATTAAAAAACAATATTCTAATCACAGTCACAAATCAATAACTACAGATTATATACAGCTTCAATTACCTTTTACTGTATCGTTCTGACTGCAAAAATATTTTCCGAATTTATATACAAATAAATTAAAAAAAATCTACTGTGCCATATCTTGGTTTTTGGAAAGAGGTCAATTTTCATTAGCTTGCATTTTGCAAAGTATGAAGGCTCTTTTGTGCCCCAGGACCCTGTGGCCATTTTTCACAAGTAGTTTCCCTTTGAAAATTGCCTACAAAGTAGACAAACACAAAATGCCTGCATACTGTGTGCCTGCTTTATTTGGGGGAAGCAGCATGGGGTCAGAACAACGTATGTGTATCTGAAAATCCAAATGTATATGTGCTATTTATTCTTTGCACCTAACAGAGGGGTGGATTTATCAAAATGCGGTAAGTACCACATGCGATAGCAAAAGGGGCGTGTTTTATGCTAATATAGCATTAATTGCAATTTGTGCTAATTACCTGTGCGAAGAGCTAAGTTAGCGCAAATTGCAATACCATTTCAGATTCTGTGATAAGTGCCTGACCTGTTGTATTTCCTGCATTCAACCACTGGGGGACCATTTTTAATGATCAGAGAGAGAGAGAGAGGCTGGCCATAATATCATGGCCCATACGTAGGTATTTCTATCCCTATGGTAGGCCCACCTAGTAACTCGAGGTGGGGATTAGGTAAGAGTGTAGGGGTTAGGGGCCACTTTGACATTCTACGTGATACCTACGAACAGAATGATGGTCTCTTGCTGGCCTTCGGAGTGAGGAAACTCACTCCAAGATGAGATTTGGGCAAGGTTCTCTCAACCTAGCTTGATGTTAGAGAACCTTGCCCAAATCTCATCTTGGAGTGAGTTTCCTCACTCCGAAGGCCAGCAAATCTTCACAAGAGACCACCGTTCTGTTCGTAGCTATCACGTAGAATGTCAAAGTGGCCCCTAACCCCCTACACTCTTACCTAATCCCCACCTCGAGTTACTAGGTGGGCCTACCATAGGGATAGAAATACCTACCTATGGGCCATGATATTATGGCCAGCCTCTCTCTCTCTCTGAACCTGTCAATTCAGCTGAAATCGGACTTACAGGAGACATCGCAAATGGCAATGAAACCTTACCGCACGGTCACGGCAGCTATCGCACAGCCCAACACAATCGAAAGAGGTGTAGTTAAAATCGGCATTATGGCTGTGCAATAGCTCTTCACAGACAGGCTAACCCAGCCCACTCTCCGCCCCTAACTCCTCCTATTTTCGGAATTTGCATCGCACCATACGATATGGTGCGATCGCATGCGGTAAACACGTTTTCGCATGCGGTAAGGGCCTATTGCATGCGTTAATGGGGCTTTTCGCATGCGATAAGCCCTTAACGCATGCGAAAACACCTTATCGCATTTTGAAAAATGACCCCCAGAATGAGGTCTTGTAAAATGTGTGTGTACTCTTAGTCACTCCGAGGGGACAATTTTCAAAGGGCAATCCCACTAGGTAACTACTTAGTTTACTTGGCTACATTCCTTTGAAAAGTGTCCTGCAATGATATCTCACAGCTACAAGTTGTAAAAGTTTGTCAGATAAGGAGTGATATCCTGCAAGCAAAGTCAATTTTTGTTTTATTCTTCATTGGTTCTCTACCATCCTGGATAGATAAGCATGAAAGAGCCTATACTTAATCCAGAACCCAGTTCCCGCTATGTCATACCATCATATAAGGTATCAGCAAGCCTGTGATACTTGTGGTGTATTTTAACCATGGTTGGCCTTCTCTATCATTTACCTCCTAAAAGTCTCTGGGGTTTTTTTTTTGTATATTTCTATGCAATTAAAACCAACCAATATGCATTTGTAACTACTGGTCTTGTTTAAAATTCTCTCATTTCTTCGATCCTGATATCATTACTAATGATAGAGAAGTTCGGCAGCGGTTACAATATACCACGAGCATTACAGGCTTGTTGATTCCTCATATGATTTATACGTAAGAGTAAACATTGTACCTTTTTACAGTTTTCTTGGTGCTTTGTCCTATTTTTAAGACATTCAATATTTTACAACATATTGAGCTAGAATACTACATATCCTGAAGTTGAGTTACATATAAGTAAATACAAGTTTGGGCTCAGTATTCAAAGAATGCTGCTGAATATAACTGGATAAGTGCTAGTTAACCGGATAAATTATATCCAGATAATGTTAGATCTGCTATTGAGCTGGTCTAATTTATTCGGTTAACTTAACAGGAAAAGGATGAATAGAGGCACTTATCTGGTTATGATAACCGGATAAGTTGCCCCGCTTTGATCTGCCCATTGCCCTCCCCCAAGATATCCGGCTATCTTCTTAACTGGAAAAACACATATCAGCTAAATGGCGGTCACTGAACATAGCCAGATATTCAGTGGCTGCCACTTTGCCTGATAAGTCCTATTTAACCGGCTACATAGCATTTGAATATCCCGTTTATATTTAAAAATTTAATAGACAGGCATATTGCCACTCCCATCCCCAATCTGACTTTGCCTACAAGAATGAATCTATTTTTTATGCTGGTAATAATAGAAGCAGAGTGAAATATGCATGTGCTTTTTGCCTGCTTTATGGGGTAAATAAAAAAAAACAAAACTGGGTATACCCGCATAACTTCTAAAGTTATGCAAATATATCGAGACTAAGCTTTTAAAAATTTACTTCTATATGTGATTGGCCAATACTGCAGCCCCCCCTGGAAGTCTCTCTGAAGATTGCTTCCCCATAGTCACTGCCCCGCACAAATCCTAGCATTTCTATTTCTTTCATCTCTGCTCCAGAGAGTTTCCCATTTCTATGACTTTGCAACTGCTTTTTAGAATCTTTTTCTGTGAAGCTATTTATCCGTGATACCATTTGATTGCTCTTTGCTCACTCAGGGGCCGACACAATAAGACGTGCATTGAAAACAGAAGCTTGTATGGAGCGCCTATTTTTCTAATGAGCATGCAGCCACATCCCCTAGGTTCTCGCTGCAGTATTTAAATGAGGGGCTGCATAGAAAAGGATGCCCTAGGGGAGAAGTGTGCGTCCCTAGTGCTCAAATGCATCGGGCACCCACGGTGGTAATGGGTGCTTAATACCAGCATCTGGTTTTATCCTGTTTCTTCTGGATGATTTTGCTGAGGTGGCTGAAGATGCCCATAGCTAAGCATCCCTTGCCTTGGGCATCTAAATTGTGCATCCAGAATAATTTATTTTTTAAAATCAAGCTACTGTACATTTATTTTTCAACACCACAAGCAGTCAGTTTAAGTGTCACAATAATACTAAGTAGGAGGAACCACAGAGGACCATATTTTTAAATTTCTCATGAGCCCTTGATTTGCAGATTTACTTTATGCCACATCCAAGGCTGGAGTTAAATTGAAAAGTGTGCGTTGGGCACCAAGCGAGTTTCTGCATCGGGGAATAATAGCTAACAGTCTCATCTACATGGAATTTACATGTGAAGTGCGCTACTGACTATGCATTCGTTTGGGTGCTAGTCTAGTGCGTCCAAAACGTATGTAAACCTGTGCGCTAGGCCGGGCACATTTTATTGTATTGGCCCCTCAGTGCTTGACTTTTTTTTTTCTTTAAATTCCAGAGAAAAACAGTCAGCTAGCCATGATCAGTGGTCCCATAAACCTGCATGTAAGAGAGTCACTTTCACAAGCACAATAAAATGTATAACTTGGAAACTTTTGTGAATCCATTGTTCTTAACTTCTGATTAATTTTTTTTAATCACTGAGCTATACTCTTATCCAACTTTGTTCTGTCTGCTCAAAGGAAGACTTGCCAATAACATATTTTAATAAGCTCAATAAAACATTTGAACTGGAAACTGTATATGATTATAGTATAGTTTAAACAATTTGAATACAATTAAAAGAACTGAATACAAGTGAATTCTCACATTGTTTTAAACATGGGACATTGCCCCATAAAGACACTTTAACCTCATTAATCTATGCAAACATGAATGAAAGCTATTTTTAATTTTGAGCAGGGACTTCTAAATGTAAAGTTAACAGATCAAGGCACAACAAAGAAGCCATATTATAATGAACAAGTGTGAAATTTATATCTCATTGACTACTCTTCTAATTTACTTATTAATTTTAAATGCAAACACAACATCTTTCCTTATTTTTTGTGTGATGGCATTAATCTTAGCAAAATTCATTATCAGAGGATTCTGCTGGCGGAGGATGGGGCAGCCGGTTATTTTTTTATTGTTTAAACAAATCAGAATACCCTAAATATTCATATGTATCCTCTGCTTTACTAAATTATTCTTTATACAGAAAAATTCCATTAAAATTTGGAGATCTGCTTCTGCACTTTGAAATCTTCTTGGCTTAAGTTGTTCATTCAGTAGTTATCACACCCTTTGTTCTTGTTTCTTTCAAGGCTGCTGCTTTTGCTGTTTCTGCTTAGACTTCTTCAGCATATGAACCTTCAATAAACCAAGGTGGGAAAGATATTTAGAAATAAAAAGTAGAGTTATGAAGGCAACAGGCAGTGATAGCTACTATTTGTAAATATCAGACTATTTATTTGTAAATGTTTTCATGGAATTTAGTATTTTTTTCATTGATGCACACTGATGGGCTATATGCTTCACAGTATAGCTTGCATACATCACTTACATTTGGGGCCCAATGCACTAAAATGTGCTAATAGTGGGCATTAACCTCTGTAAATAAATGTGGTGTTTATTGTGTATCTATTGTCAATGAGATGCAAATGAGGCATGCACCCCACAGATGCTAAAGTATATATGTGGAATGTGTCACAGAAACATATCTCTCCCTTAACTACAGTTTCATTTTTTACATTAAATAATTAAGCAGACTAAGGGGCCTCATTTTCCATGCCGCTCGCACGCGACAAGGGACCTTTCGCATGCGAAAAGTCCCTTATCGCGTGCGATACCAGGATGGGGGTGGAGTCAGCCCCGGAAGAGGAGGAGTCGGGGCATCACCGGGGCCGACTCTGCGCCGACGCCGCGGACAGCCTTTTCGCGGCAGCTTTCACTCCCAATAGCTACACCTCCTATGGTGGTGCTATTGGGTGCGAAACCGGCAGTGATCGCACCGCGACGGTGCGATCGCTGCCGGCTAGCACAGGCCCTCCCTCCGTTTCGGCCCCCGCCCCTCATCTTCTAAAGTGTCGCAGGCCTGCGATACTTTAGAAAATGAGGCCCTAAGAGAGAATTTGAAAAGTAGCTTGCCACAGAAACAAAACCAATAATACCTTTTTCAAGTGCATTTGAAGCAAAAAAGCCTGTGAAGGAGTCAGTGGGGCTGCCAAATGACAGAGGGGTAAATGGGGTGCTCAGGGAAGACAAGGAAATAGACACAACAAAATAAATTCTTAGCCTCTGTCTCTACTGAAGAGGATGTCGGGGTCATACCCACACCAGAAACCTTTTCTGATGGTGATGACTGAGCGACCTAAGGAAATCAATGTGAAACTGGAGAAAGCAGAGTTGCTTACCTGTAACAGGTGTTCTCCCAGGACAGCAGGATGTAGTCCTCATTTAGGGCTCCGTCCAGTGACGTCACCCATATCATGGAAAACTTTTCTGTCAAAGTTTCTAGAACTTCTGACTGGCACACTGAATATGCCCAGCATGCCATGATCCCTATAGCCACAGGGGTCTCCCTTCAGTCTAGTTTGTAGCAAAAGGTGCGAGCGAAAAAATAAAATAATAAAACGTTTTAGACCCAACTCTGCGGGGTGGTGGGTGGGATTCGTGAGGACTACATCCTGCTGTCCTGGGAGAACACCTGTTACAGGTAAGCAACTCTGCTTTCTCCCAGGACAAGCAGGATGGTACTCCTCACATGTGGGTGATTAGCAAGTTACAAGCTGACTCATGTTTGATTTGGACCAACAGCGAACAACTTGTGCAACAGGCACAACAACTGGTGTACTATTGGGAAAAATGAGGCAGCCTGAAATCACAGTAGTTTGGATGTGGAAGGAGTTGGGAATTATACTGGAAATAAGTTCTTTAAGACGGATTGGCCAAAGGCAGAGACTTGTGCTTCCTTGTCTAAACAGTAATGTGCTGCAAATGTGTGAAGAGAGCTCCATGTTTATTATTATTTATTGGTTTTATATACCCACATTCATCAATGATATCACATCGGTTAACAGTAAAACAGTAAACTACGCATAAGATGCGTTTGACATAAAACAGGCGAGAAAAAATAAGCATTATAATGAACACAAGTTGCGTTGTGAACTATATACATTGCAGATATTATATACATTGCACTACAAGAACTAATAAGAATGCTTCAATTATATAGACTGGGAGATGACTGGGTGAAGTTAGATGTAAGCTTTTGTGGGTGGTGTTAGGTATAAGATAGTCGCTGGGTGTAAGCTGGGTAGTGTTAGGTGTAAGCTTTTGTGAACAGCCAAGTCTTAAGTTTCTGCTTGAACATTTTTTGGCAGTCCTCCTGGCGTAGCTCTACTGGCATTGTATTCCAGAAGGCAGGGCCGGCTACAGAGAGTGCACGTGCTCTTGTGCAAGCCAGGTTGGTGTTTTTGGGGGAGGGAATATGAATGGTAGCGAGGTATTGGTGTCTGGTAGGTTTAATTGACTCGTGGAGAATCAATGAATCGTTGAACCAATTCATCTCAGGATTGTGGAGTGCCTTATGTATGATAGAGAGGATCTTATATTGGATTCGGGATGCAATTGGGAGCCAATGTAGTTCCTTTAGTACGGGTGTTATGTGTTCGTTTCTGTGCGTGTTAGTGAGGATCCGGGCAGCTGTGTTTTGTAGTATTTGGAGGGGGTGGATAGAGTTTTTCGGTAAGCCTAGGAGAAGTGAGTTACAATAATCGAGTTTAGAAAATATTGTGGTTTGAAGTACTGTACAAAAATCCGGAGGGTGGATTAAGGGTCTTAATTTCTTAAGTGTGTGCAAGTTAAAGAAACACTCTTTTAATGTGGTGTTGATGAATTTCTTGAGGTAGATGTGCAGATGTCAGCAATAGGTACTGAACGAGAGTGTGCTACTGATGTTGCCATTCCTCTTTCTGAGTGCGCCTTCGCTCGCCCCTGGAGAGGAAGACCTGCTTTGTCGTAGCAGAATTCGATAGTCTGCTAGCTAGTTGGAGAGAGTTTGTTTGCCCACTGCAGCCCCCAGTTTGTTTTTGTCAAAAGAAACAAAAACGTTGGGTGGATTTTCTATGGTCAGCAGTGCGGTCAAGGTAAAATGCAAGTGCACGTTTACAGTCCAAGGTGTGTAAAACCCTCTCACCCTGGTGAGAGTGAGGCCTTGGGGAAAAAAGTGGGCAAGATTATAGACTGATTAAAGTGGAAGTCGGTAACCGCCTTGGGAAGGAATTTTGGGTGAGTATGGAGGGACCACTCTATCATGTAGGAACCTTGTATAGGGTGAGTATGTGACAAGTGCTTGTAACTCACTAACCCTTCGAGCAGATGTAATGGCTACGAGGAAAAGGACTTTCCAAGTGAGAAATTTAACATTGCAGGAGTGCAAAGGCTCAAACGGAGAACGCATGAGCCTCGTAAGTACTACAATTAGGTCCCACTCAGTGACTGGTGGACGTAGAGGGTGCTTAAGTTGTAAGAGGCCCCTCATAAACCTACTGACGAGGGGTTGCGCCGTAACCGGGGCATCCCCTACTTCCCTGTGGTATGCTGAGATGGCACTGAGGTGTACCCTCACTGAGGAAGTCTGGAGACCAGATTCTGAAAGGTGCCAGAGATAGTCCAAAAGAGATGGAGTGGGGCAGGAAAAAGGATCTAAACCTTTTTGTGTGCACCATATGGTAAACCTTTTCCACTTAGAGAGAGAAGATTTTCATGTGCAAGGCTTACGTGAAGCTACAAGCACTTGAGAAACATCAAATGAAAGGTTGAGCGGTTGCAAGATCAAGCTTTCAACATCCAGGCAGTGAGGGATAGGGACTGAAGGTTTGGATGGCGTAACATGTCTTGGTTCTGAGTTATGAGAGTGGGCACTGAGCCCAGGTGAACGGGTTCTGTGATCGAGAGGTCGAGAAGCATGAGAAACCACACTTGTCGAAGCCAGTATGGGGCTATGAGTATCATTGACCTTTTGTCCTGTCGTAGCTTCACGAGAGTCTTGGCTATGAGTGGTATCGGGGGATACGTGTATAGGAGGCCTTTGTTCCAGGGGCGAGTGAAGGTGTCCAAATTTGTTTGGTTGTCTGTGCAGGGAGCAGAATCTGTCCACTTTGTGATTCAGTTTGGATGCAAAGAAGTCTATTATTGGTGGACCCCAATGCTGAAAGATTCTGGTCGTTACTACTGGATCCAGAGACCACTCGTGCTGAGGCGCTCTGCTAGTACGTTCTGTATGCCTGCTAGATATGTGGTCCGGAGATGCATGGAGTGTGCAAGGGCCCAGTCCCAGATCTGTACGGCTTCTTGGCATAGGAGATAAGAGCCTGTGCCGCCCTGCTTGTTCAAGTACCACATTGCAACCGTGTTGTCTGTTTGTATAAGAACAGTCTTGTATGAAAGGCAGTCCTTGAATGCATATAGCGCATAACGAATAGCTCGAAGCTCTAGGAAGTTGATCTGAAATGTTGCTTCGAATTGTGTCCAAGTACCTTGAATTTGGAGGTCGTTCACATGCGCTCCCCAACCCAAGGTGGATGTGTCTGTGGTCAAAGTCATCTGTGGAACTGGTTGCTGAAAAGGTAGACCTGTTAGCAAGTTGACTTTTTTCGTCCACCAGAGAAGCGATAGCCATAACTGGTGGGTCACTTGAATCTGGGATGAGAGCGCCTAAGTGGCTTGAAGCCATTGATTTTTAAAATCCATTGAGTTATTCTCATGGCCAGTCTGGCCATAGGAGTTACGTGGACCGTGGAAGCCATGTGGCCCAGCAACGTTAAGAATTGATGGGCTGAGGCTGTCTTCTTTGTGCGCAGAGATACAGCTAGTCTGGAGAGTGTGTCTGTGCGGTCATTGGGCAGGAAGGCCTTTGCCACTGTGGTGTCCAAATCTACTCCGATGAAAGTTAAGAGGTGAGATGGGAGTCAGGTGGGATTTTTGGTAGTTGATGAGAAATCCCAACGAGTGCAGTAGATTGTTAGTAAGCTTGAGCGCTTAGAGAGCTCCTTGCTTGGATTGGCTTTTGATGAGCCAGTCGTCTAGATAAGGAAAGACATGTATGCTGTTCTTGCGTAGATGGGCCGCAGCTACTGCTAGGCACTTTGTAAATACCCGGGGTGCCGAGGCAAGTCCGAAAGGCAGGACCCAGTACTGAAAATGTTAATGTCCCACTAGGAAACGCAGGTACTTGAGGTAAGGTGGGAATATGGGAATGTGAGCGTAAGCGTCTTGAAGATCCAGAGAACAGAGCCAATCTCCTGTTTGCAGAAGGGGAAGCATGGTGCTCAAGGATACCATCCTGAACTTTTCATAGAAATTTGTTGAGATTGCAGAGGTCTAAGATGGGGCGGAGGCCGCCTGTTTTCTTTGGAATGAGGAAATAGTGGGAGTAGAAACCTTTGCCCTGCTGTGCCCAGGGAACAGGTTCCACAGCCCTGACGCCCAGAAGGGTGGACAGTTCTGACTCTAGAAGACTCGTGTGTAAAAGTTTTTTGAATCCACAGAGGATGTGGTGGTGAATCCTGGGATACCATGAGAAAGTTTAGACAATATCCCTGGGCTATGATGGAAATAACCCATTGGTCTGTGGTAATGGTAAGCCAATTGGTTATGAAGTGATGGATTTGACCTGCTACTGGAAAATCTGGTTCAAGATTTGTGGAGGGGCTGCTGTTCTCTGAAAATGTTTCAAAATCCAGATGCTGGGCCTGTTTGTGGAGGAGGATGAGGTCTGGAAGTTTTAGGCTGTCGAGGATGCCCTCTGTGAGATGGCCTAGCTGTTCTCACATGAGATGTAGGTGGGTAATATCTGCATGGGCGATAAAATGTTTTTTTAGGGTCCCTTCTGGCTGATCGTCTCGCAGTTGAAGGGACCTCGGTAGTCACCATTGATAACTGGCGCAGGGTTTCACTGTGTTTCTTTCAATTGAGCCACTGCGTCTTGTATCTTGTCGCCGAATAGGTTTTCACCGGTACATGGCAAATCGGCAAGTTTGTCTTGGCCAGACCCACCTTCTGGCACTGATTCCTGTCACTGACATGCGGGAAGCTGTTTCAAAAGAGTCATAAGCAGCATGAACCTCATGTTTCCCAGCCTTAAGGCTTTTCTGTAGTATGGCGTTGAATCTTACTGTTGTTGGGGAAGAGAGTCGGCTATTCCCTGAACCTGCTTCCAGAGATTCCTTTGATACTGTGTCATGTAAAGTTTGTATGCAGCTATGTGTGACACTAGCATGGAATCCTGAAATATCTTGCGACCCAAGATATCAAGGAATTTTTGGCCCTTGCCAGGAGGTGTTGAAGAGTGTGGTCACAGTCTTCTGGCTTTCTTTTGTTCAGATTCAACGACCACCGACTGATGGAGCAGTTGTGGTTTTTGGAATCCAGGAATATATTGGACCAGATAAGTTGCATCTGTCCTCTTATTTACTGGCTGAACAGCACAAGGGTGCTCCCAGAGATGATGTTGCAGATCCACTAGCACTTCATGTACAGAGAAAGCCATGACTTCTTTTGGAGCATCAACAAATTGGAGAACTTCCAATTTTTTATGGCGTGTGTCCTCCTCTGTAATCAGATCAAAGGGAATTGTTTTTGACATCTCCCTATCAAAATTGGCAAAGGAGAGATCTTCTGGAGGATATTTTCTCCTTTCTTCCGGAGGAGATGGTTCTGATAAGATGTCCTCCATGGATGTGTTAATGTCAACATCTTTCCATGAGTCAGAAAAGGTCTCTAGTCGAGATCCTGAAGGAGGGAAGAAGGTTGGTACGGAAGGACGTGTTGGCACCGATGGATCCTTCGATGGCCTCGATGGAAGATGCGGTGGCACTGATGTTTGTTTCGATGGCACCGGAGGCATCGATGGGAAAACGAGGACCTCTCAGTCCCGAGAGCCCTGATGGACCAGGCATCGGTTCTGGCATCGGTGAAAGGGGACTGGAATCCGTGGCTTCATCGTCTGAGGACCTCGGAATGGGACTCTGTGTTTTCAGAGGCTTTGTGGGTTGCTCTGGCATCGGCGGCCCGGGTTGTGTTGGAAGGGCACCGATGAGTGTATCAAGTCTGGTCAGCAACGGTGCAAATATCGATTGCTCCGGTGCTGGTATGGAGGCCGGCATAGATGGCTGTAGATCTTGGATAGCATTGAGCACTGCCTGGCAGATAAAACTGTCCAGTTCCTCCCTGAAAGCTGGTGTAGATATCACAGCTACAGGGGGTGGCAGGCTAGGCGCTACTGGCACCTCCACAGAGACTTGTGTGGGCTCAGTACCCAGCACCGATATCAGTGAGGATCATCTTGGTTTTTCAGGTGGAGAGGGTGTTAAAGGCTCCTCTACCCATGTCCTCTTTGCAAGCGGCTCAGTAGCCATCGAGGCTGATGCGGTATCGGTGCCGGCACCGGGAGCAGACTTGCCTCTGTGCCGGTGTTTCCCTTGGTGCTTTGTCTGGTCTTTCTCCAGCACAGAGGTAGATGATATAGATGCCTTAGACGGAGTTGGTGACGGACGGTTGCCGCTGCCCTGATGCTCCTGGCGAGATTTGATGACTAATTTCTTCGATGCTCCTGCCGGTGATGATTGGGTGGACGTCAATGGAATCAATTTAATTTTAAACAGGGTCTCCATCTTGTCGAGGCGAGCCCACCTACCCTTCGGAGTCATCTGGGCACAACTTGGGCAGTGAGAAACGTCGTGTAATGAGCCGAGGCACAGCACACAGACATCATGTGGGTTGGTAACTGACATGGTACAGGGGCACTCCGGACATTTTCTGAAACCTGTTGCCAAAAACAGGAACTGACCGGGGACAGTGAACTTTACTCATTGAGCGATGAAAAACACTACCGCGATGGGAGATCCTTATGAGGGAACTTTTTAAATGAAGTAATTTTCAAGTTTTTTCTGAGAAGAAAATTGTGTGAGAAAATTCTCACAAAGCAGCTAACCGCAAGGCAAACTGCAGCGAGGAAAAAAAAGAGACTGGCTACAGGGATTATGGCATGACAGAAAAGTTTTCCGTGATAGCGCTCCGTCTGCTGACGTCACCCACATGTGAGGACTACCGACCTGCTTGTCCTGGGAGAAATATCTTTACTCAAGAGACAACAGATACAAATCCATCCAATAGAGAAGGAAACAAAAGAGAAAAAAAAATATAACAATATGGAAATCTGTCAACAAGTAAAAACTGAAATACAAAAATTCTGCCTCTTGGTGTTTATGTACCCATCCCAACCCTAGTTCACCATTGAAAGCCAAACATAAACAACCAGGTCAACGCTCTCTCACACCACCATTCACACTATCCACATATTCATCCACATTCAACTATGCAGTGCTTGAAATGCCACAATCGAAGATTGAGCTTTGACTGGTATTTTAACCTATACGCATATGCCATATAGAGATAAAGCAAATCCTTCCACTTAAGAAGGAGTTGTCTGAATCAGAAATAACTATGCATATTAAGAAATTAAAACTGTCCAAGGCCGCTGGACCTGATGGTTTGGGAAATGAATTTTACAAAATTTTAGGTCCCTCCTTAGCACCAACTTTGCAAGCTACATGTATGGAAGCAATTTCTACAGCTAAAATGCTTGGAAGAATAATCATTAACAACGGCAGGTCTATGACAGATCCTATGAGCCAAAGCACCAGAAATAGCCGACCAAGAGTTTCAGGGGATGAAAGGCAATCCTTAAATGGGATTGCTAGCTCAAACACCCAAGCAGGGAGATAAGCCAGGCCTGAAGCTCATCCATACTGCACCCTGTCAAAGGCAGGGCTATCCATCCTGACTACAGGATAGTTTAGGTGAGCAGGAAGGCACTTTGGACAACCTAGTGAATTGAGAAAAGGTAAAGGCAGAACTGGCCAGAACTTGGTGAAAATATAGGGAAAAGTGATGTATCTTTCCTGACAAGTATACACTAACATATACCATGACTGCCCTAGCTTTTCCTCCCCTCCCCTCTACATTCCAACTGGAAGTCAGAAGGAGCAAAGAACACAAGAATACAGACCACTGGACTGCAGGGATATGAACAAATCACTAGATTGTATATCTCAATCCCAAGCAAAGAACTCACTGCCGATTCCAGTAGGGAGTTACCCATCAAGATAGATCCCTCGGCCTGCTTGGAACAGCTCAAACTGAGCGAATCCCCTAGGGAAGACATCTTGAAACACTCCACCAAGAGACAGGAAGCCGGGGTACCGCAAGTGCAGACCCCTGTCGAACAGGATTTCTTCATTGGTCTGGAAACCCTAAGGGTACCAGGGCAGGGTCGGTGTGATCTTGGAACAGACTGCCATGACCTTGGCGTAGGTATTAATACCTCAGCCATGATTACATACAATTCACCCAAGGAAGTACGTGGTCCAGTAAATGGAACAATCGTTGCATAAACCAGAACTCCCCTATCTGCAGACAGGGTTATCCCTAAAATGGGGAAGTATAGCTTGTAAACCACTGCAACCAAAGAGTATCTCCTCTATTGCGGGGTCCCTCATCCCCCAACTCCCTCAGCCATAGAGATGGCAATAGGTTGAAAGGCATACTTGCCAATTAGATGGATTAGAACACTCCTCATTGAGATAGGATCCCTGAAGCGAGAATGACTGGCAATAGTGGTCCTTATCAAAAAATGCACATTGAGCTCAGCAGGTATCAAAGGTGATTCCTGGATGGGAGAAATCCCTAATCTTCACCGGAATGGTGCCCTCGCAAAATAGACCTGCTATGCCTTAGGACATCCTAAGGAGAGCGCTACCAATTGACCAACTCTTGGAATCCACGAGGAACCGAAAATGACCACCAGTCAAAAGCAGTGACATCCCTTCTCCGGGAAATGGAGAACGAGAGACACCCCTTGTAGGGGTAGATAACCGGGCGTCCAAAGGAGAAACCATAAGGGCTGCTGTGGAGTCTCCCCTTCCTGAAGGGACAGGAAAGTAACAGGAATAGGGGCCTCCTGATCCCAAAAAACTGTTTAATTCTCCAGTTGAGAATTGAGTTACAATCGCTGAGATTCAGAAGCACACAATCTGCCAACTGGCAGCTACCTTCAGATGGGGTAGGCCACCACAGTAATCAACGGAAGGACCCCAGCAAAAACTGTCTAATGATTTATTTATTTAATTGAACATTTTTATAGACCGACATTCGTTGGGGAACATCATATCTGTTTACAAAGAACAAAATGTAGCAAACTGGCTTTACAGAGAACTATGAACGGGATTATGAACAGCTTAATAACTAGCTATTTAGAACAGTAAGGGGTTACAGCTTGTCAAAGTCAGGGCATATAAACAATAGCTTAAAAACTAGCAATTTGGAACAGTAAGGAGTGACAGCTTGTCAAGATAATCAAGGCATAAATAGTCATACAACATAACACTGTAATTAGAGTCAAAGTGATGTGGTGACAATATTTACAATAGAGGGGAAAGCACGAGGGGAATGGTGAGTTAGGGGCTGTATAAGGTTAGCATGGTGTGGGGTGTGGCAAGATTGGAAACAAGGGAAGGAGTGGGGTAGGAGGGAAACTAGTTGGGCACTTTGTGAGGGAGGGGCGGTTCATGTATATGCCTGTTGAATAGCCAGGTCTTTAGGTTCTGTTTGAATTTCTTTGGGCAGAGTTCTTGGTGTAGATCAGTAGGCATGGTGTTCCATAGTGCAGGGCCTGCAATGGAGAGTGCACGGCCTTTGGTGGAAGAAAGGTTTGTAAGTTTAGGTGATGGAGTGTGTAGAGTTGCCAGGTATTGGTTTCTAGTGGGTTTTGCAGAGGTGCAAAATAGTAGAGAATCATTGAACCAGTGCATGTTTTGATTGTGTAGGGATTTGTGGATGAGCATAAGGGTCTTGTATATGATCAGGGATGTGATGGGAGCCAGTGCAGTTCTTTGAGTACTGGGGTGATGTGATCATTTCTGTGGGTGTTGGTGAGAATACGGGTGGCGGCATTTTGGAGCATTTGGAGGGGTTGGGTTGAGTTTTTGGGATGGCCTAGCAGGATGGCATTGCAGTAATCAAGTTTCGACAGAATAGTGGATTGAAGAACTGTACGGAAGTCGCTGAAATGTAGTAAAGATTTCAGTTTTTTTTAGAGTGTGAAGTTTGAAAAAGCCATCTTTTAGGGTGGAGTTGATGAATTTTTTAAGGTTAATTTGGTTGTCCAGTGAAACGCCAAGGTTGTGTACATATTATGAGAATGAAATGTTGGAAGGTGGTGTGTAGAGTGGGGGAGCAGTTGATGTTGATGTTTTGGGGCAAAATAGTTAAGAGCTCGGTTTTAGTTGTATTGAGAGCAAGGTTGATATTGGAGAGTAGGTTGCTGATTGCCAAGAGGGCAAATTCCCAAGTCTTAATGGCATTGGGCAAGGTGTCAGTCACAGGTATGAGGATCTGGACGTCGTCCGCAATTATAAAATGTGGAAGACCAAGTTCCGAGAGGAAGTGGCAGAGGGGAAGTAGCTATATGTTAAATAAGGTGGAAGACAATGAGGAGCCTTGTGGGATGCCTTGTGTCAGATTGATTGGTTTGGATTCGTTGTTTCCAATTTTAACTTTCTATTGCCGCCTGTTTAGGTATGATTTAAACCATTGAAGAGGGACCCCAGATATTCCTATTTCTCTGAGGTGCTCAATTAGAATGTTGTGGTTGACAGTGTCGAAGGTGGAAGATATGTCTAGGAGGGCCAAGATGAACGAATGGCCTTTGTCTAGGCCTTTCAGGAGGTAGTCAGTTAGTGCGATAAGGAGGGTTTCAGTGCTGTGGTGTTTCCGGAATCCGTATTGAGATGGGAAGAGGATGTGATGTTCATCTAAGTAGTCAGTTAGTTGTCGATTAACTGTTTTTTTCTAAGATTTTTGCTATAAACGGTAGGTTGAAGTTGGGGCTATAGTTAACAGGGTCAAGGGTAGGTTTTTTTTAGTATGGGTTTTACTATAGCTTGCTTAAGTGGGTTTGGGACTGTGCCAAGTGAAATGGAACTGTTTATAATGTTGGATATGGGTTGGGAAATATTAGGGATGGTCAGGAGGGCTTTGGAGGGGATATTGTCTGAAGGGTGAGATGATGGTCTCATATTCTTTAGGATGGATTCCATTTCTGATGATGCAGTGGTCTCAAGTATTGAGTCGGCAGTAGGGTTGATTGCTCGGGTTTTTGTGGGCGCAAGGGTTGTTGAGAAGCGTGACATAAGTTTGGCAATTTTATCATGGAAAAATAATGCAAGGCCTTCACATTTGGTCTTGTCATCTGCGTCTGGCGTGGAGGTGGGGGATGTTTTGGTGAGGGTAGTAACGTATTCAAAAAGGGCATGGGCATTAAATTGGAGTTGATGGATTCTTTGGGCATAGAAGTCTTGTTTGGTTTTGTTTATGGTTTCTCTGTAGATGTGAAGGAGGGATTTGAATGTTGCCAGTTGAGACAGAGATGGTTGTTTGCGCCAGCTCTTTTCTTGCTTTCTTAAGTTGTGTTTCATGGTTTTGAGTTCAGAGGTATACCAAGGTTTTTTTTGTGTTATTTAAGGGGTCAATTTCTATGGATTGAGTAGGGCAAATATAATTGGTAACAGTGTTGGTGAGGTGATTTCATGATGCAAGGACAGAGTCAGAGTCGGTCAGGTCTAGTTTGCCAAGTTCATTAGAAAGGGCTGTGATTAAGTCATCCCTTTTGCAGGGTTTCCTGAATTGGAAAGTTTTCTTAGTGCACGTAGGAGTGGTTGAGGTTTTTATGGAGCAGGTGCTTTCAACGAGGAAGTGGTCGGACCAGGGGATGGGTGTACATTTTGGGGGGTATGGTTAGATTAGAGAGTTGGTAAAGATGAGATTTAGAGAGTGGCCAGCCTTATGTGTGGGGACAGTTATTATTTGCTTGAAGCATAGGGTGTTAAATGATGCTAGAAGGGCGTCGCAGGAAGGTGGTAGAGGTACAGTGTCAACATGATGGATGCTGCTGTCCCTCGGTCTTGGCATACAAGGAGAGGCAACAATTCGAAGAATCGAGGCTTCCATTTGGTGATAATCTTCAAGGGATGGAGCACCAGGGGCTTCCCCACACGGGATTTGTGACCCAAGAGGGTTTGAAAGACATATTTCACTTCTGAGGAAGAAGAAAACTCCCGACACTACCCTCCTGATGTCAAGGGTCCAACCAGGAACGCAGTTCTATGGCTGCAGCACACAACCTGTTGTGCTCGCCGCGAGGGAAACACACATACACACCCATACAATAGAGGGCAACTGGAAGAATAGAGTCCTCTACTGTAAAAGCATGCTACTACTCATACAAGGGTATCCCATCGTACGGATGGTGGCCACCTAGGAACCCACTTCTGTGCTTGTGGGTAGAATCCCACTGCCCAGCGAGGACCAATCACCACCTGTTAGAGTCATTGGCTGCGTGCTGCCAAAATGCAATCACAGAGTGTGTGATGATGCCTTCTTTGCCAGTGCTTCCCAGCACTTTGTGGTGCAGAACTGACAAGGAGGCTGATATCTTGATGTGACAATGACAGAACCCTCGCATGGCTGAGTACTGAACAGACAGGAAAAATACCACCTGCCATCACCAGAGGCTCTTGGAGCAGAACCCTTGCCGTACTCGACTGTGCATCCTGTGCTCCACTGTCAGACTAATGCCCAGTGGAGTGAATAGGAACAGTGTGATGACGGCATCCCAGAACCAGTGGGTCTCTGGTTATGGCATGGTGGTGGGCGGCTTTCTATGATGTCGCCCTCTCCAGTATCTGATAATGCTCCAAGAGGCTGGACACAGCCCATGAAATTGCATTGGGAATGGCTCACCACCATTTCCCTTATGGAACAGCAGCAGCAAAGTCCATGGTGACAGACAGTGCCCATGCTGCTCTGCGGTCTTGTCCTGCGGCATCTGACCACATCCACTGGTGCCCGTGGTGGCAGTGCCCGTAGAGTCAATAGCGCTCTTGCACTCACCAACAATGGATCACATTAACAGCACCAAATAATGCTGCACCCAGGGCTTCAACGGTGCTTGACCATGCCTTAATCAGGTCGATGGTATATAGCGCCATCCCTGGTGCCACATATGCCTGCGGACAGCAATAGCCCAGTGGTACTGAAGAGACCTCGGTGTCCAAAGGCATCGATGCACTGGCGGTAACCAAGGATGCCAGAGGCATCTGTAGGCAGAGGCTCTGCAGCCCCAACATGGCTCTGATACGTCTCATCGATGTCCCAAAATGACTGCTATTGCCATTGATGGTTGCCCTTGGCTCACCTATCTGTCTGAAGGTGTCCCTTTCCAGCAGCTATGGCTGATGATAGCTTGCTAGCGCTCATTAATGGTGCACAAATCCAGACGGGAACTCCGATGTCCCCTGATCCCAAGTAGAAGAGGTTTGTTTTTAATTGTGAATCGTTTATACCTTTCATGTATCTGAAGGTCATAAGAACATAAGAAATTGCCATGCTGGGTCAGACAAAGGGTCCATCAAGCCCAGCATCCTGTTTCCAACAGAGGCCAAACCAGACCACAAGAACCTGGCAATTACCCAAACACTAAGAAGATCCCATGCTACTGATGCAATTAATAGCTGTGGCTATTTCCTAAGTAAACTTGATTAATAGCTGTTAATGGACTTCACCTCCAAGAACTTATCCAAACCTTTTTTGAACCCAGCTACACTACTTGCACTAACCATGTCCTCTGGCAACAAATTCCAGAGCTTTATTGTGAGTTAAGTGAAAAAGAATTTTCTCAGATTAGTCTTAAATGTGCTACTTGCTAACTTCATGGAATGCCCCCTAGTCCTTCTGTTATACGAAAGTGTAAATAACCGATTCATATCTACTCGTTCAAGACATCTCATGATCTTAAAGACCTCTATCATATCCCCCCTCAGCCGTCTCTTCTCCAAGCTGAACAGCCTTAACCTCTTCAGCCTTTCCTCATAGGGGAGTTGTTCCATCCCCTTTATCATTTTGGTTGCCCTTCTCTGTACCTTCTCCATCGCAACTATATCTTTTTTGAGATGCGGCGACCAGAATTGTACAAGGTGCGGTCTCACCATGGAGCGACATAGAGGCATTATAACACTTTCCGTTTTATTAACCATTCCCTTCCTAATAATTCCTAACATTGTTTGCTTTTTTGACTGCTGCAGCACACTGAACCGATGATTTTAAAGTATTATCCACTATGATGCCTAGCTCTTTTTCCTGGGTGGTAGCTCCTAATATGGAACCTAACATCGTGTAACTACAGGAAGGGTTATTTTTCCCTATATGCAACACCTTGCACTTGGCCACATTAAATTTCATCTGCCATTTGGATGCCCAAATCTTCTAGTCTTGCAAGGTCCTCCTGTAATGTATCACAATCCGCTTGTGATTTAACTACTCTGAATAATTTTGTATCATCAGCAAATTTGATAACCTCACTTGTCGATATTCCTTTCCAGATCATTTATATATATATATATATATATTGAAAAGCACCGGTCCAAGTACAGATCCCTGAGGCACTCCACTGTTTACCCTTTTCCACTGAGAAAAACTGACCATTTAATCAGACTCTGTTTCCTGTCTTTTAACCAGTTTGTAATCCACGAAAGGACATTGCCTCCTATCCCATGACTTTTTAGTTTTCTTAGAAGCCTCTCATGAGGGACTTTGTCAAACGCCTTCTGAAAATCCAAATACACTACATCTACTGGTTCACCTTTATCCACATGTTTATTAACCCCTTCAAAAAAATTGAAGCAGATTTGTTAGGCAAGACTTCCCTTGGGTAAATCCATGTTGACTGTGTTCCATTAAACCATGTCTTTCTATATGCTCTACGATTTTGATCTTGAGAATAGTTTCCACTATTTTTCCCGGCACTGAAGTCAGGCTCACTGGTCTATAGTTACCCGGTTCGCCCCTGGAGCCTTTTTTAAATATTGGGGTTACATTGGCCACCCTCCAGTCTTCAGGTACAATGGATGATTTTAATGATAGGTTACAAATTTTAACTAATAGATGAGAAATTTCATTTTTTAGTTCCTTCAGTACCCTAGGATGCATACCATCTGGTCCAAGTGATTTGCTACTCTTTAGTTTGTCAATCTGGCCTACTACATCTTCCACGTTCACAGTGATTTCGTTCAGTTCGTCTGACTCATCACCCCTGAAAACCATCTCTGGAACTGGTATCTCCCCTGAATCATGTCCCCTCTGCGTCTTCTTTCTTCCAGGGTATGCGTGTTTAGGCCCTTTAACCTGTCCTCGTAGGTCATATGATGGAGTCCTACCACAATCTTAGTCGCCTTTCTCTGAACCTCCTCCACTCTGTCTCTGTCCCCCTTGAGATACGGGTTTCCAGAACTGAACACAGTACTCCAGGTTGGGCCTCACCAAGGATCTGTACAAGGGAATTATTACTTCCTCGTACAGATCCTCTTTCTATCCAGTCCAACATTTGTCTGGCTTTTGCAATTGCCCTGTCGCACTGATTAGCCATCTTTAGATCACTAGACACTATGACCCCTTAGTCTCTCTCTTGCTCCATATTTATCAGTTTCATCTCCCCCCAACACATACAGTTCCTTTGGGTTGCCGCTCCCAAGATGTATGACTCTGCATTTGTTTTCATGGAAGCTCAACTGCCATGTTTCGGACCAATTCTCTAGCTTACATAGATCACTTCTCATTCTCTCCACTCCTTCTGGTGTGTCTACCCTGTTACAGATTTTAGTATCATCTGCAAATAGACAGACTTTACCCACAATTTCTTCTGTTATGTCACTCACATATATATTGAACAGCACTGGCCCCAACACTGAACCCTGTGGCACACCACTCAACACCTTCCTCTCTTCAGAATGAATTCCATTCACCATCACACTCTGACTTCTATCTGTCAGCCAGTTTGCAATCCATGTCACAATCTTGTCATTCAGCCCTAAACTTCTCTTTTTATTAACAAGTCTTATGTATGGGAACGTATCAAAGGCTTTGCTAAAGTCCAAGTAAATTACCTCCAGTGCTCTTCCATGGTTCAATTCCCAAGTCACATAGTCAAAGAAATCTATCAAATTTGTCAGACATGACCTCCCCCTGGTGAATGCATGTAGTTTTGGATCTAGCAATCTTCTGGATTCCAGTTAGTTTACTATCCTTCCTTTCAATACCTTCTTCACCAATTTATCCACCACCGAGGTGAGGCTTACCGGCCTGCAGTTTCCCACAACCTCTCTACTACTACTTTTGTGTAGCGGTACCACCACTGCTCTTCTCCAATCTTTTGGTACCATACCCGAATCTAGTGATCTATTAAACAGGTTACTTAGTGGTCTTGCTAGCAAATCTCTGAGCTCTTTCAGCACTCTGGTGTGAATTTTGTACGGCCCCATGTCTTTATCCACTTTTATTTTTCCTAGCTCCTCCTAAACATCTTCTTCTGTAATCGGCTTGTTGTCTAGTGTCCTTCCATCCACAGTCTTGTTAACCATTAGTGGGCCATATCCTGGGTTTTCTGTGGTGAAAACTGAACTGACGTATTTGTTTAATATATGTACCATTTCTAAATCCTCTTTCACATACTGATCCTTGTCATCTCTTAATCTCAGTATGCCCCTTTGGACTTTTATTTTTTCACTGATGTATTTGAAAAATGATTTGTTCCCTTGTTTAATCTCTTTGGCAATCCTTTCCTTTGCTTGACTTTTTGCTTTCCTAATTTTTTTGTTTCCTTTAGTGTCTTCAGATATATATTTTTTTTATAATTTTATTTTTAATTGCATTTCAAAGTTCACATACAAGCATAACCTGTAATCACAATAAAAGATACTTTTACAATCAGTTCTTGATAATCCAGAAAATTACAATAAGTAGCATACAAAAATTAAGTACCTCCTTCTTTAGAGGAAATAAGGGGAGAACATAAAAGAATAAGGGAGCTATTAAGAACAAACAAACTTCTTGAGGAAAATAGGTTCTAGGTTCCCTTACAATAACTTCTCTATCCCCCCAAACGCCCCTCAGAACAATTTTGGGAGTGTGAATCTACAAATGCACGTAATTGAGCTGTTTCAGAAAACACATAATTTGAATTTTGATAATTTATTAAACATTTACACGGATATTTCAGTGAAAACCTAGCACTTGGACTTCAGCTCTTATTGACAAGAACTTCTTGTGTCTCTCTCTTGTGTAGTTTTCATTATATCCGGGTACATCCAGATCTTCTGGCCATGGAACAAGCAGGACTGGTTTTGAAGAAAAATTCTTAATATCGAATTTCTTTCAGATGGAAACGCAAATGTTACAAGCAGAGTCCCTCTAGTCTGAATATCCATATCACAAGATAGTTCCAAGATATCCAAAATATTTGGAGTATTTTCTTGAGCTTGATCCACCGATACCTCTTTCAAAGAAGATGGTAAATAAAAGATTTTTGTGATTGCAGGAATTGCTTCTTTAGGTAGCTTAAGGATCCTCGTAAGATAGTTGCTGAAGATATCAAGAGGAGGTATTAATTTCAAATAAGGAAAGTTCAGGATCCTTAAGTTTAATTAAACCTCTCAGTATATTTTCTAAGTTTTCCAAATTCTTTAAATGACCGGTATCTGATTGCATTAGCTTCATTTGTACAGCTTCTATAGATTATTCTTAAATCTGCCGCCATTATTTGAATTTCCACTTTCTCAGTATTCGTAGGATTTTCTTTCACAGCTTGTGTTAAAGAACATATTGCTTTTGCCAAAGAAGTTAATGCATTCCATATCGCCTCTAAAGTGATCACCCAAGGTCGAGACAACGAGGGCTGAATAATTAAACGTACCTTTGAATCACCTTCTCCTCCTTCTGAGGGGTTCCCCACCGCCTTCTCTCCACTAGCCGACGAAAGCTTTTCCAAAACGACCTTGGAACCTCCCTTACAGAGGTTCTCCGAAGTTTGTGCCAAAATAGCGTCACTTCTTGGGGCTGACACAGTTCCTTGAATTAACTCAACTTTCGTTGATGAAGGTAACATTTCCTTAAGAGTATCAGCAAAAACAGTGGAATGGGGAGGTGGGAGTGCTGGGGCTTCGGGGCTTAAAGATGTTTCCTCTGCCTTGAGGCCTGGCGTTTGCTCCCCGCCAGACACATCCATGGCCCTTCCCTCCAGTAGTTGCAGAGGAGTCGCAAAAAATGCCTCAATCCGTGGTTGAGAGAATTCAGTTGCAGGTAAGAGAGAAGAAGCCGTAGCTTCTCTTAATTTTGCTTTTCTCTTAGTATGCGGCATCATTAGTATTTGGGGAAAAATAAACATAATTCCAACAGGAATGGCCATCTTGGTCTTCCCCTGTCTTCAGATATTCTATTCTGTGTTCTATTTGGGATCTCTTGTATTTCTTAAATGCCATTTTCTTTGTTTTTATATTATCAGCTACTTCCTTTGTGTACCAAATTGGTTTTTTCTTTCTTTAGTTTTACTTACTTGTTTAACAAAGATTTGTTGCATTTTGCCCATTGTAGTTCTACCTTGTTCACAGGGCCAGTGCAAGGGGATTGGGTGCCCTAGGCACCTTCAGCCTTGCGCTGCTGCCCCCAGCCCCGCCCTCGGTCGCAGCACTGACTCCAGGGGCAGGGACGACATGCCGCCACTCCCCCACCCTCAAAAAACCCTCACAAAACACCTGGTCCAGCAGGGAGCCCAGGAGCGATCTGCTGCTCCCGGGTCATTGGCCTTCAGCCCCTACCATGTGACAGGGACTACCGGTGCCATTGGTTGGCCCCTGTCACATGGTAGGGGCTAAAGGCCACCGGCGCCATTTTGGTTAATGGCAGCCGAGGCCCCAGGAGCGGCAGATCGCTTCCCGGGCCCTCCACTGGTCCACCAGGCGGGCGTCGGGAAGATGGCATGACGGGGGGGAGGCAGGGTGAGGCGGGGGCTGGGCAGAATTTTGAAGGGGCACTTTTTGCCCCTTCAAAATTCTGCTGCCTGAAGTGGCTGCGAGCGGCGGCAGTGCCCCCTAAATCTCGGCGCCCTAGGCACAGGCCTAGCTCGCCTAGTGATTCTGCCAGCCCTGCTCGTTCACTTCCTCTGATTCTAGGTACTTTCCCATTTCAACAAAGTCTGTATTTTTGAAATTCAAAACTCCTGTCTTTGTGTGACTGGAACCCCTCGTTAGCGATCTTGAACCATACTGTCTGACTCAAGTAAGATATACATCTGACTCAAAGTAAGAGATTGTGTGTTTTCCATAGCGGGTTCAAAGCTGTAGAATTTTCTACCTGAGACTTTATGTTTGATACCAAATAGAAAGATATTTAAATGTGAGCTAAAAACACAACTATTCAAAATGCATATAACCTAACTTGAAAACATCAGAATGTACGAGAACTACAATATCAAAAAGGATGAGAGATATTAATCAAAGCTCGAGGAATAAAATATGACAAGAGAATGTAAGAATCTCATTACTATGTTCTATTATGTGATATTTGTTGTATCACTTTCATATACTACTTGCCTTATGTCCTAGATCTTTAGTAAGCAGTTAACATGTATTGCAACATTTCATTTGATATATGTTAATTCCTGTTTATGAATACTACCCCTGTAAACCATCAATATTTGTTGATTTATAGTTATGAATGTTACTTCTGTAAACTTATGTTCTTGATATGGAACGACAGTATATAAAATGTTTCAATAAATAAATAAGGGAGCTTTTCCATTCCTTTTATCATTTTTGTTGCCCTTCTCTGTACCTTTTCCATGCCTGATATGTCTTTTTTGAGATGAGGCAACCAGAACTAAAAACAGTTTTCAAGGTGCGTTCACACCATGGATCTACAATGGCACTATGATTTTCTCAGTTTTGTTCTCTATTCGTTTCTAAATAATTCTTAACATTCTTTTTGCCTTGTTGATCGTTGCTGCACACTAAACTGAAGATTTCAAGGTATTATCCTTTTCCTGGGTGCTGACTCTTAAGACAGCATCGTATACCTGTAGTTTGGATTATTTTTCTCTACGTGCATTACTTTGTACTTGTCCACATTAAACTGCATCTGCCATAAGAATCATTTTAAGAAGAAAGCATGCTATAGAGAGAACCATCCATCTTAAACGGAGCCAAAGAAACATTTTCAGAAGTCTTTAAGGAAAGAAAAATGACATTCTGCAACAGTATAGATCTTAAGAATCCTCACTGCTGATCTTGGAAAACTCAACTCCTGAAATCTATAGGTCCATTTATGATCAGGTGTAGATATAATTTGGTATATAACATTATTCTCTGATACATGTTCTTCCCTGAAGATCCCTAAAGATATAGAGATTGTGGGTACATACAACAGTATTGTGTTCATTTTTCTTTTATAAAGTAGAAATTATATTATTATTGTAAATGTCTAATGTAATATTGATCTTATAATTTTTTTCATAAATAAAACTTCCTTTCACAACTTTACAGAGAAAAGTACATTTTTAACCTTTTGGCACTGTCTAGTGGCAGTCAAGGGGGATTACATGTAATTTTAAAATCATGTTCCTTACTTCCTTCAACAGTGACATATCCTGAAGTTTCTTTACACAATATGGGAGATCAGGAAATTGACTCCTGATACAGTAGCCTTACATCAAAAAGTTGCTCTGGAAAGCATTGTTTCTGAAACTCTATGGTGGGACCTTGATTACAAAAAAATATCAAATGAATGATTGGGGACCACTAGCCTGCTGGAAATTGTCACTGAATGGTGGCAAAGAAGATTTTATATAACTGAGCCCCAACTCACACAAAATAACAATAAAAAAAACATTTAGAAATTGAAGTTGATACATATTTTTCATTTTTACCTTTGGTCCTGCAGCAGAAATGATGATTTGACCTGGTGGTTGGATCCAGGGCTCTCCATCCACTTGAAGTGGAACAGGCTTCAGAAGTGTGACACGGAAGTATGAGCCTTGGGCAATACGAATCCCAGAACGTAATCCACTCTGCACTTGGCCCTTTCAAAACAATTAGGATAGAAACTGCTAATATTCAAAGCTTGATAGTCTTTTAAAAAGTAAGCAATAGCACAAGATAGGAAGATACCTGATTTTATTACAGGTCCCTGCTAGAAAATGTTCAGTCAGAAACATTTCTCTTTTGCTGCTGTCTCCCACCTCGCTCAATCTGGATGATTCCTAATAGAGCCAAAAAACCTGGGGCAGGTTTCCTTTTAGTAGGAATCTGAATAATATTTCAGTGTGAAGCCCTTCATGGTTGCTCTAAGCATCACTCCCTTTCTTGCAGCTCCACGGACTCCGACCTTGAGGCCTGGATTGCCTACGAAATTTTATTTGAATGAATAACTTTTACTTTACTTTTATGAACAAAAAATTCTCCCAAGGTGAGGCAGAAGGAGAACACAGAACCTACTATACTGAATTTCAAAAATTATAGACCTCTCCCAGAAAAAAACAATGCACGTACTCTGATATCATAGCTGTGTTTCTGTGGAGGCATTTATCTCACTAGTAAGGGACAGTTTTAGGACCCCCATTCCGTTTATATTGATTATATAACTTTGGACAACTTTAGATTATTTTCTATATATTTTTGAACATATTTAATGTTCTAGAAATAAGAATGGATACCTGATGTGTGGCAGTCCTTTACTTATGTTTGCACTATGTCCTGTAGAACTTAGCAAATGACATTTTATGATTTGACAATTTTGAGCAGGATGGAGTGTACTGTAGTAACTTTTACTTCTCCTCCCCTATGCCACTCCACCAACATGTTTTCTATCCTGCTCCACTATGCCCCTGAATTCAACAAAGCAAACTATTTATTTAGATTTAGCTCACACCTTTATTTTATTAAACTTTATATTTCACTTGTAGGGAGACATCCAAGCAGAGAGAGGGACATCTACTTTTTCATTGGTAGCTAAGTCGAATTACATTCAGGTACTGGAGGTATTTTTTTGTTCCCAGAGGGCTTACAATCTAAAGGGCTCATTCACTAATCTGTGGTATTCTTCGCTGATTTAAAATACCATGGGGAAAAACACTGCGGTGGCGAATGCCACCATAAAATGTGTGATGGCAGCTTTGGGACTGTGCCATAACTTAAAAGGACTGATTAGCTCAACGTCATCCCTTTGAAGATGTTGAAAAAACCCATGGAGTCTGTATAAATACTCTACCTTGGAGGCGGCCATAGTGGTAAAAAAATATTTTTAATCATTTAAAAACTGTGGCGCAGGCTCCTTCCCCAACCCTCAATACCTCCCCATCAATGCAAAACTCTGGCCCCCCACCTAGCCCACCCTCTGGATCCAAAATGTTGTCTCTGGTGATCCAGTGGGGACCCAGAGTGCCTCCTAGGCTCGAAGCCCAGTAGCAGTCATTTTTTATGTGACAGGGCTCAGGAACAGTTGGTGCCAGTTTGAAAATGGCTGCTGTTGGGTCCAGAGCATGGGAGAGGGGATGTTCTGAATGAGGGGGGTGCAGAGAATGGGCTAGTGTAGGTAGTGGGGGTCCTGGCCTTCGGAGGCCAGATTTTTGCACTGATGGGAAGGGATTGGAGGTTGGAGGCTGGAGACAGCACCTGTGCCACACATGTAAAAGGATTAAACATTGTTTTTCTACAATGGCTGCCACCATGAGTGACGGTTAGAGGTAGGGGACGAACAGGCATTTATGCAGATCCTCAGAGTTTTTAAAACACTTTTTTAAGGGGTCACTTGGGGGCCAATTGAACCCATTAAGGCTAGGCACCAGAGCATTAAGATGTGCATTAGTATCCCAATGCTCCTCGGGGAGGTTAGCTACAACTCAGAAGTTGTAGCCTACTGTTGCAACCGTCGCTGCCCAACGGCTTCACTCCGCCTACCTTTCTTTTTCTACGACTCCCCCTGCTCCTTGTGGATGTCTGGCTGCCGCAGCGTCTGCCCACCGTCCTCTCCGGCGTCCCCGGACCGGCTTGGGCGCTGCCTCCCGCCATGCTCCTCAGATACCTTAGGGCGCGCGGCCCTCATTCTTATTTCCTCTATGGCGCGAACCTCAGGGGCATCCCCCTGTCATGACATCACCCTGCCCGGATATTTAAGCCTACTGTTTATTGCTAGCCGTTGAGTTAGCAAGGGATTTCCTACTGATGGGATTCGCTCTCCGTACCTAGCTACTCTGCCTCTAACTTATATTGGACTCTTTTCTGCTAACGGGGTACCCGCTCCTCGGGGGCCTCTCTGCTTCTTTCAGGTCGCTATCAGGAACCGGTACTCGCTCCTCGAGGGCCCATGCCCCCTGACTCGCTGCCTGTGTCCATCTCCTCTTCTACTTGGAAGAATTCGCTACAGACACCATCTGTGAGTACTACTACCATCTACTCCTCAGAGCGGTTTCCCTAGAACCAGGTACTCGTTCCTCGAGGGCCTGCCTCCGTTCCAGCGCCAGTGCCATCTCCTACGTGGAACTGCTGCGTGAGTACTTGTCAACGAGTCTCTCCTCCCAGGGATCTGGTACTCGCTCCTCGAGGGCCAGCTCTCCCTATCTCGGGGCTTCTCCATACTGGGGACTCTGTGAATGTCTTATTGTACTCATTCTCTCAGTTCTTTTCACTACAGCACTGCTACCGGAAGAACTGCTGTT
Source organism: Rhinatrema bivittatum (assembly GCF_901001135.1). Lineage (NCBI taxonomy): Eukaryota > Metazoa > Chordata > Amphibia > Gymnophiona > Rhinatrematidae > Rhinatrema > Rhinatrema bivittatum. The sequence continues at coordinate 414,710,815 of NC_042615.1, forward strand.
CCAGCGCCCTGAGGAATACTAGCCCAGCCGGGCTCCATCTTCTACTCACTACCGCCACCTCTGGTGGCTTCACAAACTGTCTAAATAAAGATATAATCTGTGTTTGTGTGTCTAGAGCTGAGCCTGACCTGTGGCCCCTCACAGGACTTCCCCCCGTGGGCATGGTCAGCTGTCACAGTGTCCAAGGGTCCACCCAAACCTTACAAAACATAACACTAACTTCACATCAAATAATGTAGCTTACAATTTTCTGGCATGCCACATTATTTGATTTGCATCATTTTTGATATTTATGCGCTGATAAGCATGTATTTCCATGCTAATCAGCTCATTTAAATAGTGTGGTGCTGGGGCCAGAATAATACAAGTTATTTGAAATACTTCACATTAGGCCATTTATTGCATGGTAAACAGTGTGTATTACCAGGTAAATGGCTTAATGCATGAGCCCTTAAGTTTATACCTAAGACAATAGAGGGTGAAGTGACTTACCCAAAGTCACAAGGAACAGCAGTAGGATTTGAACCCCGGCTTCCCTAGTCCTCAACCTGCTGCTCTAACCACTAGGCTATTCCTCCATTTGAATTATCTGCTAATCCAGTGGACAGTAAAAAAGGCACTGTTTAACATTGCCTATTTTTATCTTCAAGACTACAAACTTGGCATTCCCCAAGATAACAGATATCAGTTGATCATTATGCCTTCCACAAACTCATTCAACCTTCTCTTCAACAAGTCCAGAACACTTTGATATGAAAGTATATCCCACAGTTTCACAACTTTAAACTTCATGTAAAATTCAACTGAACACGATGTAGGGAACCTATGGTTCCCCTTACTGAAAGGAATGTACTAACTTGCTGGGGAGGTTCACAGATATTTAGAAAAAAAAGAGAGGTTTGGGTTTTACTCCCCCATTTGGGAGCTGGAGATGGTGTGTTCTAGCTGTTTATATTCCTCAAGTACCATCAATCCTCATGGATTTTTAGATAGCCTTTCAAGAGGAAAGGAGCTCTCTGTTTCCTGCCCCTTGTTTTTTTCCTACTTATTGAAGGGAGTGGATTCTGGTTTTCCCTGGAGAGTCTGCCTGCTAGTTAGGCTCAGTTTGATAGTGTTTTACTTTTTAATCCAATTTTTGGAGACTATCATAGTGAAACCCTTGTATAAACTGTGCACAGCAGATTGGAGCATCCCTGTGTTTGGTTAAATCAAGGGAAGGAAAGACCTACAGCTTGCTACTCCTCCTCCAGGGTGTAAACCTGCAGTGACCTGATGCAAAGGCGTTTCAATTTTAAATTATCTGTCTTTAGTGACAAACTTCTCATTTTGGAGACGAGGATGTTTTTCCACCCTTCCTGTCTTCTGTTTGATTTTCCCTTTGTTTTGGGTTCAGAAACTATTTTTATTTCACTTGGAACTGATTGCCTTTGGTACCAGAGATTCAGTGGTGTATTTTACTCTGAAAGAACCTGAAGTGTGGAGGAATTCATTGGTGAGGAAAGGATCCCTGCCAATGGCAAGAAAGAGAGAAATCTGAAGCTAATAAGAATTGTGTTTGCTGTTGATTCAGGAGTGTTACACTTGATAGGAGAGTGCGCATTTGGTACTTTATAAAGAGATCTTAAATAATTACGATGACTTCAGGAAAGGTATGAGAATTGGGACTTACATTCTAATAACATACTGGAAATTTATTCTAACCACTCTGCAGTGGGGAGAAGCTAGGATCAAATTGGGAATTGCAAAGATGACTGAAGTATTGCAATCTGAGTAATTGGAGTAACTGGGAAAAGAAAGAGATCAAGAGTTAATAAGTGTGCATCCAAAGGAATTAAGAGACTTTACCAGAAGAGTGAGGTCACAAGTTTATTAATCTTTCTGCTGTCCTATTATTTATTGACTTTATTTAAAGGCTAAATTGAGAGCTGTAAATATTCTTCAGTCATCAAATTATCAGTAAACGAAGTTGGAAACCACATTGCTTCTCAGTATGCTTTTTGGAAGCAAAAGACTGTGATTATTATTAGTGCTGGTTACAAGGACGGAAAGGGGCTTGTAACAGGGACTACTGCAAAAGGGCCTTAGAACTATTGTTCCCTCCTGCCCTCCACAGGGAGCCCTTCTCTCTAGAACACCCTTACCAAAGAATTGAGACTCTCCATGAAACTTTTTTTTTTTAAAACCTTAAAAATGCATCTTTTCCAGAAGGCATTTTTGAGTCAACCTAGCAATATGGTTTGATTCTCTGTGTTATCCTTTATCTTATTTATTTCTGATGATTAACCTATAAGTAACTCGAGGTGGGGTTGAGGTATGAGTGTAGGGGGTTAGGGGCCACTTTGACATTCTACGTGACACGTACGAACAGAACAGTGATCTCTTGTGAAGATCTGATGGCCTTCGGAATGAGGAAACTCACTCCAAGATGAGATTTGGGCAATGTTCTCTCCACCTAGCTTGACGTTACCCAGGTAGAGAGCCAATCAAGCTAGGTGGAGAGAACATTGCCCAAATCTCATCTTGGAGTGAGTTTCCTCACTCCGAAGGCCATCAGATCTTCACAAGAGACCACTGTTCTGTTCGTACGTGTCACGTAGAATGTCAAAGTGGCCCCTAACCCCCTACACTCATACCTCAACCCCACCTCGAGTTACTAGGTGGGCCTACCATAGGGATACAAATACCTACCTAAGGGGATGACATTATGGCCAGTCTCTCTCTCTCTCTCTCAAAACATGGTCCACCCAGTGGTCATATGCAGGAACTACAACAGGTCTGACACCTATCACAAATTCTGATAATGTGCACTAACTTAGGTAATTGCAATAAACTGAATTTTTGCATAAACCACACCCCTTTTGCAATCACATGCGGTACTTACCGCATTTTGATAAATCCAGGTCTAAGGTTGTACCCTGCTCTGAAGTAGGAAGGGTGGGTAACAAATATTTATAAATAAATAAATTCAGAGTATGATTGCTATCTGTGGAGAGATTGTGGCCCTGGGTTCAGTCTGAGGGATCTGTCCCGCCCAGGTGTTACAATGACAAAACCTATATCTCTTTACGTAGATGTCCTCATTTTTTTATTTATTCTACAGATAAATAATCCTTTGGCAAGATCCCTGATCTTTTCTTCTTAACTTTTAAATTATGTATTCCCTTTCTCCATAAAGGGAAGCCAAAACTCATTCAATAGGTATCCAGAATATTTGGTACCACCTCCCTCTGATGATTTCCATACCTGTATCAAAGTATCATATATAAATATCCTGACAAACCCTTTCTTTTCCCAGGGAATGCTGTGTACAAATAGAAAGTGAGGTATCTGAAAAGGTAGAGCCTAAACACAGAAAATCATTTACAAGTACAAACAAATTACCTTTTCAGAGTTAAGCTCTACTAATTTAGACTAATAGCTTCTGAGAAATAGGAAATGGACAGTTTATTAAGAGTAATTAGAGGTAAAACCTCTGAGGACTATGAGTCTAAATGTAGTGTTCATTGAGAACAAGAGTTTGACAACCTACAGCCTGAATCCCAAGTGCCTGACTCACATTAATTCATGAGAAATGGTTTTCTCTTTCTTTTGTTCAATAGTCCTAGAGGAAATATCAATTTCACATTAAAGTTACCCAACAACTAAAATCATCTCTTTTTAGCATTTGAATAACTTAACTGTAAATGAACATAAGATATGCCAAGCCAGATCAGACCAAGGTCTACCCATCTCCAACAGTGGCCAGTTTGGGTCACAAGTACCTGGCTAATCCCAAAAGGTAGATGTATTTCTTTTTGCTCACTTACTGGAATAAATGATAGCTTTCTCAATATCTGGCTAATAAATGTTTATGGACTTTTTCTCTATTGTAAGTTTCTTTTCAAATACTTTCTTGGCTGCTTTGTTGCTGCTTTACATCTAACCGTGCCACTGAATATATCCAGCTAGCTTAAAGTTAGCCGGTTAAGTTTATCCAGCTAATTTTGGATAGGCCTCTGGGCTGACCAGATCAAGCTGGATAAGTTGTCTGGCTAACCGAGTTATCCAGCTAAGTTGGCTCCTCCCCAGAATGACCTTGCCCTGCTCACTATTGCTCACTATTGCTAGTTATACAGCTATTTAGCTGTATAACTAGCAATCCAGCTAAGTGGCGGCCGTTCAGTGGGGCCGGATATTCAGCCCCTGCTATTTAGCCAACTTACTTAGTCCCAACTTAACCGGCTAAGTAGGCTGAATATCGCCCTCATTGTTTCTTCCTTTTCTTCTTTTTTTTGTAGTGTCATTACTACCCCCCCAGACATTCCCGCCCCTGAACTAGACTTGCCAAAATAGTGACCACAAATGACAGTTTCCTTTTAACATTGCCTTACCACCCATTGCAGGATGATCAAGAACTGGAATTATTTTTTTTTAAATGTATATTTACAAGGACAAGTGACAGAGTTAAGAGTATTTTAGTATTTTTAGTATTTAAAGAAATTTATTAATCGCTTAACACAAATGGCCTACAAGAACCTTTACTCTGCAGCTTCTCACTACCTCTCCTATCTTATCTCCCTGCACCGCTTCTCATGAACTCTGCTTATCAGACAGGTCACTCCTATCTATGTTCCTCTTCTCTACTGCCAACTCCTGTTCAATGCTTTTCACGTTGCTGCACTGTATGCTTGCAATAGTCTTCTTGAGTTGTTGTGTCATGCTCCCTGCCATTTTATTCTGAAACCTCCGATACTGCTATTTCCTGAAGGAACTATACTACTTTACAATGAAAGGAGCTGTGTGCCTTTTTATATAAAACAAAATGGAGTCAGAGCAAAGCAAAATGCATACTGCAAGCTATACTGAGACTAAAACTGCTAATGCTCAAACAACAGAACATTGTTTTGAATAAGTGAAATTAGCTGTATCCAAAAGTCTTAAGACACTTCATGTCAACATAATCTCAACCTGCACTTTATAGATATATTGCTAGCTGAATACCCAGCATAAAAGATTAAGTTAGCCCAGTTTTATGTAAGTTCTGTAGGGGCATATAGAAGTCTGAGCAGTCTCTCTTTGTCTGGCCCAAGGTATGGTTCTTGGGACCGTTAACATGAAAGCAGTCCAGCAGCACTGACAATTTTGGCAGGAGACAGATTCACATATAGTTCAACAACATCTCATACTACTGGAAGTCCAGAGATAGCATGCTAGAAGAAGTTGCAGAAGGAATTTTACAGGCAGACTCCTGGGAGAATCTTTAGATGGACTCCTTGTCTTTGTATTAGGCCCCTTTTTAAGACTTTTCATGGGCCTTAGCTTCTTCCTGTAAAATGCATAGGATCCAAAAGTAGATATCCTATAGTCCACTGGTATATGAATTGTGAACTGGAAATTGTTTTCTTCTTAACAAGATTCACAGCATAGCTGATGTGGTGAGGAATGGTGCAGAGACACATTGTTAACCAGAATGTACTTCTTGGTTCAATACAATGTTTATCAAGGCTACCTGGACCCCATCATCCCCTCTTTCTATATTATTCTTTCTCATCCAGGACCTCTCCCCCATCACTCACTTCTTCTCTGTATATTAACCCTCATTATTTTCATTGTTTCCTTTTCTCTATTAACCAGCCCAACATTTTTCCTCCTACCCACAACAAATTCTTGTGGCTCTCTCTCACTTCCGCTGCTTCGGTCCTAGCTCCAATGTTCATCCCCTAGCATCAGCAGTGAGAAAGGCAATGCCTCTTCTCTGAGATCCATGGTCCAGGAAAATCCTCTCTTCAGCAACTGTGACTGGCTTCTATGTCCTACAGTGCTAGTGGGAATACCTCAATTCGGTGGAAGAAGCTTCTTCTGATTCTTACAGTGGTTGGAGCGTGGAAGACAAGCAGCTAACCTTGTGCTGCCATAATAGTTAATTAACTATACAGGAAAGAGGCTCTATGTGGCACAATGCAAGTACTAAGAAGTGTATTAGCAGTAAATTTGAGAGACTGAGATCATTCCCAACATACCCTGGCTTACAAATGAGATTCATTCTTTTCAAGGTATGCACAAAACAAACCTATTTGGAGAAACTGTCCTGTCAGAAACATGCTTGGCTCTAGCAGGCAGTTGGATATAAGTAATCTTGTACACAGTGACCTGAATTTGACCTAAAATATTCTGCACCTTTGGGTATGTTCATCAAAGACTGAAAATTAAATCATACCACCACAGTTTTTAAGTGTGCGCTCCAGAACTGTGGCCCATATTCCATGTATACAATGCTACTGAATCGATGCATTGGAATTTCCAGCTGTTATATTACAAATACAAATTAAATTAAAAAATTCAAACTGAGGGGAAATATTTGATACCGACTTACCATGTGGACAACACCAGTAACGCCAACAACTTCTAGTAAACCATCATCAATTCTTGGTTTTTCATAATGACTGTCACTATTGGCACCCCAGAGATCAGCTCCAGATCCCCAGCTGCAAAGGAAGAGTAAAATATCTAGCATATAACAGAACTTTAAACAAAGAGACACTGATATGGTTACAAAGCATTTCACTACATAAGAAAAAGAGAAAAATCATCAAAGAAAAGGAAATTTCACCTGAGGAGAGCAATTGTGAATGGTATTTCCCTGGGTAAAATGGCCTGACTGAAATTGTCATGCTGAAACATGGCTATACATACGTACAGCTTCCAAGCATGTGTTCTTTTAGCCACGGTCAAAAGAGGCATTCCAGTGAGTGTGTTTAGGTTGGAGTGGGGGGAAACAATGGATGTACATTAATTTTTCAAACATATGCACAGTATTTTGCCCCCTTCCACCGCCTGCACAAAGCAGACCCAAAGCAGAGGGACACTTTATATGTCCGCACTTTGCACATGTTAATTTTCACAGAAAAGTAATGCGGGCAGTTTCTGTTTGAAAATGTGAATAAAGTTTGCAAAAGTGCAGGCTGTTTCAAAACTGTCCCTTTAAAGGTGTTATACATAAAGTGTGTTGCGTCGGAAGTGGACCCTTGGGCTGAGGTGGGGTTGACGCAACCCGTAGTCGAGGACCTTGGTAGTATTCCTTTTCCCAAAGTTGGTTTCAAGACGAATTACAATAAATTTAAATGAAACAACTTACTGTCAAATCGGAATTTGCAATTAATGAAATATTGGGATCTAGCATAGGAAAGCATAGCGGGGCTTCAGGCATGTCCCAGCGGGCTGGTCCAGCCAATCATGTGGTTAGTGATGGTGGCAGTGGCTCCATGCCTGCGCGGCCACTGTGACCAACACCAGCTCTCAAGCTGTTTCTCTTCTCACCAACCCATCACTTTGGTGTAATGATTCTCCAACTTGAATGACTGAGGTGGCAATGATAAATGGGCTTCCAGTAGTATCGAGTGAATTACTGCCTGTTGTAACCAAAAATGAGGATCAAGAGAGGAAAATCTGCTTTTCTTCCTGCTGGGTCTTCCTAAAGGAAACAAGGGACAGATCCCACCCAGACAGTCTCCCAGGGATCGAGAGGGAAGACAGAGTTATGCAGAAGAATAAATCAGATGGTATTCAATTATATTAAAAAAACCCAACTCTAGCTGTTCAATTTTATTAAACTTTGAAATAACTCTCAGTAATAAACAAAGCAATTATATTAGCAATAGAAGTGATAACATCCAACACATTTCTCTTTTTCTTAGGTAGCAGTAAGCTTAACACAAAAAGAACTGGTTTTTCTACTTATTTGAATAAATAATCATATAAGTACTTTTTCCCCCCAAAACCAATTATATCGCCTCTGAAAATTCTATATTGGGGAGGGGGCAAGATGGCCACCAATTGAGAAGTACGCCGTGAAGCTCCGCTGTGATATTTTCTTGTTTGCCTTTTTTCCTCGTGATTGGATTGCCACATACCAAGCGCAAAGCAAGATTTCAGGAGAATGTTTCAAGTTCTCCCCTACCTGGGACGGAGCAACCTAAAATAGTGGAGTTCTTCGGCATAACACCAGCGCAAACTCACGGAGCGATGGCCAAAGTGGAGAGGGACCTTGGGCAGAGCCCCTCCCTACAGGCCGATCTCTCTTAGCCCGGGAGCACGGCTAACACCCTCTCCTCCAAGCATAGGAGTGTTGGCTCCAGTGGGATCCTTGAACGATGTCCAAACGGCCTTGTTGGGGGTGAATAAGCAGCAGGAGCCTGTGGAGAGAATGGGAGCTGCGATTGTGTTGATGGCGGCGGAGCAGGCTGTGGAAGAGGCCTCTACGATTGAGGTCCCTGGTGTGACCCTTTCTGTCCCTGTAAGAGTGGAGCAGAGACCTGCCACGGAGTACAGCAGGATAACTTCTTGGACTGTCGGAGAAGAAACAACTGTACAGGTTGGCAATCTAAAATTATCTAAACCAGACACTATTACTTTAGAGGCCCTCTGGAATGCCTTGGTCAATTTAGACTCTTCTATTTCCTCACTTGCCTCATTAGTCCTGGAAACAAATAGTGCCTTGAAGCAGAATTCTGTTGAATTGCAGGTTCAAGAAAATAAGATCTTAAAAATTGAATCTAAAATGATAACAATGGAAAAGGTTCAACATCAGTTAGTCCAGTCTGAGTTAATAAACTCAAAAAAGGTAGAGAATATTGAAAATAATCTACGCTCAATAAATTTGAGGATTATAAATTTTCCTATCATAAAACATCTTTCTCCGCTGGAACTGTTTAGGAATTATCTCTCGCAGACTTTAAAGATTTCTGAAACTGCTATGCCGGTGATAACTAAGGCTTATATGATATCCAAACAACAGATGGGAGATCCTCAAGAAAATTTACCTACTGGAGCTTCGTTGGATTTATCAGATTTCCTGCAGTCATCTCAAGATTTTGAAATTACATATAGAGGGACTCTCTTAGTTAAATTTGCATTTCCTACAGATAGAGATAATGTTTTGCGTTTCTTTCTTCGTAATCGTTATCTGCTGTTCTATGGACAAAAGATCTGGGTTTACCCTGACTTAACCAGGGTAACCCAAATTTGAAGGAAGAAATTCTTATCAATGCGCTCTGAGGTACAATCCAAGGGGGGTTACTTTCAACCTCGATATCCATGTACATGTATGGTTATTTATTTATTTATTTTATTTATTTATTAAAATTTCTATACCGGAATTTGGTAGATGCCGTCATATCTGTTTACAATGTTACATAAAAACATTTAAACTAAAAATCAAATCAAAACATTTACAAATAATAAAACGACAATTCTCATAGGTTACAATTCATACCATTTTCATACTGATAGCCTAACAATAAGACATTTGGACAACAACATTCAACACTGTGACCAACTCAGCAATGTTTCACCTCTGCTTTTAGTTCTTTCCTTATTTTGTGGGGTTTTTTTTTTTTGTTTCACAATTTACTGTCACAATCATGAAATGCTTGCTGTAAAAGCCATGTTTTAACTTTTTTTCTAAATGTTGTTCTGTTTGGCTCTAGCTGAATTTCAACAGGTAACTTATTCCAAATTTTTGGCACAGCAAGTGACAAGGCTCTTTCCCTTACTGATGTTAATTTTGCTGAAATCATTGAGGGAATGGATAATAGGCCTTTATTAGCGGATCTTAGATCTCTTTGGGGTGTATGTACTCTTATTGCAGCGTTCAGCCAATCCACGTTTTCTCCATGTACTGCTCTATAGAGGTTAAATAGATATAATAATGTCAATTACATATTTTTTTTAACCTTCTCAACTACGTACATTGTTAGATTTTCCATAGGAATTTTAACCGGTAAACTAGATAGGAACTGGTGGTTCTCAATTTTTCTTTTTTCTGTATTTCTTGATTATCTGCTCGATATTGTTACTTCCTCTTCTATTTCTTATTAATATATGGGGTTGAATGAACATTTCTAATATATATTTTTATTGCTTTTTCTGTCTCTTATGTACAACCTATTTCAAATCAAGGTGCTCCTAGTAATAATTTTTGAAATTTCATAAAATAAAAGAAAATAAAGAAAATTCTATATTGATTTGTTTAAAGTTTGTGCTGTAATTTTTCAGATGTAGCTGAAAATAGATACCCACAAAAGTGAAGGTGAGTATAAGTAACAGGCCCTTAATACGCTCCGATCCACCTCTCCACAGCCACAGATAAGGAAAAGGGATGCTCATTAATTGAGCATCCCTTTTCCTAACCTGACTGCCGGCACCCTTTTAAAAAAAATTTTTTTTGGGACATTTCTATGTTCCTCCGACATAATATCGCCACAATATTAAGTATTTTCTGCTTTTCTGTATACTTTTTGGGCTCCTCCAAAATTAACGCCTGCTCACAGTAGGCTTTAATTTTTGCAAGTAAAAATGTGCATGATGGAGGGAACAGATAATAGCCTCATCAAAATGCATTTACATGCATCAGGGGTTATGGACGCATGTCCAAAACGCGCATTGAGCTGTGCGCTGCAGCCAGCACATGGTATTACATCAGCCTGAAAATGTTTGTGCCCTTGTTTGCTTGTTTTTGTATGTATCTCTGGTTCTCTCTTCTCCTGTGTGTTCTCTCTCTGTAAATCTTGGATTACCCTGTATTTTGTCTCCCTCCTACTACTGTAGTAGAATTACTTGATCTGATCTCTCAACGTTTCTCACTTTTTATCTCTCTTTCTGTGGTGATGACCCAGTAATTTAATCTAGCTAGAATTGTATGTGTTTTCCTCTTTAAGTGTACACTTAGCTTGGTCAAGTGTTCAGACTCTGTTCTTCTTCCCCTCCATTGAGGCTAGTGAGCATAGTTGGCTGAAAGCTGGTAGCAGATGTGGCTTGAGTAGCTAGGGGGCCTCTTAGGGACTCCTTCTTCATTACACTAACACCGATAATCTTCCGAAGGTAAATTAAAGAAGAGTTCCCTTTACTGTTGTCTTGGAGTTTTATTGGTCTGGATTAGCTCGGTGTTCAAAGAAAAAAAATAATTAATTTGCCCTATTATAGAACAAATTCTTTTCTTTCAGGAATCACTCAGGTGAAATGATTTGTGAACTCACTCTATTTCTCACACACACTTCTCTGTTTCTTTACCAGGGCCAATTGTTTACTTGGCAGTAGAGATGTGAATCGTGTGATCGATCGTCTTAACGATCGATTTCGGCTGGGAGGGGGAGGGAATCGGATCGTCGCAGTTTGGGTTTTTTAAATATCGTGTAAATCATGTAAATCGAAAACCGGCACACTAAAACATCCCTAAAACCCACCCCGACCCTTTAAAATAAATCCCCCACCCTCCCGAACCCCCACAAAATGCCTTAAATTACCTGGGGTCCAGAGGAAGGGTCCCGGTGTGATCTTTTACTCTCGGACCTCCGTCAGGAGCGTAGGAGATTGCTCCCGGACCCCCGCTGGACCCCCAGGGACTTTTGGCCAGCTTGGGGGGGCCTCCTGACCCCCACAAGACTTGCCAAAAGTCCAGCAGGGGTCCGGGAACAACTTCCTGCACGCAAATTGTTTTTCCATACAAAATGGCGCCGGCCATACACCGTATGGCCGGCGCCATTTTGCATGGACCTTAGGTGTAGGCTAGTCCAATTAAGCAGTATAAATTCCTCAAGAAATTGGAAGCTAAATTCAAATCCAGCATATTTCAGTGAAGCAGTCTATCCTTCACTTCAGCCTGAGGATTCCCAATTTCCCTAATTCACTACAGTATTACATATTTAGTCAGAGAACAAAATATTTATAAAGGAGATATACCTCCTAATTCTCATATACTGTAGTTATTTCTAGTTTCTATTACAGCTCTCTTTATTGGAGAGAGAGATAAATTTCTTTGAGAGAAAAATGTATACTGAGATTATAAAGTAAATGTTGTGGCATACGTATAGATAAATCAAGTGTAATGAATGGCATGAATGTGAACCTTTAGTGCTATGGCATATTCGATGCAACCTTGTAGGAAGACCTACGAGGCCTACGCTAACCACTGGTGCCCTGGAGCGGGAAAGACTAGAGTTTCACCTATACCAACCACCTCCCCTGCAGCTTGAGCCCTTGGGTTCTGGTGGCCGGCCGGATTTAGGTGGGTCTCTAGGGCAAATGAGAGTCCAATGATAGGCCAAGGTCAGGGCACACAACAGACAGAAGATACCAGAAACAGGCCAAAGATCGGGGCAGGCAGAAAGTGAGTGTGGTCAGGTCCAAGGATATGGTCAGGTCCAGGCGGCAGACAAGCGAGAACAGGTCCAAGTCCAAAGCAGGAGGCCAGAACCAGGAGATCAGGCTGAAGAAGGGACAAGAACAGGCAAGGAAAGGCTGAATGAGGCAGGCAAGGCTAGATGAGGCAGGCTGGGAAAGGTAAGACTGGATGAGGATCACAGGAATCAGGAATGCAGGCAACACGCATGGCTCTAGGTAGGAGACCTGTTGCTGAGGCGATCTGTAGAGAGTGTGGCTGGATTTAAATACCCAGCCATGCAACATCATCACTGCGCACCTCCTCTTGCTCTTCCCATTGCGGGGTCTTTAAAAGCCAGCGCACAGGAGGCACAGTACGAATGGCATTGTGGCATTCTCTGGAGGCGACGGAGTCCCAGTGAATGCAGCCAGTCACGGACTTGTCCCATGGGCAGCCAAATGTAACATCAAGCATGTGATCACAATGGTTTGTTAGTTCTCTCTCAGTATCATCCACTTTATATGTTCCCTGACAAAGGCTGACAGGCCGATGCAATAAGATGCACAGTAAAACGGGTACTCGTATTAAACGCCCATTTTCCTAATGCACGCACATCCACCTCTCCTGGGTGCCCGATGCTATATTTAAATGAGCTGCCATGTTAAAAAAGACATGCTAGGCAAAAATTGTGCGTCCCTAGCGCTCAAAAGCATCGGATGCCCAGGAGACATGGCTGTGCACACATCTCTTGGAGGTAATCGCCCCCTATTCAACACTGTTTAAATAAAAAAAATAAAAAATAGGTTATTCTTGTTTGCAATAAGCAGTTCTCTTCCTGCCTTTATAGCTCCATCGTTCCTTCTGATTGCCCTGAAATGTAAGGATAATTTACAAGCTGCTCTGACCTTCCTCAATGCTTAATTGTGCCTTTTCTTTGAGAAATCTTTAATGTTTTACTGTAGTGAACAGATCTGTTTTGTTTCAAAATCAGTATTTTTTGTTTTTTCTGGAGCTCTTGACTTGCGGTATGATTTAATGCCAGCTCCAGGGCTGGCATTTAATTTGTCGTGTTAGAAAGTGTGCGTTGGGCGGCCTGCCAGGTCAATGAGGTCCTCAAGGGAGGAAGGTAGCTCATGAGCTGCGAGCTCATCCTTAAGTTGGGATGACAGACCATTCAAATAAATGGCTCGGAGACAATCCTCTTGCCAAGCCAATTCTGTGGCAAGGGTCCGGAATTCAATAGTATAATCGTTGAGTGTTCGTAGGCCTTGCCGCAAATGTAAGAAGCTGGAACCAGTTACAGCCTGCCTCCCTGGGTCGTCGAATGTCCAACAGAAGACAGTCACGAAACGTGATAGCTCTTGGAGAAGAGAGTCCAAACGCTCCTACAAGGGAGAAGTCCATGCCAGCGCCTTGCCTTCCAAACAAAAAAGAATGACGGTAACCTTTGTGAGTTCATCCTGGAAGATGGAAGGTTGCAGAGTGAACTGTATATAGCACTGGTTGATAAACCCTCTGCAGAGTCTGGGATCCCCGTTGAAGCAGGGTGGCACGGGTAGGGCCAACAGAGCCCTAGAGGGCGAGGGTGAAGGCTGTGGGCTGGCTGATGCGGACGTTGGTGCTGTAAGACCAGCGTGGGTATCTAGCCGGGCATGAAGGTGCTCGATGGAGGCGGCCAGGGCTTCTAGGAACCGCTGCTATTCCTGGATCTTCAGAGCCAGGCCCGTAATGGCCTGGAGGGCGGAAGGCTCCACCGAGTCCATGGCTTTGGCAACCTGTATGCTGGAGGTGGACCCTTGGCCCGAGGTGGGTTTGACGCTACCCATAGGGCAAGCCCCACGGGTCCCCACCGTGGGAGGCAGAGGCCGACTGGAGCTTCGCCAATATCAGCCCTCGTTCCCCACAGGTTGAGCCCTTGGGTGCTGGGGCCAGCTTGTCTTAGGTGGGTCTCCGTGTGAAGACTCCCAGTAGATGAGATAGATGGTAGCCAGGGACTAGCAGAGGTATCAAGGGACCGAGGCAGGTTCGGACGAGGCAGGGATCCAGAGACCCGGACGCCAAAAGGGATGGAGAGGAAACAGGTTGCACCCAGGTAGCAGAAGGCTGGAGCCTGAGAAGGCCAAGTCCAGGGAGATACAGAAGGCGTAGTCAAGTACAGGCTGGTGTCAGGGCAGGCGGCTGAGCAAGGCAAGGTATAGAGTCAAACGGAACAAGGGTCAAACCAAAGGTCAGTCCTGAGCGTGGTCCAGATGTAGCAGGGGTCAGAGCCAGAAGTCAATCCTGAGCGTGGTCCAAACATCGCAAGGGTCAAAGTCAGAGGTCAATCCTAAGCATGGTCCAGATGTAGCAAGGGTCAAAGCCAGAGGTCAATCCTGAGCGTGATCCAGACGTAGCAAGGGTCAAATCCAGAGGTCAATCTTGAGCATGGTCCAGACGTAGCAAGGCTCAAAGCCAGAGGTCAGTCCGAACAGACAAGGAAGGGACCAGGTACGGGTCAGGAACAGGAACCAGGAACAAAGTCAGGATCAGGAACCAGGAATGAAGACAGGATCAGGAACGAGCAATGAGCACACGACAAGCGTGGAGACCTGTTGCCAAGCAAGGAACTAGTGGCGGGCCCTATTTTAAGTAGCAGGGCCTGTCGATGTCATCATTCGGGGCTGTGGGCTAGTTTTCCGCCGTGGCCCCTTTGAAGGTCAGAGAGGCGCTCGCACACCTAGAGGGTAGCAGGAGGCTGAACGGCGGCATCTCCCTGCGGCACACCTATGCTCCCAAACAGAGGCTTGGGAGCATAGGTGGCTGCTTATAGCCGCGAATAAGGACGGACCAGGGCTGGGAGCAGGGCGTAGAAGATGAGTAGTCCAATGCAGATCAGAGAAATTGTAGTAGTCCAAAGACATCCATCTTTGGATTCTGTTCTTTCCTAATGATGATGGACGATATTTTTGCTAGTGTAAACCCCCCACCTCCAACCCTCTGGTGGGAGGGTCCCTGATCTAGGGGCTCCAGCAAATTCCCTGGGGATATCTTTACTCTTCCAGATCTCTAAAACAAACCTCAGTCCTGGGAACTGGGGGTTCAGCAGCGGGAAGAAGGCCTAAGCCTCTGAGAACCCTAGGTGCTGTGGTGATACACAGTCACTCTCATACTTAGCTTGACACTCACAGTGAGGGGGTCTGCTGATCCAAGGTTTATATTCAAATAATAAAAAGGTTTATTTAAACTTGAAAATTTATGCTGAAGTTTGGGAAGAGGCATCCTCTTCAGAAACCCAGATTGGTTCACCTTACTAAGGGCCGCTGAAATCATTGACAGTAAGCACCAACTGTACTGATGCAGTCTGGGCTGGCTGTGCTGGTGCCTCCCACTGGCTGGTGTAAGTCTGATCCTTGGCACAGAGCCGCCTCCTGCACTATCTCAGTACTCTTCATGATATTTCATGATGGAGAGACACTTGTATTTATACACCAGAGTGCTCCACTTTGTTGGAATTGTGCCATGGGGATTTTCTGCACCATGAAGGATGATGGTACCTGCACCAAGAAGAACTCTCATCTCTGCATCATAGAAACATACATAGAAACATAGAAATGACGGCAGAAGAAGACCAAACGGCCCATCCAGTCTGCCCAGCAAGCTATGTACTTTTTTCTTTTTTTTCTCTCACTCATACTTGTTACGCTTGGCTTCCAGTACTCTCTAGTTCTATTTCCCCTCCCCCCACCATCAATGTAGAGAGCAGCGCTGGAACTGCATCCAAGCGAATATCCAGCTCAATTAGGGGTAGCAACTGCCACAGGCTGAAGCAGGCCACACCCTGCCCCTGTCCACCCAGACTATGCAATCCACATACAGATCCTCCCTTCCTCATTCCCCCTGCCGTGGAAGCAGAGAGCTATGCGTTGAACGAGAAGTATTAGACTATCACCCCTGCCGTTCAAGCAAAGAGCTACGCTGGACATGCATTGAAATTAAAGTATCTGCCCAGCTACACCTCGCTTCCCTGTGAATACAAATTTTTTTTTTCTTCCACATTACCTCTTGCCGCTGAAGTCCAGAGCAATTATGGAGTCTCATCAACCGTGTGTATGTACACCGACAAGGGTATTATCTCCAGGTAGTAGCCCCCATTTCCGCGAGCCACATTAACAAACAACAAATATTGAACAAGCCTAATAATTGGCAATACCTATAGCCTATGACCTCACCAGTAATTTTACCTACTCTTACCCACTCCTGTTTTTGTTTTTTTTTAAGGAGATGGCAGCCCTCCATCCTTCCGCTCTGTGAAGGTGGAACACCGACCACTGGCATCCTGCTCCGTGAATGCCTCTGTGGCTACTGCCGCTCCGTGCAGTGTTCTGCCGCCTCCTACCACCTTTGGGCTTGCGGGCCCCGGTTATTGATCCCTGCGTCTGCTACTTTTCGTGGCTGTGACAATTGCCCCCCCCCCCCACAACAAGCCCTTTAATTAGGGCTTCAAGGGCTGCTGCTTCTCCATTTTACTGCAACAGGTCTGAGGCGATATCTAGCTCAGCCTTTCTGCGCACTTTGGCGGCAGCTGTGGCAGCAGCGGCTTCCTGTTCTTCTATTTTGAGCCCTTCTATCTTGAGGGCTGCTGCTTGTTCAGCATTCTGTATGCGAGCCACCCCCTCTTTATTCATGTCCTCTAGACTTGATGGATCCAGTGTGTTTATCCCATGCCCCTTTGAAGTCCTTCACAGTTTTTGTCTTCACCACTTCCTCCAGAAGGGCATTCCAGGCATCCACCACGCTCTCTGTGAAGAAATACTTCCTGACATTGGTTCTTAGTCTTCTTCCCTGGAGCCTCAGCTCGTGACCTCTGGTTCTGCTGATTTTTTTCTGATGGAAAAGGTTTGTCGTTGTCTTAGGATCGTTAAAGCCTTTCAAGTATCTGAAAGTCTGAATCATATCACCCCTGCTCCTCCTTTCCTCCAGGGTGTACATATTTAGATTCTTCAATCTCTCCTCGTATGTCATTTGATGAAGACCCTCCACCTTTCTGGTCGCCTTTCTCTGTACCGCTTCCATCTTGTCTCTGTCTCTTTGTAGATACGGTCTCCAGAACTGAACACAGTACTCCAGGTGAGGCCTCACCAAGGATCTGTATAAGGGGATAATCACTTCCCTTTTCTTACTCGATATTCCTCTCTCTATGCAGCCCAGCATTCTTCTGGCTTTTGCTATCGCCTTGTCGCATTGTTTCGCAGACTTCATATCATTAGACACTATCACTCCAAGGTCTCTTTCCTGCTCCGTGCACATCAGCCTTCCCCCCCCATCGAATACAGTTCATTTGGATTTCCACTCCCCATTTGCATGACTTTGCACTTCTTGGCATTGAATCTCAGCTGCCATATCTTCGACCACTCTTCCAGTTTCCTTAAATCCCGTCTCATTCTCTCCACTCCTTCCGGCATGTCCACTCTGTTGAAGATCTTAGTGTCGTCCGCAAAAAGACAAATCTTACCTTCTATCCCGTCCGCAATGTCGCTCACAAAGATATTGAACAGGACCGGTCCCAACACCGATCCTTGCGGTACACCGCTTAAAACCGCTCTCTCTTCAGAGAAAGTTCAATTTACCATCACACATTATCTTCTGTCCGTCAACCAGTTTGCAATCCAGGCCACCACCTCGGCACTCACTCCTAAGCTTCTCATTTTATTCACCAGTCTCCTGTGCGGAACCGTATCAAAAGCTTTGCTGAAATTCAAGTAGATGACATTGAGCGCTCTTCCTTCTGCCAAACAGATCAATGATGGATCTGTATGGCAGAGCCCCTGGCCAATGGTACTTGCTTCTTTGACACCAGGACAGACAACCCTAGAGGGGATCACTCATACCACATAGGTGATCTTCTGGGCATCTCATCTAGTGCCATGCTCTTCCGCACCTTGCTCAATCTCTGACCTATGGTGGATGCATGAGCTGGAACCGCAGGGAAAGCATTCCCTGATTTGTGGAAGACTTAATTTCATCTTGACTTCATGCAGTGCCAAGAATCTGATAATATTTTGCTTCGAGAAGCAGAGCAGATCCGCTGCCCAGCCTCTCTGCAAGACTTTGAGCTGTTGACAAACAGTCCTTCCACAGAGCCTCCATTTTCTATGTGTGATACTGCTGCACCCTGGGGGACATCCGACCACATCTATAATAGTTGATGGTGTCATGATCCGGGCCCAGACAGCCATAATAGACAGACTGTGTATATCTGTAATAGACTTCCAGCGCCCACAAATGAAGGCTTTAAACCTGCTGAACATAAACTTCTTGGCCTTTGATTTCTCCATTTCTTTTTTGATAATGTACTGAAAAGTTCTGTTGTGGGGCTGTCAAGGCAGCAGAAAGGGAAAAAAAAAGCAACAACGCAGAAAAATCTAGACCAAAGAAAAAGGCCAACAAAATCATAGATGGACTGGGAACATATCTGTGCAGTAGCTTGGATGAAGAAAGACTGAGGGGCTAACAAGGCAGTGTGTTCATGCAGGCACTCCCACGCATGCTCCATAAGGCTTTTCCTGAGCTCTAAGAGCCGGGTCTTTATCAGCGCTGTCAATGATGTCACCCCCATGTGCTATGCTGATTTTTGCCTGCTTGTCAACAGAAAATAATTTAAATTACAATACAGATTAAATTTATTACTCAAAGATGCAGTGTTCGTAATGATCCATGTTCAGAAGTATTTAGCTGAATAACTCAGGAAATCCAGTTAAATTAATATTTGGGCAATTATCTGGCTAAATTATAGCCGTATAACTTTTTATCTGGACAAAATGTGGCCGGATAAGTCAGGGGCATTCTGGAGATGTAACTGGTAGGAGTTGGGTTAGCTAGATAACTTATCCAGTGACTCCAATATTAGGATAATTTATCCGGCTAACTCTGGTTAGCACATACACCTGTCCTAAAGTTAGCCGGATAAACTTATCTGGCTAACTTTAAGATTGTCTGATTATATATCCAGTGGCATAACTGCACTGCAGAATATATAGGCATTGGGATCGATTTTAAGACCCGCTCGTCCACGTACATGTGTGAACAGTTCCCGGCGTGAGCACATGGATACGCCAATTTTATAAAATGCATGCGCGGCACACGCATATTATACAATCCGATGGCCATGCACGTATATGTGGGCAGCCCGCAACTTGCATGCACCGGGGGGGGGGGGGGGGGGAGTTTTACAAAGCAACACACGGCGACACAAGTAGAGTTTCCCCAGTTCCCTATACCCCTATCTAACCTTCCTACCTTTTCCCCTCTCCTCCCCAACCCCTATCCCCTACTTATTAGTTGGTTTTTTTTTGGTTTTTCTGCTTACTTTGCCCGCTTCCCGGGACAGCAGCTAATAGTGCTGTCCTGGCCCACACCCTCCACGCCCAGACCATGCCCCCGACCCACCTCTTTGGAGAGGCCTGGCACTTCAGCACATAATGGGGTTTACTCACGTGGCCCCCCGTTTTTACTCACATGGCCCTTTCAAAACGGGCCGTAAGTTAGCTGGATGTTTATCCAGCTAACTAGCCAAGCCGCACAGTGGCTAAATATGGTTCGCTTTAATTTTTTTATGCACAATTAGTAATAGTGCATCATAATTAGAGCTTTTGATATTCATGGATTTTACGTTAGCATTTCATAGAATCTTTGAGGAGCTCCAAGCTTCAGGATGTGCTGAATTCTTTCAGCTGCCAATACCTTTGGTAACACAGTGATGTCTATAGTTGTTGCTACAAATACCAGCAGTTTCTAGAAGTCATTGTGACCTACAGCTCCTTTCTGGATTCCTTGAAAACCAGAAACCTTATCCATAAGGCTGTAACTACTCTTCCCATTGCCCAAGTTCATGACACACCTTCCAGCTGGTCTTCCACATTCCCTTGCTCTCCCAGCTTGTCTCTTCCACTGATGCACTCTCTCTGGATTATGCTGCTGGCCCTACCCCCAAAACAGCTGTTCTCTTAAGACACTATGCAGCTCTCAGTGAGTTTGAAGTGCATGAGGCCCAAACTCCTGCATCGTTATTGCAGTCTTATGTGAATAGCATGGGAGTTCAGACACCTCACTGCTGAAAATGACTAAAAAGCACACAATGCCAGAAAAAAACAACTGTTCTAGTGACACTGCCGGCAGCAAGTGTCCAGCGAAAGTGAAAAGCAGATTAACAAACTGGCAGGTGCCACCCTGTTACAGGTGGTAGGGATTGTAAAAACAGTGGGATGTATTTCATGGAACTCCAGTGGCTTTAATTGTGCTGTTTACTTGCTTTTCTCTCAAATTCTGTGGGAGATGGTAGGACTCTTCACAATTTCTATGTTGCACAGTTGTGCATAATTTATTCCTGGTGGAATTTTTTTTTTTTTTAATTTAAAGATTTTTATTGAAACAACAACATAAAGCAACCTACAGACCGGACCATATAATCAGGAGAACAACATGCTTAAGAAACAGCCCGGATATGAAAACAAAACCGTTATCTGCTGTAGGTTATACATCAAAGGTTTGCAACGAATTTGTTCACATTGAATTTATATAATCCACCCCACCCCCCACCCCCCATGCTTCACAGTTACAATGTCAAAATTTGCACAAACATAGTATAAATGGTGTCACACCAGAGAGAATAGATATGCCTATAGGGTTACCCCCAAGAGGATTAAAGGAGCCAAAGGATTTCCGCCACACATTCACTATTTAAGTCGGAATACCCAGGGATACACTAGAAAGCCAAGTGTGATAGGGATGCCAAATTGATGTAAAGCGAGAGACTTTCTTATGTTTAAATGCTGTGATTTTGGATAATAAAAAGATTTTACGCACTCTGTGTTGAATGTCCTCTAACTTGGGAATACTAGTAGCCTTCCATAAGCGCGCTATCTCACAACGACTAGCAGTGGAGATATACTGAACTAACTGATTGGAGTCCTGCGACAGCCCTGGGGGTGCCTGACCCAGCAATGCCTGTGCCGGTGTGAGAGATGGCAGCCCTGGAAAAAGAATACTCAGCCATTGAAAGACCTGCCTCCAAACCACCTGAATTTGGGAACAGGTCCACCACATATGATAAAACGTGCCCTCCTCTATACAGCCTCGCCAACAAACATCTGGCTAGAGAGGCATGAATTTGTGTATCTGTGAAGGACACTTGTACCAGCGGTATAACATCTTGTAAGAGTTCTCAATAAGAGAAGCAGCAATATGCCCCTTACCCATACTTTGAAAAATAGACTTCCATATCCGGGGCGACCAGCTTACCTGAAGGTCCTGCTCCCAAGCTTTCTGAAAGGTATAACTGGGGGGGTCTTGTACCAATAACAATTGATAAAGTCTGGATAATATTTTAGGGTAGCTATGAGCCCTCTCACATAACTTCTCAAAGTCGGATTGTTCCTGAGCAAAGTGAGATGAAAGCATATTGGCCTTGGCAAAATGGGCTAGTTGCATATAAGAGTATATCGCTGATTCAGGTAAGTCATAAGTTCGTTTAAGATCAGCAAAAGGACGTAAAGCTGCAGAACCCCAAATATGTCCCCATGTTGTAATGCCCCGTTTCCTCCAAGCTAAAAAAGCCGAGCTCTCATAGCCTGGACGAAAAGCTTTATTGTGGAATAAGTGTGTACTGAGATGGTATTCCCTATTTCCCACCAGGAATGTACCATAATGCTGCCACAAATAAAGCAGCAGAAGCGTAGAGGGAGGTAACACCGCACCCAGGTCTACCACCCAGGTGTGCTTGGGCTGCCATATAAGACTACCAAGAGGAACAGTACCTAGAAGTTCCTGATTAATAAGAACCCATGGCTTCTGTCTGCGAGACGAGTTCAGGTCAACCAGTTTTTTAAACTGAGCAGCACGGTAGTAACAGATCAAATCCGGTACGCCCAGTCCACCTCTACTTTTAGGTTGTGTGAGTGCCCTGCGGGCTACCCGGGGCCGCCTTCCTGCCCAAATAAAAGCCATACACCGTCTTTGCCACTGTTTTAACATAGACACAGAAACCAGTACTGGGAGTGTCTGAAAAAGATACAATAATTTTGGAAGTATAGTCATCTTAAAGACAGCCATTCTACCCAGCCAGGATATCTGATAGCGATTCCACTCTTCCATATCCTTGGATAATTTGTTCCAAAGCGGAGTATAGTTAATGGGAAGCAAATCGTGCGTAGCGCTGAGCTGAATGCCCAAATATTTAATTTGAGTTTTGGCCCACTTAAAGGGAAACAGCTCTTGAAGTAGACGGACCGTACGGGAGTGTAAATTGATATTGAGAACTTCTGATTTATCCCAATTTACTGTGAAACCAGAGACCTTACCGAAAGTCTCCATCTCAGCAATAACTGATTCAAGGGAATTGGCTGGGTCGGAGAGCGTAAACAAAATGTCATCAGCATAGAGGGATATCTTAGTAGAAATATTACCTATAGTCACTCCGGAGATATCAGCATTTCCACGAATAGAAATAGCAAACGGTTCAAGAAATAAAGCAAAGAGTAGAGGGGACAGCGGGCATCCCTGTCTAGTCCCCCTTCCCACCTCAAAAGGAGCTGAATAGCCTCCATTTACCTTCAAGCAGGCCCTGGGGGAAATGATAAAGCTGCCCCAGCCACTGTAGATAGGAGGAGCCAAATCCCATATACTCCAAGGTTTGAAAAAGATAAGGCCAGTGCACTCGATCAAATGCTTTGTCCGCATCGATCGACAATGCCACGGCAGGGATTATGTGTTTTTGGGCATACCAGATAGTGTCCATAATTTTGTGAACATTATCAGCCGTAGTTCTCCCAGGGATAAAACCTGCCTGATCTACCCCCACCAATTGGGTTATAAAACAATTTAAACGGTTCGCCAAAATTTTGGCCAGTAATTTAACATCAATGTTCAACAAAGAAATGGGCCTGTATGAACCACAGACTGAGGGGTCCCGGCCAGGTTTAAGTAAGAGCGTAATCCCCGCTAAATTGGCCTGTGTAGACAAGGTAGACCCCGCCTTCAAAGAGTTAAAGTAATTCAACAGCAAGGGGGTAAGGGTTGTAGCAAATAATTTGTAAAACCGTGGAGTATACCCATCGAGGCCTGGTGATTTTCCCAGTTTAAGTGAGGCGATAGCTTCCTGTACTTCTACAGCGGTAATGTCCCTGTCTAAAAATTGTCTCTGAGCCGTCGTCAGAGTAGGGAGGGGAATCCGAGAAAGATAGGCCTCTATCGAAGCTATCGGTATGTCAGCGTCCCCACAATATAGATCAGAATAAAACTTTTGAAAGCAACTCCTAATGGAGGTATTACCTGTGAGGAGCCCCCCAGAAGAATCCTTAATTTTTGAAATAGTGGCCTGTGCCTGCTTCCGTCTGAGGCTATGAGCTAAATACCGTCCTGCCTTATTCCCACCCTCAAAAAATCGCTGTTGGGCTAATTCCAAGTGGTGGGCAATACGAGCTGAATCTAACGCCATGATCTTATCCCTCAACTCCTGAATGGGGCCCCGGGACGTAGAACTAGCTCCATCCCTCATATGGGCCCGCTCCAACTTAGATAAAGACATCAAAAGCTTCTGGCGTTCTCGCTCTCGTTGTCGCTTAACATATGAAGCCCGCGCAATACAGGAACCTCGGATTACACATTTTAAACAGTCCCATAAGGTCCCAGCTCCCACCTCCCCGGTATCATTATGACGGATGTAATCTTGAATTTCCTGAGTCAGCTGCTTCTGGAAGGTATCATCCTCCAGCAGCGAATCATTCAGCCGCCAATAACGTTGACCTGAGTCAGCGAGGCCAGTAGTTAGTTTAAACCAGATATGTGCGTGATCGGACCAAACTATGGGCTCAATATCTACCGCAGTAACTGTATTAAGTTTAGTCCGATCAAGCAAAAACATATCTAAGCGAGAATAGCTGTTATGCGGGGATGAGAAATAGGTATAGCTACGAGAGGTAGGAAAGCGAGAACGCCAGATATCTACCCCGGCAATAAGCGTGATCACCTGTTTAAACGCCCTCCGAGCCAAAGCCGGGTCAGAACTGGATCCCGCCGAATTATCAATCCGAGGATTGAGCGTCAAATTAAAGTCCCCACCCAGGATAACACTGCCTTCCATGTGGTCTGCTAATATCTTATGCAATTTAGTATAAAAAGCTTCCTTCTGAGAAGTAGGACCATACACGGAACAAAGTGTATAAGACTCCCCACCCAAAACCACATGAAGGAGAAGGTATCTGCCTTGTGGGTCAGATAGTATATTCTGTACCTCAAATTGAATATGTTTGTGTATTAAAATACCCACACCCGAATATTTAGAGGCAGGTGTTGCTGCCGCCCAGAATTGATTCGGATATTTGTCAGAACGTAATAGGCCCTCATAGCGCTTAAGAAGGTGAGTTTCTTGTACATAAACCACGTGTGCTGATAGCCTTTCCATTTCCTGAAATAAAAGTTTCCTTTTCCTACCAGAGTTTAAACCCTTAACATTAAGGGAGAGGAAAGTAATTGTGGCCATATTCTTAGTATCCCATCTCCTCCCCTCTACCCAACCCATAACCCAATGCCAGGAACCAAAGAGGCCAGCATGTTTTGTGCCAAAAAAGAAAATTCAAACCCTGCGGTGCCATAAAAAGGCTCTTAACTCCATCCAATATAAGGGGAACCCCAGACCATACCACCCACCTAACAACTCTCCATATATGTGCGAAACCGTTCAATGTGAAGCCCAACTCCCCCCTCCCCCTCCCCCCCTCCCACCAAGTATCCTGGAGGGTTTCTCTCCCTCCAGAGAGGAATATGGAGGAAGAAACCATGCCGGGTAGCGGATTCTACCCCTCCCCGGAGCGGTCACCAAATGATCCAATAACAATAGCAAACAACAGTAACTGAATGTACCCACCATATGGTATAACTGACCATATATGCTAAAGCAAAACTGAATAAGCAACCAGTTTTTGAAACAGTCATAAAGACCCTCAACAAACAAACTGTCTAGTTATATCAGGTGAGAGTCTCCGCCACCCCGATGTCGCTGGCATTCCGTCGAAGTCTGCGGCCTCCCTTGGTAACACGTTGCCAGCGTGGCGCTGCTGGTCTGGAACTGGAAGGAGCCACCTCTTTTGGCACAGGTATGTCCGCTGTGATGCCCGCTGCCTTCAGGGCTTGCACCGCTGCATCCAAACTACGGACCTTATAAGATTTCCCATCCACTTGGAACCAAAGGTTGAAAGGAAACAGCCATCTATAGCGAATGGATGCCTGAGCCAAAGCAGTGGTAACCGGTCGAAGAGTCATTCGCTTGCGTAGAGTGCTGGAAGCTAAATCTGCATAGATAGAAACTTCATTCCCTTCCCAACTCCAGACCCGCTGCTTCCTAGCCGCTGCTGCAAGCTTTTCCTTATAAGCATAGGAATGAAAGCAGACGACAATGTCACGTGCCTTATTGCCAGGTTTAGGTCCCAGTGACCGATGGGCACGCTCTATCCCAGGGTCAGATGTAGTGTCCCCAGGTCCACTCTCAGGAGTCCCCAGAATCCAAAGACAAATTTTTTGAATAATTAATGTACAGTCCTGATATTCCTCTGTTTCTGGAATACCCTTAAATCTTAAGTTACAGCGCCTGGATCTGTTCTCCAGATCTTCAAGTTTGTCCTCCAATTCCGTTTGTGTTAATTTTAGGGCTTTGACCTCCTGCTGTTGCTGCTGCCATCGCTCCTCGTGTTCATCCAAGCGAAGGTCTGCTTCGTCCACTCTGCGGCCCAGGGCTGCGTTATCCTCCCTCATTTCCTGGAGTGTTTCTGTGATCTCTGTTTTGAACCCCTTAATATCACGCCGCAGCTCCATAAACCACGCTTGCATCTCTGAGCGAAGGGGGCGCTCCGAGTCCGGGAAGTCCGGATCGGAATCCACATGCTCCGTGTCTTCCATCGCGGCCACCGCCGACATTTTAGGGTCTTGGAGCTCCGAGGCATCTCCCCCTTTCATGTAGGAGAACTTAGCAAAATCCACGGGTTTTTTTTTTTGCGCCATGGTCCTGGTTGCTGTCCGCTTGCAGAGCGCGAAGAAACGCTGCGATTTGGGTGGGTTTTCAGTTTGGTTGGCAAAAAAAACCAAAAAAACCGCTCCGGGGGCAGAGAGCCCCGCTAAGAAGCAGCCGGCATGGGAAGTGATGTCACCTCCTCCTGCCTGGTGGAATTTTGCGCTATTGCTGAGCGCAACATGTGCGCAAAATTCCCTTCCTGTGCATGAAAGATAGAGGGAGCCTGTGTGAGGGTGTGTGTGTGTGAGAGACAGAGAGAGCCTGTGTGTGTGTGTGAGAAAGGGACAGAGGTAGAGTTCTGTGTACAAGAGAGAGGTAGCCTGTGTGAGGGTGGGTGATTGTGTGTACAAGAGAGGGAGGATGTGTGTGTGCAAAAGAGAGAAGGAGCCTGTGTGAGGAGCTGTATGTGTGCAAGAGAGAGAGGGAGCCTGTGTGAGGGGGTTTGTGTGTGAGAGAGGGACAGTGAGTGTGAGTGTGTGTGTGTGCGCAAACGAGAGAAACCTGGAGCCTGTATGAGGGGCTGTATGGGAGTGGATGGCTAGGGGTGGAGATATAGTGGAAGGGGTTGAGCATGGAGGGGAATGGGAGAGATAGTGGAGGGGCCTTTGAAGGCAGAGTGAAAGGGATCTGGCCAGGAGAGTAAGGAGAAAAGCAGAAGGGACACTCTTAAAGTGTACATTTAGGGGAATTCTACTCAAAGTATTTAAAACTCTGCATCTTTGAGTAATAACTTCTGCATTATATTTTAAATTAATTATTTTGCCAAATATAAAGTATGCCAAATTTTACAAAGTTTTACATTTTGGTCCGGATTTTCAAAGCCCTACCCGCGCCTGGCCGATTTTATAAAGGCCCGGCAACACGCGTAAAGCCCCGGGATGCATCTAAGTCCTGGGGCTTTACTAAAGGGACAGGGAGGGGCGGGGCCAGAGGCCTCCAGCACAGCTGCCATTTACTGCTGTGTCGGAAGATCGCGTGCCAGCAGGCTGCTGACGTGCACAACCTGTGCCTGCTTCCAGGCAGGCGCAAAAGGTGAGACAAAAATTAGGTTGGGGAAGGGGTGGGAAGGTTAGTTTGAGGGGAAGGTAACAGGGGAAGCCCGCGGGTGTCGGCTCGTGCAAGGTACCCTTGTGTGCACCCCCTTGTGCGCGTTGACCTCCAATTTTATAACATGCGCACACCTGCGCGCGTTATGTTATAAAATCGGGCGTACATGTGTGCGCGCCGGGTAATGTGCGCACATGTACGCCCGAGCGTATGTTTGAAAATCTACCCCACTTTTTCTTTGGGAAAAATTTGTTGGAGAAGAAGTGATTTTATTACCATGTGACATGTGTCTATTTTTTGCCCTGGATTTAGGGTCTTTCATATTGGAAAACACTGAGTCACTTTAAATTGGATAATAGAACTAGTTGGGAAGGAAAAAATTGGTTCAAGAATAAAATTTTGGGGCAAATGGGACTCTGGTTCATTTAAAACATCTGATCCAATCCAGGTTTTTGAAACTGCACTCTCGATTTCAAAGCAGTGCTGCTGTGAATTCCAGTCAGTACAGTTTGCAAATTAACCAATCTCCACCATTTTGTGAGAAGAGGGTGAGGGGCTACAGTAAAAAAGCAGATGGAAGTATATGCCTTAGTTCCCAGCCAATTAATCTAGACCTTATATAAATTCTTCAAAATGCTCAAAAATTTTTAAAAGTTTATTCCAGCAACTTAATATAAAGAAAGGGGGTACCACTATGATAAAAATATATTAAAACTTGTTTTCAAATAATCACTAGGAACTACTTAAGCTGATGTCATCATCAGTGTAAGGATCCCTCTAGAGAGTTACAGTTTAGAATCATTCAGTATGACAATTGGCAAAGAGAACAGAAGGGTTTTTCACCTTAGCTCTTCAAGAGCCTGCTCTAAATTGACAGAAATCACTAGTAGAAAGCAGAGAGAGGAGAGGCACATAATTCAGAGTGAACGAGAATTGTGTGTGTGTGTGAATTTAGTAATTAGAGTGGGAAAATCATGGAAAGCCAAGGTAAGGGCCAGGATAGGAGAATTAATTTTAATATTGTGGCTGAAACACAAACTGTTTACTCACCGGCCAATGCAATAAAGTGCGCTAAGCCTAGCGCACAAGTTCATGCATGGTTGAGTGCGTTTTGGATACGCTAGCATATCACCCAATGCAATAAGGAGATTAGCACGTCCAAAGCGCAAGTCCAAACAAATGTGTAGCCAATAATGCTCATCACATGTAAATTCCATGTAGATGAGGCTATTAGATATTACTCCCTGATGCAGAAAAGGCTAGAAGAAACAGTACTCTTCTCGAATTCAGACCAATTATGATCTGGAACATTAGGAAAAGTAATCATTTGTTGGGATAGTGGCGCTATGTTGTCAATTAAATTGGTTATTTTATTTTTTTAAAAATTAGCAAAATCATTACAGGTTTTATCCAAAATAACATGAGGGACTTAATGAGGTCATGCACCTATGTGAAAAGCATCCTAGGTTTAAATACATAGTCAAGTATTTTTTTTTTCCAAAGAAGTCTTTATTTGCATTGGAGATCTTGATTCGATCCTTAAAAAGCTGGGATCGGTAAGCTGCTAAAGATTTAGGGGAAGAATATTTCCTCCAGGCCCTTTCCCTTTTCCTAACTGCTCTTTTTAGTTCCCTTAACTTGGAATTATACCAGGGAGCATTCCTTTTAGTCTGGCCCTTGATCTCTTTTTAATAATGGGGTGCAGGCAGTGCCGGTGCTGGAAACTGGGCATTATGGCATCCATCCGACTGGCCAGACCTTGGAGAAGGCCTGCAATCTGATTTCGCTGTTTCTGCTGCTTGGAGGGCCAGATCAGGAATGGCCTGGGCTGAGGACAAGTCCACCAAGCTCTAGGTCTCAGCAATCTGTCACGGTGTGTGAGTCCTTGTGCTGTGGTGAGATTGATGCTAGGGCTCTCACTGATAGAAGGCAGACTCTCGAGGACCAGAACTGAGCTTCACCTATATCAGCCTTTTCCCCCGCAGGTTTAGCCTTTGGGGTCTGAGGCTGGCAGGACTTTGGCAAGGGTCCCATAGAGAGAAGACAGGCAAGGTTAACAGACAGGCAGTTGTTGAGGCAGGCAGCAGACAAGGATCAAGGAAGTCCAGGCAATGTCAAATTCCAGATTATGGTCAAGGCATGGGTAAGTTCTTATCTGTAAATAGGGTTCTTCGTACACAGCAGGAGGAAATCAGCCATATTTACTATCCACAGCCCTGAAGAGTCATCTACCTCATTAATGAGTAAGCTCTGGAAGAAAATGAGGGGCTCAGAAGGTAACATGCACATGTGGGAATGCCTGTGCATTCTCTGTAAGATTTGAGCTCTGAAAGCTGGTTCTGTGTCAGCACCATCGGATGATGTTACCCTGCACATTATGGCTGATTCATTCTGCTGTCATCAGAGAACCCTGTTTATAGATAAGCAAACTTACTTTTTTTTCCAAGACCATGATTATATTTGTATTATTTTGACTAGTAAAATATGAACATATGAACAGGAGAAAGCAGCTGCATTGTCCGGACAGTAATTTGTGAAAGTTTCTGTTGACCCCTTTGAGATCAGCACAGAGTTATCTAAATGTACATTCTACTCATCTATAGTGATTTAAAAATCAACTCATTTCCGACTCAGACAACACCTCGACCGGTTGCATTTTTTTTTTTATTATGTTGGATAAGAATTTTACTATTTTTTTAAATTTGTATTTCTACAAAAAAAAACAGAAAAAGGAGTTCTTACATAAATAATAATAAACTGAAGAAAACAGAATACTTTAAACCTAAAAAAACCATAGATCTCCAAGTAGTTCACTATAAAAAGGATTCAGGAAAAAATAAAGCAGTAAGGGTATGGCTTGAAGGAAAAGAAAGAAAATATAAGAAAATTAACAATGAGCCATGACCTGCTGTAATTAAGTACCTAATGTATAATTTCAACAAGTTCCCACTTCACCTTCTCTTGCCATCTTCTTGAGTCCAAGAAAAGACAAAGGGCCAGATTTTGAAAAGGGGTACGCGTGCAAGATACGCGTGTACCCCCCCGAAAACCTGGCCAAAGTACCCCCTGCGCGCGCCGATCCTATGTTGAGTAGGCTCGGCAGCGCACGTGTCCCGGGGCTTTCCTGGTGGGGGGTGTCGGGGGTGTGTCGCGGCAGCGCGCCATTTGGGGACGGGGCCATGGGCGTGGTTCCGGCCTGAGGGCGTTTCGGGGGCATGGCCGAGGCCTCCGAAATGGCTCCCGGGCCTGGGAATCGCATGCCAGCAGCCAGCCCGGCGCGCGCAAGTTATGCCTGCTTTGGGCAGGCGTAACTTGTACAACAAGAGGTAGGGGGGTCTAGATAGGGCTGGGGGGGTGGGTTAGGTAGGGGAAGGGAGGGGAAGGTGGGGGGAGGTGGAAGGAAATTTCCCTCCGAGGCTGCTCCGATTTCGGAGCGGCCTCGGAGGGAACGGAGGCAGGCTGCGCGGCTTGGTGCGCGCAGGCTGCCGGTTTTGGGCAGCCTTGCGCATGCCGACCCCGGATTTTAATGGTTATGCACGGCTACGCATGTATCTATTAAAATCCCGCATACTCTTGTTTGCGCCTGGTGCGCGAACAAAAGTACGCGCAGGCGCAGATTTATAAAATCTAACCCAAAGCTGTGAGGGTTTGAAAAAGGTATATGCAACTTTCTGAAATTTAATTATTCTTAGATAAGGAAAATGGACATCAAAAAATGCTCCTGGGGATATAACCTCCTGGCGCATTTACACAAATTCTTTATGACTATCTGGTTTTTTTTTTTACATAAACCTGGAAATACCCAGATCTTTCCTCCAAAAATAAAGACAAAAAATAGAATCCTTATCTTGATCAAACACAAAAGAGACCAAAAGCGATTCCCTCTTGATTTCTTCCTCTACCAATTTCTCCAGAAAAACAGGTCCAGGATATCAAAGGACCCAGAAAACACAAAGGAAGGCAATCTATGATAGCCGTCAGGATGAAAAGAAAAGAATAGATGCCTGTAGTCTAAAATAAATCCTTTATTGAGGTGGAGACACAAGGGTAGCCCGACTCTGGCCGAGTTTCGCCGTCACAATACGGCTGCCTCAGGGGCTTAAATCAATCGTCTTGTATATGATTGATGAACCCAAGACGATTGATGTAAGCCCCTGAGGCAGCCGTATTGTGACGGCGAAACTCGGCCAGAGTCGGGCTACCCTTGTGTCTCCACCTCAATAAAGGATTTATTTTAGACTACAGGCATCTATTCTTTTCTTTTCATCCCAGGATATCAAAGGACACTTCCTCAGTATATTGCCTTCTAGCTCTACTTTCTTACCTCCTGGTAGATAACAGATTTTACTCACTGGACGTATACCATTTTCAGGTACCTTAAGAACGTGTACCAGGTATTTCTTAAATAGCACTAAAGGGGAAACCATGAGCAGCTTGAGGAAATTAATAAATCTTAAATTAAAATGCCTCATATATAGAGGTGAATTTTAAAAGAGTTGCTTGTGTAAAAAGGCCTATATATATACAAGTACATGAGCCGAGCACGAGCAACTCTTATTTAAAACCAGAAAATTATGCACATATATGCCAGTGGCGTAGTCAGAACTGGCATGGCATGGTATGGCATGGTTAACATGGGTGGGCAGTAGACATAAAGATCTAGGCCCTACTAATTGTTCTCTTTATTGACAAATAGTGCCTTAGCATGCACCCTACAATGGATTTCTGAGTAGTCTGCATGAGTGACATTTAAAAATATTTTAACTGTATTACTTCGAGCAATTACCAACATTAAAAATGCCTTATTAATCTGTATTTATTTATTTTATATTTATTGTAGTCTATAGACAATAAAATGTAAAAAGTAAAACACTTAATCATCAAGCAGAATCACGTAATAAAACAAATTAAACCGAGGTGATTTGTAACTTGTTACAAGAATATCGGTATATAAAAATGCCAAATAAATAAATAAATATCAATACTACTTTTATGAATCATCTTTCAAAAAATGCAGAGAATATCATAACTACAATAAAACATCAATAATCAAACTAATCATCATGAAAAGATTTGCAACAGGTGCAGAAGAGAACTAGGACATGCAAAAAAAATTTCAAATTTCTGTGTCACGTTAGTGACAGCAAAACAAATTCCCTTCACTGTCGAATTCTTTGTGAGTAACACAAACCCCTGCAAAAATAATAATAATAAATACCTAGAACCTTACCATACCATAACAGCAGTAACTCTCAGGACTCAAAACAGCAGAAACCTTATCTATGAAAAGGCAGCAAGGCAAACATTACATCAGGCTCTAGAACAATAATACGCCACCTACTGGGCAAATAGAACAAACCAGTGGCCTTTTCTTCGTACATCGAGGACTTCACGAATCTGATACATGTCATCGGCTTCAGAAGCAACCTGGGAAGGGTCAGAAGTTTTGCGAAGGGCCAAGAGAGTACCAATGATTTAAGCAAAGAGACATGAAATGAATTGTGTATTCCTAAGGTTGGTGGGAGATGGAGCTGGTAAGTCACTGGTCCAATGCGTCGGGTGACCGGAAAGGGTCTAGGGGCGAACTGTTGCGAAGGGAGCTTGAGCCAGATGTATCGGGTACTTAGCCAAAGCTTTTGGCCCGTCTGAAACTCTGGAACCGGTCGGCAATGAGTATCCGTGGACTTCTTAGCTCATGCAGCGGCCTGGTGCAGACAAAGGTTGGTCCGAGTCCAAAGGGCCTGGAGAGTGTCTGCCTTGGCCTGGGCCGTGGGTGAGGGTACCGAGATATGGATTGGCAAAGGAAGCCGGGGTTGTTTGCCATACACAAGTGAGAATGGAGAGACTCCGGTGGCTGCTGCAATGTGGGAGTTATGGGAGAATTTGGCCCAAGGAAGCAACTCCGCACAGTTGTCCTGTTGGTCATTGGAGTAGGCACGGAGGAAACTTTTGAGGGAGCGGTTCATCTGCTTCGCTTGGCCGTTGGCTTGAGGGTGGTATGCGGTAGTCAAGCTGATGGTGATCCCGAACGTCTTACACAAGGAGTGCCAATAGCGGGCAACAAACTGGGGACCTCTATAGGAGGCGATGTCCATGGGCAGGCCATGCAGGCAAAACACATGAGAAAAAAAAGATGTGCTAGCTCAGGGGCTGATGGTAAAGCAGGTAAAGGAACAAAATGAGCAATTTTGGAAAACTGGTCCATGATGACCCAGATGACCATATTCCCCTTCGAGGCTGGAAGGTCCACTATAAAATCTGTGGACAAGTGGGTCCAGGGCTCTTCGGGTGCTGGCAGAGGTTGGAGTAGTCCCCAAGGGCGCCACACTGGTGGCTTCTGTTGGACGCATGTTGGACAGGAGTCCACGCAGGCGTGGGTATTGGAGGACATGGTGGGTGCGTCCCGGATGACCAGCAAACATGGAATCGTGCGCCCAGAGCAAGACCTTATCTCGGAGCTGGCGAGGTACCACGGTCTTCTCGGCTGGAACTGTCATGATAGCGGATAGACAGATGCGAGCAGGATCGATAACAACATGGCTTGTATTGGGTGTCTTCAGGATGGAAGGAGCGGGATAAGGCTTCCAACTTGGAGGTTTTTCTCCGTGGGACGATAGCGGAGTTCGAAGTTGATTCGGGAAAAGAATAATGCCCAGCAAGCGTTGAGACACTGGGCATGTCGGAGAGGCTCGAGATTTTTCTGATCAGTGAAGATCGTAAACTTGAACTGGGTACCCTCCAACCAGGGGCGCCACTCTTTGAGGGTGAGCTTGATGGCAAGCAGTTCTCGATCCCCTATACTGTAATTTTGCTCGGCGAGGGAGAACTTCCGAGAGTATAACGAGCATGGATGAAGGACTCCTTTGGTCGAGTGTTGACTCAGAACCTCCCCAGCCCCTATGGCAGAGGCATCCACTTCTACAATGAAGGGGCAGTTCGGATCTGGGTGGCATAGACAAGGACCCAAAAGGAAGGCATCCTTGGAAGGCAGCGAGGGCTTCAGGAGACCAATTTTTGGTGTCCTGCCTTTATGGGTTATGGCCGTGAGGGGCGCCACTAACAGGGAGTAATTCCCGATGAAATGGCAAAAGTAATTGGTAAATCCTAAGAACCTCTGGAGCGCACGGAGGCCCACAGGCCTAGGCCATTCCTGGATGCTTTTAACTTGCTGGGATCCATCATGAAGCCACGTTGGGAGATGATGTAGCCTAGAAAAGGCAAGCTCAACCTTTCAAAAAGGCAGTTATTGAGCTTGGCGGTTCTCCTGTAGGTGTTGAAGCACTGTGAGACATTGGCACGGTGAGTGATCAGATCTTTGGAAAAGATAAGGATGTCGTCTAAGTACATGACGACCTTGGTGAACAGAAGGTCATTGAAGATTTCATTTATCATGCATTGGAATACCGCAGAGGAATTACAGAGTCCAAATGGCATTATGAGGTATTCGTAGTCTCCGTCCCTGGTTTTGAATGCTGTTTTCCAAATGTCTTCAGGATGTATGCGGACCAGATTATAAGCGCCTCGCAGCTCTAGCTTAGTGAAGATGGTGGCGCCCTAAAGGCAGTCAAATAGCTCTGGGAATAAAGGTAGAGGATATCTGTCCTTACTGTAATGGCATTTAAGCCGTGGTAATTGATGCATGGTCCTTCTTTGAGACGAAGAAAAAGCCCAAGCCCGTGCCCGCGAGCGACCTGGAGGGACGGATGAAACCTTTTGCTAGGTTCTCTTGGATATATTCCGACATTGCTCGGGTTTCTGGTACAGACAGAGGACTCCCAATGGAAGATGTAGCAGGTAGCCAGGAACCAGTAGAGGTATCGGAGAGACCGAGGCAGGTCCAGATGAGGCAAGGATCCAGAGGCCCGGGTGGAAAGGACAGGCCAGAACAAGAGTAGGTGACGCCCGGGCAGCAGAAGGCTGAAGCCTAGTAAAGCCAAGTCCAGGGAGATACCAGAGGCATAGTCAGGAACAGGCTGGAATAGGGGCAGGCGGCAGAGCGAGACAAGGTACAGCGAGGCAAGGGTCAAAGCTGGTAGTCAGTTCTGAATGTGGTCCAAACGTAGCAAGGGTCAAAGCCGGTAATCAGTCCTGAGTGTGGTCCAAACATAGCAAGGGTCAAAGCCAGTAATCAGGCCAAGGCAAAAGCTAGGAACCAGGAACGGAGTCAGGAACAGGAACCAGAAACGAAGTCAGGAACAAGGTCGAGCAATGAGTGGCGGGCCCTGCCTTAAGTAGCAGGGCCCGATGATGTCATCATCTGGGGCCGCAGGTTAGTTTCCCGGTGCGGCCCCTTTAAATGTTGGCAAGGCGCACTCGAGCAGGCCTAGAAGAGGCAGGACACTGGATGGCATTGTATCCCCGCGGCACATGTGGGGAGACCCGCCGGGAGCCGGGGAGGTCCGCAGAGGAGAAAGGAACGGCCGAGGAGGCAGCGGGGGTGCGGGAGCGCAAGTGGCTGCCTACTGCCGCCAGTGAGGACGGGCCGGGTCCGGGAGCCGGGCGATGGAGATAAGTAGGCCTGGTTGCAGGCCTGCCGTGGGCGGGACACGCAACAATATTTGGCTGCAAACTGCCTCTCATTAGGGTAGAAAATACCATAGTGAACCATGGATTAACATTTATTACCTTCTAATTTTAAAGCAGCTTAATAGACAGCCATAAATGTTACATAGAAACATAGAAATGATGGCAGAAAAGGACCAAACAGCCCATCCAGTCTGCCCAGCAAATTCCCATACTTATCAGTTTCCCAGACTGCCAAGGTCAGGGCTCTTATTGGTTACTGTTTTGAGCCCATTTTCCCTCCACCCCCTGCTACTGAAGTAGAGAGCAATGTTGGAGTTGCATCAGAAGTGTAGTATCAGGGTTATTGGTTACGGGTAGTAACCGCTGCATCAAGGAAGTTACCCCCATGCTTATTTGTTATCACAGACTGTTACAGTTCAATGATGTCGTTGCATCAACAGTATGAAAGCTTATTGATTAAGGGTAGTAGCCGCCACACCAGCAAGCCTCCCCCATGCTTCTTACTTCATTCCTCTCCTCTAGCCTTTAGGGATCCACAGTGTTTACCCCATGCCCTTTTGAAATCTTTCACCGTTTTTGTCTTCACCACCTCCTCCAGAAGGGCATTCCAGGCATCCACCACCCTCTTCGTAAAGAAATATTTCCTGACATTGATTCTGAGTCGTCCTCCCTGGAGTTTAATCTCGTGGCCCCTAGTTCTACTGATTTCCTTCCTACAGAAAAGGTTTGTGGTGATCATGCATCATTAAAACCTTTCAAGTATTTGAAGGTCTGTATCATATTTCCCCTGCTCCTCCTCTCCTCCAGTGTATACTTATATAAGTCCTTCAACCTCTCCTCATAAGACATTTGATGGAGACCTCCCACCATTTTGGTCGCCCTTCTCTGAACTGCCTCCATCCTGTCTCTGTCCCTTTTGAGATACGGTCTCCAGAACTGAACACAGTACTCCAGATGAGGCCTCACCAAGAACTAGACAGAGAGCTGGTAGAAGATATCCAAAAGGTTGGAAGGAAGAGAGAAGTGTTAATTGGAGATTTTAATCTGCTGGATGTAGACTGGAGGATCCCTTTTGCGGAATCTAACAAAAGTAGAGAGTTAGTGTATGCCCTGCAAGGGGCTGTTTTCAAACAGATGGTTATGGAACCCACGAGAGAGGGAATTATTCTCGACTTAGTGCTCACAAACAGGGATAGTGTCTCAAATGTCCGGGGTCCACCTCAGCACCAGTGATCATCAAACAGTATGGTTTGATATCGCAAATAGAAAACACTGAAGTCACACAACTTCAAAAATAAGGACTTTGTTGAAATGGGGAAATTCCTGGAGGTGGAACTTGAAGACTGGGAGAAAATGGAAGAAGTGGAGCAACCATGGGCCAAACTAAAAGGAGCAATTTCAAAGGCCACTAATCTATATGTTAGAAAAGTAAACAAAAGCAGGAGAAATAAGAAACCTACCTGGTTCTCAAAGGAGGTGGCTGAAATAACAAGAACAGCATTCAAGAAATATAAAGGATCCCAAAAATAGGAACACAGGGAAGAACATCTGGTTAAACTGAGATAGATGAAGAAAGTAATCAGGAAAGCAAAAAATCAGGCGGAAGAAAGGATTGCCAAAGAAGTTAAGAGAGGTGATAAAATATTGTTCAGATTCATCAGAGAAAGGAGAAAGGTCCGAAGTGGTATAGTGAAACTGAAAGGTGTGAAGGATTAATGTGTGGAAAGAGATGAAGAAAAGGCGGAGATATTAAACAAATACTTCAGTTTGGTGTGCACTAAGGAAGACCCTGGCAAAGGACTGTCGCTAGTTAACAAGTCTGTGGATGGGGATGGAGCAGACAAAACCCCGTTTACGGAAGAGATTGTATGGAGCTGGGAAAACTTTGAGTGGGCAAAGCCATGCGGCCTGATGAAATTCATCCTAGGATACTGAGGGAGATCAGAGATGTGCTGGTGGGTCCGCTGAGTAACCTATTCAATAGATCCCTGAAAACGGGAGTGGTGCCAAGTGATTGGAGAAGGTCGGTGGTAGTCCCCCTTCACAAGAATGGGAGCAGAGAGGAGGCTTGAAATTACAGGCCAGTTAGCCTCACCTCAATGGTAAGAAAATGAATGGAGACTATTATTAATGGAGAAAAATAATGGATAGTGAACTACCTACTATCTGGTGGGTTGCTAGATCTGAGACAGCATGGATTCACAAGGGGAAGGTCCTATCAGTTGAATCTGATTGATTTCTTTGGGTGACTAGAGAATTGGATCAGGGAAGAGCGCTTGATGTGATTTACTTGGATTTTAGTAAAGCCTTTGATACAGTCCTATATAGAAGACTCATGAAAAAAATGAGAAGCTTGGGAGTGGGTGCCAAGATGGTGGCATGGATTACAAACTGGTTGACGGATAGAAGGCAGCGTATGATGGTAAATGGAACCTACTCTGAAGAAAGAATGGTGTTAAGTGGAGTGCTGCAGGGATCAGTGTGTTGGGACCGGTTCTTTGTGAGCAACATTGCGGAAAGGATAGAAGGTAAAGTTTGTCTATTTGCAGATGATACTAAGATCTGCAACAGAGTGGACATGCTGGAAGGAGTGGAGAGAATGAGATGAGCTTTAAGGCAGCTTGCAGAGTGGTCAAACATATGGCAACTGGGATTCAAGGCCAAGAAGTGCAGAGTCATGCATCTGGGGTGCGGTAATCTGAAAAAAATGTATGCAATGGCAAGTGAAGGGCTGCTGTGTATAGAGCAGGAGAGAGATCTTGGGGTGACTGTATCTAGTGATCTGAAGATGGCAAAGCAATGTAACAAGGCGATAGCTAAAGCCAGAAGAATGCTGGGCTGCATAGAGAGAGGGATATAGAGTAGGAAAAGGGAAGTGATAATCCCCTTGTACACGTCCTTGGTGAGGCCTCACCTGGAGTACTGTGTTCAGTTCTGGAGACCGTATCTCAAAAGGAACAGATACAGGATGTTAACTGTTCAATACATTAACTTGTGAAAATACACTATATAATTCTCACTGTTTACCTGGGGATATTAAGGAAAATAAGGCCCTCAATATTTGGCAGCTCCACTTCTTGCTGGTCCACTTGAAGTTTTAGATTATTATGAAGATTTCTGTTGTGACTTATCTTCTGCAATCCAGCTCTGACATACACTCCCTTGTTGTGAAACCTAAGAACAGTAAAGTGTTTTCAGATGTTTTGAAATGTATTTTTTTACATTTTGTTTATCATGCATTTAATATAAAGATTCAATAAAATCTTGAGAAGAAATCATGAGTTTAAGCAAGTAAGCAGGCATAGTTAATAATATCACAAGAATAGAAAAAAAAACCTCACTAACAAATCACAATTATAGTGGAAGCCAGTTCTGCACATCAATAAGTAATTATGCTAATAAGAAATGTACCATAAGAGAGATTAAATATCTATTTAAAAAGGGAAAGAAACAAAACAAAGAATTTACTCTAATACCAAAGTTGATGGAACCTGAGCTTGTTTTTCATGCTCTGTGTTATCATTCAGGGAAAGTTTAACTGTTAGGCTCAAAGAATATAAAAAGGAAGCATTTTTCTACTAATAGCATTTACATGGAACTTTTAGTTCAAAACATATGCCTAGCTGAGTTACTCTGAGTCTTAAGAGCAGAAACTGTGTTTGCCTTAGAAACATTGGAGAAAACTTTGACCTTCATCTTCAGGCATGGTTCCCCTCACTGGTCTAAGCAACTAGTTTCTGTTCAGCTCAAGTGTTGTTGATACAATTAGAGTTGCTGAAGTGATTTAATCCCTCATCAGATGCTTCCCCAAAAGCTTTTAAATCCAGGCTCTCCTCAGAAATATGAGACAGTTTACCCTGCATACCTTCAGTTGCTTTTTTTTTTTTTTTTTAATAGTTGAGGAAGATAATATATTTTTGTTACCAGGGTAACGACTGAGAGCAAACCTTAAGAATTTCAGTCAGACAATGCTTAAAACATTTCTAAAGCAGACACCAAAGGAATTTTAGGAAAATGTATAAAAAATAAATTTCAGCATCAAATTAAGTTTAAAAACTTGGCTTTTTCAACTAGCTTATCACAAAGAGAATGGGGAAAAGAAAGTAGAAGGGGGACAGGCAGTAGAACATCTGCACACAGCACCTAATTTGTGCACATTTTATTATTTTATCTTACTGCTAACATAAAATATACAACTTATAAAATTATACTTGTAAATAAAATACCTGTATAAAAGGACAAGATTTACCACATTCACCAAATAGTATTGATCATAAAACTATGTAACCGAATCTTAATGGCACCTGTCTAGAATGTATGTTCCTATACATTTATCATCATTATTTTATGTGCCTTCCTGTAAACCGTTGTGATGGTATTTAACTTAACGACGGTATAGAAAAGATTTTAAATAAATAAATAACTACGTTGTATATATTCTCCATTTTAGAGCACAAATATCCTGTAAATTATCTCTAATAATTGCTTCTCGAGCTCCAAATATTTCTCAATCTGCTTCTCAACCCCATCAACTCACTTATTAAGCTCCTCTAAGCATATCTCATGTTATGAAATCACTCTTATTTTACAATGATTTCAGAACAGTAGTTCAGGCTGTAATAACTCATTTGACTATTACAATGCAATGTGCATTGGTCTTTCCATGACTCTGATACATTCCCTTCAAATCCTGCAAAATGTGGCTGCTTGTCTTATAACCGGCAGTAGTATGAGGGAGCATATTACTCCAACATTATTGGAGCTATATTGGTTACCATAACGATGGTGAATAATCTATAAAACAGACATGATGATTCACAAATTTCTTGTCCTGGACTCCTTCCCATGAGCAAATTCCTTGTTGTGGATTTATAATCCTTCTAGAGCTCTTAGGTCAATGAAACATGGCCTACTGGACGTGCCATCACCACTTGTGTTTCACCGAAATTAGGAAAGGAAACATTTTCGATGGCTGGCTCTGTAACCTGGAATTCATTTTTTCAAGAACTGTGTCTCAGACTGAAAAGAATTTAAAAGGCAATTAAAAACATTTGTTCAGACAAGCATTCCTTTAGTCAGCATGGCAACTGCAGATACAGGCTTGTAATATTTACATAGTACTTATTCTGTGCTTTAGAAGTAAACTTATTTTTTGTTCAGTTTTATTTATTATGTATGTGATGCCGCTTAGAGCTTAGGCATTCGAGGGATATACAGTTTATAAATAAAATAAAAAATACAATTTATTTATATTCTTCAAAGACTAAGAATTGTCCAACACCAAAGAAATCTGGACATTTGGAGGATAATAACTTAAAAGAATTGCGCATGGCAGCATATACACTTGTATGTGACCACATATAGTTTTGCCATGGTATTTTATAATATGTGTGTATACGCATGTTATAAAATTTGTGTAAGTTTACCCCACAACATATGAGTGCATGCAGGCCAATGCGCGAATACATGCAATGCATTGAAACCATGTATTTCAATGCACAGAACATGCGTACTTTACTACTTATTTTTAAACTATTAGTGCATATATTTTACACGCATATATTTTACTTGCATGAGCTGAGATTTACAATTGTAATTGGTGTATTTCTTTTTTTTTTTTTTTTGCAAAATATTTTTTATTCTGTAGCTAGTCGCATGAGTAAAATTGCCAGTTTAACTAGTTTACTAATTTGCCCAGTCCTTCTCCAGGTCATCAAGACAATCTTGATTCTTCTGACTCAACTCCCCCCAGTTCTTCAAGACCTCCTACCCAGTCAGTATTACACAATAAACACGTTTAATATCACTTACGTCAGATAACTAGCAGGTGTAAAATTATGCAAGTTGGAAAATGTATGCATGTGTCTTTTAAAATAGCAACTTTCGTATGTAATTGTTGGCTCTGTCCAGGAACACCTCTAAACCACCCCTTTTTTACATGCATACATCTGCGCACAAAAGTAAAAATGCGTTATCTATTATGGATGTTTATAAAATATGGATTACATGAGTAGCAGCTACATGTGCACCTATATGCTAATTTTTATGGTGATTTGAAAATTCACCTTTAAGTGACTTGTCAAGTCCCAAAATATCACCTTTCAGATCTCCTCTAGCGTGAATGTAATAGGTTTCTCCATATGAAAGCTGCCCTGCAACTCCTGTCGACTGTCCAAGTTTGCTGATGGTACCTGGTTTCCTACAGCCTACAATCTGAGGATGCCATTCCCATTGATAATCTTACTTTTCCAGCCATAGTTCCTGCAATCTCTTCACCCACAGCTCCCTGCAGCCAAATATAGCATGCTGATGTCATCAGTCAGCGCTGGAATAGCAGAGGCACAGGGCTGACTAACACACTCCAGTCCACGGCAGACAAGGGTCCACTTTCCCCTCTCCGCCCCCACCTCTGAACACCCTGACAACTGAGCCCTGAATCCTGCTAGAAATGCATTACAAAGGAATCTACTGATTCCTCTACTGAAGGGAAACTGAAGCACAGCGTAAGTCTTCGATCTTCCTTTATTCTTAACCATACTTTAGAAGAAGAAAAAAGGCAAAACTTTAGCAGGAAGTCTGGAATTCTTGCAATGCACAACCTCTCCTACAGTGCCATCTTGGCTTTTTTTTTTTGTTTGAGCCAGGGTAGTCCTAAGACTACCGGATGAATGGATTTCTCCAGTACCAGTAATTCAATTTCTTCTGTGTGGAGGGCGCAAGTACAAAGTTGAACTGGCTCTGTGGTCAGGAATATTCGACTGTGTAGCGGTTCTCCATAGATGGAAGCAATGCACAAGGAAGTCTCCAGAGGGCGGGTTTTTATACCCAGTAGTTGAACTAGATAGTTGAGGATAACATTGCCTCCTGCTTCGGAATCCACCAGAGCAAGAACTGGAAAAGACCGGGAGTCCCAGATCAAGGTGACTGGTACAGATAACTGTGGGGCCGGTGATGTTGCTCCCAAGTTCAGGACCCCAACTGAACTTAGGCCGGGAAGTTTCCCAGACGGACAGGGCAGACCTGCAGATGGTGGCCAGGTGCTCCGCAATATAGACACAGGCCTGTTTGTCTCCGCCAGATGCGCTCTTCCAGGGACAGCCGCCCATGGCCCAACTGCATGGGCTCTTCCATCTTGGCCACAATAGAGACCCTAACGGAGGCAGGGTTGGTGGTGGGTGGCGAACGGGAATGAACCCGAGAGGGCTTCTTGGGCATCTGATTCTCCCGGTGACGCTCTTGGAGACGATGATCAATTCGGCCCATCAAGTCTATAAGGTCCTCAAGAGAGGAAGGGAGCTCCCGTGCAGCCAGCTCATCCTTCAGCTGCGGGGATAGTCCATTCAGGTAGATGGCTCGTAGGCAGTCTTCCTGCCAAGTGAGTTCAGAAGCTAAAGTCAGAAATTCTATTGTGTTGTCGAATAGACTTCTTTGACCTTGACGAAGATGTAACAAACTAGTGCTTGCCACAGCATGCCGCCCAGGATCATCAAAGGTCCATCGAAACACGGCCACGAACCAAGACAGCTCCCTTAGAAGGGAGTCTGATCGCTCTCACAAGGGAGAAGCCCAGGCCAGCGCCTTCCCTTCGAGAATAGACAAGATACAGGTGACCTTGGTTAATTCATCTTGGAAGACAGAGGGCTGAAGAGCAAATTGCATATAGCATTGGTTAATAAACCCTCTGAAGAGTTTGGAGTCACCATTGAAATGTGGTGGAGCTGGTAGGGCAACAAGGCTCTAGGAGTGGAAGGAGATGGCTGTTGATGAGAAGAAGCCGGTACTGGAAATGGGTTGCTAGTTAGGGCATGAAGCTGGGTGTGGAGATGTTCAATGGAGGAGGCCAATGCCTCAAGATACTGCTGCTGTTCTTGTACTTTGGAGGCCAGGCCAGGAAGGCCCTGGAGAGCGCGCGGCTCCGCCGAGTCCATGGCCTTTGCGACCTGTTGCGCCAGAGGTGGACCCTTGGACTGAGATGGGGTTGATGC
This sequence comes from Rhinatrema bivittatum, assembly GCF_901001135.1. Taxonomy (NCBI): domain Eukaryota; kingdom Metazoa; phylum Chordata; class Amphibia; order Gymnophiona; family Rhinatrematidae; genus Rhinatrema; species Rhinatrema bivittatum. Next base: position 414,754,547 of record NC_042615.1, read on the forward strand.
AACCCATAGGTAGGGACCTACGAGTCCCCACCGTCAGCAGGTGAAGTGGGCTGATGGTCGGAGGCCAGCTGGTGCTTCACCAATACCAGCCTTCGTTCCCCGCAGGTTGAGCCTTTGGGTGCCGGGGCCAGCTGGACTTAGGTGGGCCTCCGTATGTCATCCATGAAGTGATCGAGGGCAGCCCAGAGACAGCAGTAGAGAGATGATACAGTCTAGTACTGGATGAGGTAGTGTCCGAAGACTCGGGCCCCAAAGGATCAGAAGGGGGGCGTCCGAGCAAGAGCAGGCCAAAACCTTAATAGGCTAAGTCCAGGATGTAGGCTGAAGAGGTGTTGTAGAGCAAGCTTGAGTCAGGGCTGGCAGCAGTCTGGGAGTAGTGGCAAGCAAGGCTAAAGCCTGATGATGGAGATAGTCAAACGTAGTCGGGCAAATAGATGCCAGACTAATAAACAATCAAAAGGGATGAAAGGTTGGTGATTTAGGAGCAAATGCCAGACCAGTTTGTGTTGCATTGGTGGGGGAGAAATATGGAGACTTCAGCTTTTCGTTGTGGTTTGCTATGGTGCTAGGGGCACCCTAGAAACAGCCGGCTTTTGTTTTATATCCCTCTCGAGGGAGAGAGGTAATAAATATATGAGGGAGTATCAAGTCTTCCTGATGAGCAATCAAATTGTGCACTGATTCTATTCCTAGAAGGTGCTAGGAATATAAATGATGAGAGTATTGAGTCTTTCTGAGAGTTGATTATAAATATGATTTACAATCACATGTACACTGATAGTTCAGAAGCTTTTGGTAAAAGGTAACTTGCTGTAAAATCTTGAGTAGTGATTTTAAAGATGGACAGTAGAGGCAGTAGAGGAGAAGATATGAGAAAATGAAGATTTTTGCTAAGACATCATTTTTACTGATTAATGTAGGTTATGAAAGATTGTATGAGATAAGAAACTGACACATGTGATATTTTACCTTTTAAAACATGGGAAGAACATTTTCTCAGAGCTCGCCTCATGGCACAGAGGAAAATCGTCTAATCACCAACAAATAGATAAAATGTATGTAAATTATGGCATGGCTTGACTAAAGATAATTGTGAATTACAGTTTCCATTAGAAGGGACATTTAATATGGAAAAATTGTTATATTTAAAAGAAAAATTAGAAGAAAAATAAAATGAATCAAAAACAGAGTATGTTTTTTTCACTTTGGATGAAAGAAGCTGAAAAATGAAATCAGATTTCTATTAATGCTGGAATTAAAGATTCTTTGAAAAAAACCTCAAAAACAGATTTAGAAGGAACGAGAAAGAAATTGAATGTTCTATGTATAAAATTATTTAAACTACAAGAATATCCCAGAACTTCTCTGCATCCAGTCAATACCTTGGAAAGGTGACAAAAGATAATTCTGACTATGAAAGGGCAGTGTTTAAGAACATCTGTTGCCCTCCCCCATACAGCAGATATCATGGAACAGGTATGGGGGAGGGGCCCCCCATTGTTAACCTACCTTTTTGCAGGCTGATTCAATATAAAGTGCGGGAGAGCCGGCGCTCCTGACGCACGCCCTCGCACCTCTCCTGGGCGCGCGATTCTCTATTTAAATTAGGGCCTGTGCTAATAAAGAGGCGCTAGGGACACTAGCGTCCCTAGCACCTCATTATTAGCGGAAGCAGCGGCTTTCAGTGGGTCCGACAACCGACGCTTAATTTTACTGGCATCAGTTCTCAAATCCGCTGACAGGCATGGGTTTGGAAAACAAACGCTGGCAAAATTGAGCATCTGTTTTTGAACCTGCCGACTGGCGGGCAGATATTTTTTTTTTGTTTTTTTTTTAATCTTTGGGACTTCCGACTTAACATAATAACATAGTAATGACGGCAGAAATAGTCCATCTAGTCTGCCCAGCAAGCTTCCCAAGATAGTAATTGCTATGATATTAAGTCAGAGAAAAGCAGTTTTTTCTGCTTTTCTGTACACTTTTCCGGTACTGTCTATGGTTAACGCCTGCCTTTGGGCATGTGTTAATTTCTGAGAGTAAAAAATGCGGCTTGGGCGCACATTTTACTTTTAGTATCCCGGGCGACTAACTAATAGGCCCATCAACATGCATTTGCATGGGATGAGCGCTATTAGTTTTCGCGAGTTTGGACACGGTTTTCAAGGCACTATTATCCCATACAGTATAAGGGGTAATAGATGCGCGTCGAAAATGTGCGGCCAAATGGGTGCTAAATGGTGCGCTCGGCTGAGCGCAACATACTGAATTGGCCTGTGGTGAGGGAAAGGAAAAACAGCAAGATGAACAGTTACCTGGATCTGGGAAACAGGCTTATAAGCAGCAAGTGAAAAGTAGTTTGTTAGATCAATCTCGGAAAGAAGAATTGTTGTCATCTCCATTAATTGATGCTAAGACCCCTAAATCGTTAGGGTCTTCAGGACATCATACTGATGATTCAATTAAAGGACTGAGGTAAGCTTAGCTATATGTTGGAAATTACCCTTTCAAACAATATCTAGTGCTAATCGAGGTACTAATTATACACAACAAGTGTATGTGCCTTGGCCATGAAGTGATTTAGTGGAAATTAAAAATTCCTTGCTGAATTTTAGAAAAGAATCAAGGAAGTGGATTGAGGAGGTAAGAGCAAATGGAGGAATGGGAAGTCCTCTAACGAGGAACAAAAAGGAAATCATTCATTTTTACTGTCACAAACCAGGACACTTGTACAGAAATTGTCCTGATGGTCCGATGCATGTCCCACTTCGACCTCTACCTCATCAGTATCTTTCATCAACTGCTCCTAAGTATACTCTCAATCTAGGGACCATGACCTAACATATAGGAATTTGTGGAGACTGTCAGAGCCCTTATGCATAAATCAGAAACTGTACTAGTGTAATTAGGTCCCTTGCATATATTGCAGGCTTTTGTTGGCTAATAAGTTGAGGGCTAAACGCATGCAGAACCTCATTACAAAGATCAGGGATGAAAAGGGGACACTACTTACCTCTAATGAGGACATAAGGCAATGTTTTCTTCGGTTTTACTCCAAACTGTACCAAGGCAGCACTGATGTTGCTGCTACTGACATTGAGGCCTTTTTGAGAAGTATTTCTCTGCCTCGATTGTTTGAGAGTCATTATGAATCACTGGATGTTGAAATTACTTCTATGGAAGTTTCTTATGCCATAAAGCAATTGAAGGTAAATAAGTCACCTGATCTGGACGGGTTCACTGCCCGTTTTTATCAGAGTTTTGTGGAGGAGTTGGCAGGTCCCCTATCTCAAATGTTTAATGCACTCCAAACGGGGGGTAATCTGTTGCCGAATTCCAAATTGGCTGGTATCACCATCCTAGCAAAGCCGGGAAGGGACGCCACAATGTGTGGCTCTTACCGGCCTATATCACTGTTAAATATCGATCTCAAATTATTGGCTAAAATATTGGCGAACCGGTTAAATAATTATATTGCATATTTAATCCATCCAGACCAGGCGGGCTTTATACCAGGGCGTATGGCCTCTGATAATGTCAGGAAGATTATAGACTCTGTATGGTGGGTTAAACGTTGCAAATCCCCCTTCTTGTTGATGGCTATGGATGCTGAAAAAGCCTTTGACTTTGTTCACTGGCCATTTCTCTTTCAGACCCTTGAAAAAATGGGTTTCGGTCCCTATTTCATTAATTGGATACAAAAATTGTATGCCGGGCCTCGGGCATGTATAAAAGTGAATGGGGGGTATTCTACTTATTTCCCAGTTGGAAGAGGGACTAGGCAGGGGTGTCCATTATCCCCGCTATTATTTGCTATCTTTATTGAACCACTTGCCCAGAAAATTAGGGAAGCTCCAGGGGTTACAGGCATCCAAGTGGGTAATTTCTCTTCTAAATTGGCCATGTTTGCGGACGATGTGATTCTGACATTGACTAACCCTGTGAACTCCCTACCGATAGTGGTGGATATTATCAAATCATTTAGTCGGGTCTCGGGATACTCCCTTAATTGGGATAAAACTGAAATCCTTAATGTTTCCCTTGTAGACTCCCAGGTTAAAATGCTTAAAGCAGTCTTCCCGTTTAGGTGGGCCAAAGAAAAAATAAAATATCTGGGGGTTTATATTGGGGCTCATAAGGACCTATTTAGTCTTAATTATCCTCCCTTACTATCTAAAATGTATAGAGAATTGGAAGAGTGGAGTTGCTACCACATATCGTGATTGGGGCGTATAGCCACTTTTAAGATGAATATTCTCCCTAGATTGTGCTACCTATTTCAGACTCTACCCGTTAATATTCCCACCTGCATGTTAGTAAAATGGCAAAGGCACCTCATGAAATATGTATGGCAAGGTAAGCACCCACGAGTAGCTCAGAAAGTGTTATTTCGTCCAAAACTGAACGGGGGGATGGCAATTCCCAACTTAGGGGTAGATTTTTTAAAAAAGCGCGATCGCGTACTTTTGTTTGCGCAGCAGGCGCAAACAAAAGTACGCTGGATTTTATAAGATACGCGCATAGCCGCGCGTATCCTCTAAAATCCTGGATCGGCGCACGCAAGGCTGCCGATTTTGGGCAGCCTGCACGCACTGAGCCATGCAGCCTGCCTCCGTTCCCTCCAAGGCCGCTCCGAAATCGGGAGCGGCCTCGGAGGGAACTTCCTTTCGCCCTCCCCTCACCTTCCCCTCCCTTCCTCTACCTAACCCACCCCCCCGGCCCTATCTAAACCCCCCCCTTGCCTTTGTCCCTAGATTTACGCCTGCGAGAAGCAGACGTAAATCTACGTGCGCCAGCAAACTGCTGGCGCGCCGTCTTCCGACCCAGGGGCTGGTCCGGAGGCCTGGACCACGTCCCCGGGCCGGCGCCACGCCCACGGTCCCGCCCCCGAAACGCCGCGTCATCCGGTCCCGCCCCCCGACACGCCCCCTTCGAAAAACCCCGGACCGATGCGCGTCCCGGGGCTCTGCGCACGCCGGCGGCTTATGGAAAATAAGCGCGCCGCGCGCAAGGCCCTGCTCGCATAAATCCGGGCGGATTTACGCGAGCAGGGCTTTTAAAATCCGCCCGTTAGTATGGTATCATGCTGCTGCCCATCTTAGAGTGGTAGCAGAATGGCATAGAAAGGGTGAGGGAAAATCCTGGATAGCCCTGGAACAGGAATTAGTGGGAACGCGTCCCTTAGCTGCATTGATTTGGAGGCCTAGGACAGAATGGCCTAAACTGCAGGACCTTCCCCCTCGGTGCAACATACTTTTCAAATTTGGCATAAATGGCGTAAGGTTTTCATGGGGGACCGGATGGGTTCCATTAATTCGGCTCCTTTTTACCATCATGATTTCCTGGAGGGGGAGGCTCACCTGGTATATAAAACATGGCTTGGGAAAGGTATTACTACCTGCGAACAATTATGGGAAAATAATAGCTGGGTGCCCTTTGAAACCCTTCAGGACAGATTTGGCCTCAGTCCCAGAGAGCATTTTCGTTATTTACAATTGCTGACATATGGCCACATATCAGGTCTGAAGAGAGATCTTCAATCACCGGTATCATTATTTGAAACCTTTTGCAAGGTAGTCGATAGGATGCCCAGGTTGCTCTCTAGAATTTATAAATTACTAGAGATCTGAAATCTGTACCTTCTTTTGTCACTGCTTGGGAGAGGGATCTTGGGGAGTCCTTAGGCGAAGATTTCTGGGACGCTACGTATAATACACTGGGGAAAGGCTTGATTTCCGCTACTTTGGTGGAAAATAGCTTTAAATTGTTATATAGGTGGTATTACACTCTGGTCCGACTGCATCGCATTTTCCCAGGCTTATCGGATAAATGCTGGAAGGGTTGTGGAAATGAGGGGACCTTCTTTCACCTTTGGTGGGATTGTGGGGTGATCTCCAGGGTATGGGAGACAGTCTCCAACTGGCTCTCAGAAATTTTACACATACCCTGTGTATTAACTCCACAGATGGCGCTACTAAATGGGGGGCTATCCACTGGAGATACACATCAAAGTCAGCTTATAAAATATGTGGTGACGGCAACCAGATGCGAAATTGCGTTACAATGGAAGACCCCGATAGGCCCCTCTTTAGCTAAAATTCAAGCCAGAGTGGATAAAATACATAATCTTAGTAAAATCACAGCACACAAACAGCATAGAATGGGGTACTTCCAGAAGATCTGGCAGCCCTACCAGAGTTGGCGTGACCTCCAACGCATTGACTGAATAGCCTTAGAGTATCCTTTGCAAGGATGGTGCAAAACAGGATAACTAGCTTGCTATGTGTCAATTGTAAATGTTCATGATTATGTGTATACTGAGCAGGGGGGGTGGGGGGGATAAATAATTCACAGAGACTGTTTTCGGTTATATGTTTATTGTATTTATACAATTGTGTATTTATCACTGTTATTATTACAGTTTTTTCTGATCTGTCTCTAATAAAAATTTCAATAAAAAAAAAAAAAGCAAACAGAATGTTAGGTATTATTAGGAAGTGAATGGTTAATAAAACAGAAAATGTCATAATGCCTCTATATCGCTCCATGGTGAGACCGCACCTGGAATACTGTGTACAATTCTGGTTGCCGCATCTTGAAAAAGATAAAGTTGCGATGGAGAAGGTACAGAGAAGGGCAACCAAAATGATAAAGGGGATGGAACAGCTCCCCTATGAGGAAAGGCTGAAGAGGTTAGGGCTGTTCAGCTTGGAGAAGAGACGGCTGAGGGGGGATATGATAGATGTCTTTAAGATCATGAGAGGTCTTGAATGAGTAGATGTGAATCGGTTATTTATACTTTCGAATGATAGAAGGACTAGGGAGCATTTTATGAAGTTAGCAAGTAACACAATTAAGACTAATCAGAGAAAATTCTTTTTCACTCAACGCACAATAAAGCTCTGGAATTTGTTGCCAGAGGATGTGGTTAGTGCAGTTAGTGTAGCTGGGTTCAAAAAAGGTTTGGATAAGTTCTGGGAGGAGTCCATTAACGGCTATTAATCAAATTTATTTAATTATTTATTTATTTATTTTTAGTTTTTATAAACCGACGTTCCTGTATAAAATACATATCACACCGGTGTACAGTGAAATAAACTGTCGCCACGTGGGCGGCTTACATTATAACAAATAACATTATAAATAACATTATAAATACATTTTACATTTTAACAGATAACATTTTAACAGATAACATTATAAATACATTTTACATTTTACATTTTAACACAGCGGTCTGTGCTGGGGGATGGCGAGCCGGCGCGTGCAAGTTACTCCAGCCTCGGGCAGGAGTAACTTCGGAAATAAAAGATATGGGGGATTTACTTAGGGAATAGCCACTGCTAATAATTGCATCAGTGGCAAGGGATCTTCTTAATGTTTGGGTAATTGCCAGGTTCTTGTGGCCTGGTTTGGCCTCTGTTGGAAACAGGATGCTGGGCTTGATGGACCCTTGGTCTGACCCAGCATGGCAATTTTTTATGTTCTTATGTAAGATACGTGCTTAACCCCCGAAAAGCTGCCCCTGCCTGCGCTGAGCCTATCTTGCATAAGCTCGGCAGCACGTGCAAGCCCTTGGACGCGCTATGTCCCGGGGCTTCAAAAAAGGGGCGGGTCCAGGGGCGTGGCGGCGGTCTGGGGGGGCGGTTCCAAGTCCTCCGGCACAGCGGTCTGTGCTGGGGGATGGCGAGCCGGCGCGTGCAAGTTACGCCAGCCTCGGGCAGGAGTAACTTCGGAAATAAAAGATATGGGGGATTTAGTTAGGGCTGGGGGGTGGGTTAGATAGAGGAAGGGAGGGGAAGAAACATAGAACATAGAAACATAGAAACATAGAAATGACGGCAGAAGAAGACCAAATGGCCCATCCAGTCTGCCCAGCAAGCTTCCCTCATTTCTTCTCCCATACTTATCTGTTTCTCTTAGCTCTTGGTTCTAATTCCCTTCCACCCCCGCCATTAATGTAGAGAGCGGTGGAGGAGCTGCATCCAAGTGAAATATCTAGCTTGATTAGTTAGAGGTAGTAGGAGTAGTAACCGCCGCAATAAGCAAGCTACACCCATGCTTATTTGTTTTTACCCAGATTATGTTATACAGCCCTTATTGGTTGTTTATCTTCTCCCCTGCAGTTGAAGCAGGGAGCTATGCTGGATATGCGTGAGGTATCAGTTTTTTTCTTCTCCCCTGCCGTTGAAGCAGAGAGCTATGCTGGATATGCATCGAAAGTGAAGTATCAGGCACATTTGGTTTGGGGTAGTAACCGCCGTGACAAGCCAGCTACTCCCCGCTTTGTGAGTGTGAATCCTTTTTTCTTCTCCCCTGCCGTTGAAGTTATGCTGGATATGCGTGAAGTATCAGTTTTTCTTTTCCCCTGCCGTTGAAGCAGAGAGCTATGCTGGAAATTCGTGATGTATCAGTCTTTCTCCGATGCCGTTGAAGTAGAGAGCCATGCTGGATATGCGTCGAGAGTGAAGTATCAGGTACATTTGGTTTGGGGTAGTAACCGCCGTAACAAGCCAGCTACTCCCCGCTTTGTGAGTGCGAACCCTTTTTTCTTCTCCCCTGCCGTTTAAGCAGAGAGCTCTGCTGGATGTGTGAAGTAACAGTTTTTCTTTTCCCCTGCTGTTGAAGCAGAGAACTATGCTGGATATGCATTGAAAGTGAAGTATAAGAATGGAGTGATCAAGCTAGTTGAAAGGCATCAGGAATAGAGGAAGGTGGAGGTAGTAATTTGGATATTTGGTTTGGGGTAGTAACCGCCGTAACAAGCCAGCTACTCCCGTCTTTGTGAGTGCAAATCCTTTTTTCCACATTTCCTCTTGCTGTTGAATCTTAGAGTGATGTTGGAGTCACAGTAACCATGTGTATGTTTATTGACTAAGGGTATTGTCTCCAGGCAGTAGCCATCATTCTGGCGAGTCACCCACTCTTCATTGGCGGCCTCTTGACTTTATGGATCCACAGTGTTTATCCCACGCCCCTTTGAAGTCCTTCACAGTTCTGGTCTTCACCACTTCCTCCGGAAGGGCATTCCAGGCATCCACCACCCTCTCCGTGAAGAAATACTTCCTGACATTGGTTCTGAATCTTCCTCCCTGGAGCTTCAAATCGTGACCCCTGGTTCTGCTGATTTTTTTCTTATGGTAAAGGTTTGTCGTTGCCTTTGGATCATTAAAACCTTTCAAGTATCTGAAAGTCTGTATCATATCACCTCTGCTCCTCCTTTCCTCCAGGGTGTACATATTTAGATTCTTCAATCTCTCCTCGTACGTCATGCGATGAAGATCCTCCACCTTCCTGGTCGCCCTTCTCTGTACCGCTTCCATCTTGTCTTTGTCTTTTTGTAGATACGGTCTCCAGAACTGAACACAGTACTCCAGGTGAGGCCTCACCAAGGACCTGTACAAGGGAATAATCACTTCCCTTTTCTTACTCGATATTCCTCTCTCTATGCAGCCCAGCATTCTTCTGGCTTTTGCTATCGCCTTGTCGCATTGTTTCGCAGACTTCATATCATTAGACACTATCACCCCAAGGTCCCTCTCCTGCTCCGTGCACGTCAGCCTTTCCCCCCCCATCGAATACAGTTCATTCGGATTTCCGCTCCCCATATGCATGACTTTGCACTTCTTGGCATTGAATCTCAGCTGCCATATCTTCGACCACTCTTCCAGTTTCCTTAGATCCCGTCTCATTCTCTCCACTCCTTCCGGCGTGTCCACTCTGTTGCAGATCTTAGTGTCATCCGCAAAAAGACAAACCTTACCTTCTATCCCGTCCGCAATGTCGCTCACAAAGATATTGAACAGGACCGGTCCCAACACCGATCCTTGCGGTACACCACTTAAAACCGCTCTCTCTTCAGGTGGGGGGGATCGCAAAAAAAGTTCCCTCCAAGGCCGCTCCGATTTCGGAGCGGCCTTGGAGGGAACGGGGAAAGACATTGGGGCTCCCCTTGGGCTCGGCGCACGCAAGGTGCACAAGTGTGTACCCTCTTGCGCGCGCCGACCCCGGAGTTTATAACATGCGCGTGGCTGCGCGCACATGTTATAAAATCAGCCGTAGATTTGTTGGCACCAAGTTGCGCAAACAAATCTACGCCCGCGCATAAGTTTAAAAATCTAGCCCTATATGTGAATCAGAGTGTATTTTTTTCAAGTTCTTTCTCAGAACAAGAAAAAGGAGATGGAGTATGATAATGTCTGCGCAGGATTATCATACACTTGTTTGACAAATATTTGTAATCCATTTCATGTTCTGATGATGTGTTTAAGTTTATATCCTTACTTTTTATGATAGTTTATAGAAACATAGAAATGACGGCAGAAGAAGACCAAACGGCCCATCCAGTCTGCCCAGCAAGCTATGTACTTTTTTTCTTTTTTTTCTCTCTCTCATACTTGTTACGCTTGGCTTCCAGTACTCTCTAGTTCTATTTCCCCTCCCCCCACCATCAATGTAGAGAGCAGCGCTGGAACTGCATCAAGTGAATATCTGGCTCAATTAGGGGTAGTAACCGCCGCAATAAGCAGGCCACACCCCTGCCCCTGTCCACCCAGACTATGCAATCCACATACAGATCCTCCCTTCCTCACTCCCCCTGCCGTGGAAGCAGAGAGCTATGCGTTGAACGAGAAGTATTAGACTATCTCCCCTGCCATTGAAGCAAAGAGCTACGCTGGACATGCATTGAAAGTAAAGTATCTGCCCAGCTACATCTCGCTTCCCTGTGAATACAAATTTATTTTTTTTTCTTCCACATTACCTCTTGCCGCTGAAGCCTAGAGCAATGATGGAGTCTCAACGGTGTGTATGTACACCGAACAAGGGTATTATCTCCAGGTAGTAGCCCCCATTTCCACGAGCCACATTAACAAACAACAAATATTGAACAAGCCTAATAATTGGCAATACCTATAGCCTATGACCTCACAGGTAATTTTATATACTCTTACCCTGGTTTGTTTTTTTTTTTTAAGGAGATGGCAGCCCTCCATCCTTCTGCTCCGTGAAGGTGGAACACCGACCACTGGCATCCCGCTCCGCGAATGCCTCTGTGGCTACTGCCGCTCCGTGCAGTGTTCTGCCGCCTCCTTCCACCTTTGGGCTTGCGGGTCCCGGTTATTGATCCCTGCGTCTGCTACTTTTTGTGGCTGTGACAACTGCCCCCCCCCAATACAAGACCTTTAATTAGGGCTTCAAGGGCTGCTGCTTCTCCCTTTTACTGCAACAGGTCTGAGGCGATCTCTAGCTCAGCCTTTCTGCGCACTTCGGCGGCGGCTGTGGCAGCAGCGGCTTCCTGTTGTTCTTCTATTTTGAGCCCTTCTATCTTGAGGGCTGCTGCTTGTTCAGCATTCTGTATGCGAGCCACCCCTTCTTTATTCACGTCCTCTAGACTTGATGGATCCACAGTGTTTATCCCATGCCCCTTTGAAGTCCTTCACAGTTTTTGTCTTCACCACTTCCTCCGGAAGGGCATTCCAGGCATCCACCACCTCTCTGTGAAGAAATACTTCCTGACATTGGTTCTTAGTCTTCCTCCCTGGAGCCTCAGCTCGTGACCTCTGGTTCTGCTGATTTTTTTCTGATGGAAAAGGTTTGTCGTTGTCTTAGGATCATTAAAGCCTTTCAAATATCTGAAAGTCTGAATCATATCACCCCTGCTCCTCCTTTCCTCCAGGGTGTACATATTTAGATTCTTCAATCTCTCCTCATATGTCATTTGATGAAGACCCTCCACCTTTCTGGTCGCCCTTCTCTGTACCACTTCCATCTTGTCTCAGTCTTTTTGTAGATACGGTCTCCAGAACTGAACACAGTACTCCAGGTGAGGCCTCACCAAGGACCTGTACAAGGGGATAATCACTTCCCTTTTCTTATTCGATATTCCTCTCTCTATGCAGCTCAGCATTCTTCTGGCTTTTGCTATCGCCTTGTCACATAGTTTCGCAGACTTCATATCATTAGACACTATCACTCCAAGGTCTCTTTCCTGCTCCGTGCACATCAGCCTTCCCCCCCCATCGAATACAGTTCATTCGGATTTCCACTCCCCATATGCATGACTTTGCACTTCTTGGCATTGAATCTCAGCTGCCATATCTTCGACCACTCTTCCAGTTTCCTTAAATCCCGTCTCATTCTCTCCACTCCTTCCGGCGTGTCCACTTTGTTGCAGATCTTAGTGTCGTCCGCAAAAAGACAAACCTTACCTTCTATCCTGTCCGCAATGTCGCTCACAAAGATATTGAACAGGACCGGTCCCAACACCGATCCTTGCGGTACACCGCTTAAAACCGCTCTCTCTTCAGAGAAAGTTCCATTTACCATCACACATTATCTTCTGTCCGTCAACCAGTTTGCAATCCAGACCACCACCTCGGCACTCACTCCTAAGCTTCTCGTTTTATTCACCAGTCTCTTGTGTGGAACCGTATCAAAAGCTTTGCTGAAATCCAAATAGATGACATCGAGCGCTCTTCCTTGATCCAATTCCTTGGTTAACTAGTCAAAAAAGTCAATCAGATTTGTCTGACAGGATCTGACAAATCTGTTTAAATATTCATGGTCTGGAGGCTGTGGCCATGCCCCCGGAACGCCCCCGGATGACATGCCGGCCGCGTCATGCCCCCCGATGACGTGCCGGTCGCGACACGCCCCCCCACCCCCAGGAAAGCCCCGGGACGTACGCACGTCCCGGGGCTTTGTGCGTGCTGGAAGCCTATGCAAGATAGACTCGGCGCGCGCAGGGGGGGTGGGATTTGGGGTAGGTTTTCGGGGGTTACGCGCGTAACCCTCTGAAAATCTACCCCATTGTTTCTTACTTTGACAGAGAGGTTCATTGCATTTTTCACTCTGGAAAATGGGGAAAGGGGGGCAGAAAAAAAATTTTGGATTATCAGTGGGCGCCAAAGATAGGAAAAAGGGATTAAGGAATAATACAGAGATGTTCCACTTGTGCTTTTTATAATGTGGGGAAGAGATTGTGGGTTGCTCCCTCACATTTGACTGCCCCTTGTGGCCCATTTGTGCGATTGCAAATGGATTTCATAACCATGTCACAGGTAATGAATTTAAGGTACATTTTAATAGTAGACTGTCTTTTTACTAGACAATTAGAAGCGTTTCCAACCGCTAAGTCAGACTCACAGACCATAGAAATAAGAAAAGAAAAAATTGTTGAAAGAATTTCCAAGATTTGGAATTCTAGAGGTGATTGAAAGTGACAGAGGCACCCATTTCATTGGACAGATAATGCAAGATTTGGGGATTGCCCTGGGTATACATTTTCACACACTGTATAGACCACAGGCCAGCAGACTGGTGGAGAGATACAATCATATTTTAAAGACTAAAGAGGAAAAATTACTCATGAAACATCTTGGAAGTGGCCTGATGCTTTGCCTTTGGCTTAAAGAGCATAAGAAAAATGCCTAACCGTAAACATGGACTCATTCCTCATGAGATATTGTTTGGTAGGCCTGTTCCTGTGCCTATATGCCAAATGGCCAATAGATATGAACTTTGCGCAAGATGAATTAATTTTACATTTTGTGTTACAATTGCATATACAGAACAAAAAGACTGTTCAATTGATTTCTCCGGTATTCCAAGGACCGCCAAACACAGACTTTCTGGATTTCCAATCAGGTGGCTTTGTATGACACAAAGCTTTTAAAAGAAAGCACTGTTTATAGCCAAGGTGGAAGGGACCTTATCAAGTACTGTTGGTGAATCACTGTTCATTAAAAATGATAAGGCCTTGACATTAGCCATTGTAAGAAAGCTTACGAACTTTCCGCAGCAATTTATTTCATCAACGCGAGACCCGGCGGCAGTTCACCAAGACTGTTGATAAAGCCAGTGAATAGCCTAACACACACAGGCATGAGGGTGCAGAGCCCTCCAAGTGAGGTTGCACCTTTGGTGACAATGCTAGATCTGGACATCCTTGTATAAAGCAAGTAATACTTGTGTACTGTTTGTAGTCCAGCGGAAGTATAGAGGACATCATCAACAACAGTGAGACACACCTAGCCCTGCTGATGTTTAAACAAGCTGGTGTGTCTTCTAGTCCTCACTTGTATCTGTCACAGCCAGGTGTCCCTTGGAGTCAGGTGCTGTTTCAGCGGAGTTTCAAGAAAAGTGAATTGTCACCTATGTCTGAATTTGTTTTAAACTTAAGTAAAGTCCTGGTCTGTGTCTGTTTCAAACAACTGAATTAAAAATGATGATGTTTTCCCTGCTTGTGTTGGCTCTCCTATCCAGAATAGTAGCCAGCCTACTGATTCTAGAAGATAATGGCTATATGTGTCTTACTAAGGCCTATCAAGAAGTTTATAATCAGACAGCTGGATCTGCTCTTGTATATCAACTTCTGTTTCTCTTTTCATTGCAACTTCTATGTTTCAGGCAGTGCCAGTAAAACTCAGAGATACAAGAAGCAAATGCAGTAATTCCACCTGCATCTATGACACTGATTAATTTTGCATGCTGGCCAACTTCAGCTGAATGGTGTTTTTGAGCCCTCTCTGTAGGAAAAGGATCTGATTATTATTCAGGAAAGACTATCCTATGTGTGAAAAAACATTTCTATTCTTAGCAAATAAGAGCGTGGTTTGGGGGTGGGGAATGGAAAAGATTGTTGAATAGATATTGATTATTGTAGTGGGATTAGTTGGATTCCTATTATTTTGTATAGGTTGCCAATGTTTTTTTATTTTTCATTATGTGTACAAAAACTGTGACTTCTGGGTACCATATCATGTCAATGAAAACTTATTTTTTTTTTTTTTTTTTTTAAGTTTAACCGGTTTATTAAACTTTTATGTTTTCAAATACAAAGTGAAAAAAGTTACAAAAGAAAAGAAAAAATACAATATGGGGATTCAACATATTGGAGTGGAACAAGAGCAATTGTAAACAGAATATCATAATACAAAAGATATCCTATTTGTAGATTTCCAAATAAACATATATTCCAAACAGAGGATTAATCCACATCATCTGTATGAGTGAGAATATTGGAAGGAGGAGCATACATAGTAATATGGAGAACCTTATAAAGAATCCTGAGAAAGAAGGAGACTAAGGCGAAAGAGGAAGAGGGAAGAAGAGAGAGATAAAGAGAAGAAGAGAGAAGAAGAGAAGGTCAGGAATACATAAAAAAGCGGCATGAGAATAGAGCAGAGAGAGCGTGTAATGTACAAGTAAGCATCAGGTTATCCAGGTAAAGAGTGAATATAATCCTCAAGCGGTTTCCAGACTTGAGCCCAAGAAGATAAACGATTACATTTTATAGCCATGGCTTTTTCATACCTATAATACATACATACCGAGTTCCACCACCAAGTCTGTGAAAGCAAGTCACTACGTTTCCAGTTAGACATTATTGTGTGTATAGCAATGGCGAACAGAAAATCTATTAATTTTCGATTGGGGAGGGACAAAGAAAAAAAGGGGTTGGAGCCTCTAAAAAAAAGCACAGCATACGTGAAGGGGTGAGAGATGGAAACGATGGAAGTGATCGTGGACCAAACTTGGAGCCAAAAGCTGTGTACATAGGGGCATAAGAAAAACATATGTTCAAAAGTTGCTTTGGGTGCCGAGCAGGACCAGCAGTGGTGTGAGGGGAGTAAACCAGCTCTATGTAAACGCCAGGGCGTCCAGAGAGCTCTATGCATGAGGAAAAAGGAAGATTGTGTCAGGCTGGAAGAAAGTGTGATACGAGTTGTTATGGTCCAAAGATATCGCCATGTATCTGGGTTAACAGAGGTGTCAATCTCCCTATTCCATGTAGAATAAAACCCATTTCGAAGAACATTAGCCTCAGTAGAAACAAGAATTTTATACAGTTTGGATGCTAAGTGTCTCTGAAGCCCATGTTCCTGGAAAACTTGTAGGAGATAGGGAGGTGTAGTGAGGGAAGCGGAGGAGTATGGAGAGGCAGCAACAACTGTTCGTAATTGCAGCCATGCAAAGAATTGAGATGTTGGTAGCTCAAATTTCGCCTGCATTTGAGTGAAAGTGCGTATCGTGTCATCTTCCAAAATGGAAGCCAAGAACCAGATTCCTTTTGTCTGCCATAACGGCCAATTGAGTGGGTGATTATCAATCGTTAATTTAGAGTTTCGCCATATAGGGGTCATATTAGAGTAGTTCCAAGAACATACTTGTTTGGGGCGGATGGAGTCAAAAAGAGAGTATGCCTTGTGCAGCGAGCGTAAAATAGCATTAGATTCCAGAGGTTTAGACATTCTCATCCCTGGAAAGCAAGTGAGTGGGAAAGGAGATATTAAAGAACATTCTAAATCTAGCCATCTAGGCCTGTCTCCTAGAATAGTAGATTGAGAAAAATGGTGCTGAGCTTGTTGAAGCATAAAAGCTTGATGGTATGCATAAAAATTAGGGAAATTGACACCTCCTCTATCCTTAACAAGCTTAAGTTTGGTTAAAGCAATTCTAGGGGTCTTATGCTTCCATAAAAAAGAGGATAGTATCCGGTCTATCTGCTTGTAAAAGGCACAGGAGAAAAATATAGGGATCATTGATAGTGCATATGTGATTTTAGGGGCAACCACCATTTTGATAGTGTCAAGCCTTCCCTACCATGTGAGGTGTAGGGGCGACCAGTGAATAGTAAGATCTTTGATCGTTTGGAGGATACGTGTTTCAGCATTAGAAATAGTTAATTGGGGCTCAGAATAGAAATAAATTCCTAAATATTTAGTGCATTGGGGAACTTTCTGTATGGCAGAATTGGTGAGATCAACTAATGCACCTAAAGTATTGAGGGGGAGAAGTTCAGTCTTGTGCCAGTTAATCTTATAGCCTGAGAGAGCAGAGTAGGAAGCAATTTGCTGGAAAAGGTGTGGAAGGGAAAAGTCAGGATGAGACAAAAAAAGCAACTCATCATCTGCATAAGCTGATATCTTATATTCCTCTGAACCAATGGTCACACCTGTAATTAACGAGTTCTGTCGAATGGCAATGAGAAGGGGTTCCAAAACCAGATTGAAGAGCAAGGGAGAGAGGGGACATCCCTGGCGGGTTCCTCTGTGAAGAGAAAAAAGTGGGGACCGACGATTGTTTATATATAAAAAGGCAGTGGGAGAAAAATATAGGAGCTTAATCCAGGAAATGAAATTGGGGCCAAAACCAAATTTATGTAAAGTGGAGAAGAGAAAAGACCACTCCACACGGTCAAAAGCCTTTTCTGCGTCCAAAGAAACAGCTATGACCGGGGAGGGGGCAGAGGAAACTGCTTCATGGATGTGAAAGAACAGTCTAGTGTTATTTGCTATGAGTCTATTTTTAATGAAACCAGATTGATCTGGGTGAATGAGACTGGGCATTATGCGGGATAGGCGAGTGGCTAATATTTTAGTAAAGATTTTATAGTCCGCATTCAACAGGGATATGGGCCTGTAATTACTGACTTCCGTTGCATCTCTACCTGGTTTTGGAAGAACCACGATACATGCTGTAGAGAAAGAAGAAAAGAGATCTGGTTGATCCGGTGCAATCAAATAATACCGTTGTAAGTATGGCACTAGGTCCTTGCTAAAAGTTCTGTAAAAGTCGATAGTGAAGCCATCTGGCCCGGGAGCTTTTCCGGCAGGTAGAGCTTGAATCGCAAGTTCGATTTCCTGTGAGGTAATTGGAGATTCAAGATCTTGAAGTTGTTGCATTGATAACGAAGGATGAGAAATTTTAGAAAAAAAAGTCTGGAATTCCTCTTCCGATATTTGAACCTCTTGTTGGTAGAGCTTCCCATAGAAGTCCCGAAACTCATTGAGAATATCAACATCTTGAGTGAGAACTTGTTTTGAGGCCGATGTAAGTTTAGTGATACGTTTTTTCTCCTCTTTCTTTTTTAAATAAGAGGCCAGGAGATGTCCACATTTATTATTTTCCGCATAGTAGGTAGCGTTTGTGTGAAAAGTAGAGAGGCGAACAGAGGCGCTGAGAAGCTGATTGTATTGAAACTTTGCCTTTAGTAGAGTTGTCAGAGAAGTGGCTGTCGGACGTTGAATGTGTTCGGATTCTAGAGAGGCAACGGAGATTTGCAGCCGAGCCAATTCCGCCTGTTTAAGTTTCCGCTGATGTGCTGAGTAGCTGATGATTATACCTCTAATGGTGGCTTTATAGGCCTCCCAGAGAGTAGACAAAGATATGTCTGGAGTGTCATTAGTAGAAAAGTAATCCTTAGTTTGAGTACGAACATGATCTACAAAGTCCGAATCTGCTAAAAGCGATGAATTAAATCTCCATAATTTGTCCATAATGATCGGTGATTGTAGGCTACAGCGGAGTATGATTGCTGCGTGATCTGAAACCAATATAGGAGCTATGTCAGCTGCGAGGATCTGTGGGATTAAGGAATGAGAAGTTAGAAAGAAGTCAATGCGAGAATAAGAGGAGTGAGGAGCAGAGAAGTAAGTATATTCCTTGTCATCAGGGTGAAGAAGACGCCAAGGGTCCGATAATCCAATAGAGGACATAAGGTTTGTGAGAGCTTTGCTTGATTTTGAGATGGATATGCGTGCCGTCGATTTCCGATCTATGAAAGGATCTAAGGCCTGGTTGAAGTCCCCTCCAATGATGATCTGCGTAGAATCGTTAGCTAGGAGATGAGAAAACACTGTGTGGAAAAAGGAGGGATCATCTTGATTTGGAGCATAGAGATTGAGGATAGTGTATATCGCTTTATTTATAGATACTTGAATGATATTCCATCTGCCATCTAGATCTGCTGATTGCTGAAGAATCGTTGCATCTAGCCGTTTGTTGATAAGAATAGCTGTTCCTCGCTTTTTATGGACTGCAGGACTAAATGATAATTGGCCCACCCAGTGCCGTTTGAGTTTTAGAGATTCCGATGGTGTCAAACGGGTTTCCTGTAAGAGAGCAATATCCGTGTGCAAGGAATTTAAATAAGCAAGAACTTTTTTCCTCTTGATGGGATGCGAGAATCCTTGTACATTGAGAGAAACTACAGTAAATGAAGTAATGGCGGATGTCATGATCAATGAAGATAATGAGGGTTATATAAATAACCTGAGGTAGGCCGCTGAGGTTCAAAAAGAAGAGAGAACAGTAAGAGAGAAACAGTTATAAGAGACTGACAGAGAAGAAAAATGAAAAAATTAGAGGGAGAATCAGAAAGAGAGTCAAAGGGGCGAGCGAAGAGAGTAGGAAAAAGAGGAAAAAAAAGAGACGAAAGAAGAAAAGAAAGAGAAAAAAAAGGGGAGAAGAAAAAGAAGAAAAAAAAAGGAAGAGATATCAAGTAGTGTTAGCACTAACCGTGCTATCTAGGGAGTCCCGTAAGGGACCAGTAGCGGGTGTCTAGGCGGATCACTGACTTTCCAAGCGATCAACTCCGCTCATCTGGAAATTAAAATTGAAAACAGTCAAGGAGGGGAAAAAAGGAAAAAATCCAGCTGTATCAGCGCAACGGACGACTCCTCAGATCCAAGCATAGCAAGCACAAAAAGAATGCCACGTTGGGGCGAAAAATAACCTTGTGCTGCGTCAATTCAGGTAACCATTTCCTGGCCATTGCCAATAGATTGAAGGAAGGTCTCCAATTCTTGTGGGTGTTGGTATATCTTGGTGTGATTAAGGTGAGTGACCTTCATTTGCACTGGGTATAGTAGGCCGTACTTCACGCCCACGCGCTGAAGGCGCGGCCTGAGGGCGAGAAAGGCCTTACGCTTCGCAACAGTTTCTTTGGCCAAATCGGGAACAAGTAATATATTGTGACCTTTATATTGAACTGGTGCCTGGTTTCTGGCAGCCGCCAGAATGTGGAGGACTTGCGGATGACGCAGCAATTTGAAGATAATGGGCCGCGGATATTTAGAATGATGAAGAGGCTTAGCAGGCACTCTATGGGCCCGTTCAATTTCTACAGGGTATTGGAACTCAAGATGGAGGCTAGAGGTAAGCAACTTGAGAATAAAGCCGCTGATATCGTTACCTTCTTCTCCTTCCACAATACCGAGAATCCTTATATTGTTGCGGCGATTTCTGTTAGAGAGGTCTTCCAAAGAGTTTTGTAAGTGTGCCATATCTTTGGTGAGCTGCGGGACGGAGGTAACCGTTAGTAGTAAGGAGGAGACTTGAGTTTCCACATCATCTAGTCGGGACCTATACGTGTCAAGCTGGGTGGAAACCGCTTGTAGTTCGCCCCGAATCGCGTTAGTGGCATCAATATTGATATTAATCAAGTCCTTAAGTTGTCGCAGCTCGACTAAGACAACGTCAGCAGACGCCATAACTTTCGCCGGCAGGGCCTTGCTTGGCGACGGAGGGTCAGCTTTCGATCTTTTCGTTCCGGCCGCCGCCGCGAAAGCTGCTTCAATTTTCCCGGCTTTGCTTGCTGCCATCGCATGCAAGAAAGATTTAGGAGCTGAAAAATCGAGAGAGGAGCGCTGGAAATTAGTTTGGAGTGCAGTTTCCCCAGTTTATTGGAAAGACTAGAGCGGAGACCCTCGCTTAGGCGGCCATTTTGATCGCTGCGCTAGAGCGCCCCCCGTCAATGAAAACTTATAACAGTAATACTGATTGACTCAAAATAAATGAAGACACTGACATAGGGGAGATCAGGGCACATGAGGATAAAAGAAATGAAGCGGTTCAGTGTTCAAATTGTAGCATGCCTTTATCTGGGCTAATTGAGCTTTAAGCTCATTGGGGAATATAACGACCCTAAATATAGAGACCTAAGAAAAAGGGAGGAACTGTAGAATTTGAGAAAAAATATCTTTTTCTAGGTTCTTAAAGGTCTCTATATTTGATGGATTTGCTATATGGAAAAGAACAGTGGATACATAAAAAAAAAAAAGAAACATTTTAGATTTTGTAGAGCTCAGCAAGCATGTTGTGTTCTGAGCTGCTGTTATCTCAAGAAGTGAATGTACTCTTAGATTTTGTTAGAGCACCTTCTAGTCAAAATATGGAACAGGCTACATGCTGACTTGAAGGATGGATTGTGCAATGTTGCATCAGACTTTGCAACTGACACCTAGCATGATATAATTGATGAAACCTAGTATGTATGAAAAGTAGATGTTGTTTCAGTATTCGGACTTGGTTACAATGGGACAATAAATGATTGGCAGCAGACCCTAATTTAAGTCTGTGATTGGACAAATTATGTGACAATACAAATAATTATGTGATGTAAGAATGTTTGTCATCAGGGAATGAAACACTGATTGCTTACATGCCCTGTTAATGAAAGATATTAGAGATAAACCCCGGGGGCTAAGGAGTTCAGATTGGATGAATAGAGCAGTTATGCTATAGCCATGTAGAATTTTCTCTCTAAAAAATATCATGAAAGACAAAGTGGGGCAGATTTTAAAAGCCCTACGCGCGTAAATCCACCTGGGGTTACGCGTGCCAAGCCTATTTTGCATAGGCCCATTGACGCGCGCAAGCCCCGGACGCACGTATGTTTCAGGGCTTGAAAAAAGGGGCGGGGGCGTCGGGACAGGGACGTGGCCAGAGGCTTCCGTAGGGCCTCTAGGCCGGCAGGCGCAACTTGCAAAACAAAGGTTAGGGGGCTTTTAGGTAGGGCTGGGGGGCGGGTTAGCTAGGGGAAGGGAGGGGAAGGTGGGGGGGGGGGGGGGTGGAAGGAAAGTTCCATCCGAGGCCGCTTCGATTTCAGAGCGCCCTCGGAGGGAACAAAGAAAGTCATCAGGGCTCCCCTAGGGCTCGGCGCACGCAAGGTGCTCAAGTGTGCACCCCCTTGCGCGCGCCGACCCTGGATTTTGTAACGTGCGCGCATGTTATAAAATCGGGCGTAGATTTGCGCTCGCCGGGTTGCGCACACAAATCTACATCCACGCGTAGGTATTAAAATATGCCCCAGTGTGCATATCATTTTTTTCTCCTCTGTGAAATAGAAACTAAAAGTTGCTCGGTGGAGATGTTTTACAGCCAAGTCCTCTAGCAGCTGCAATTAGGCTGGGAGGTTATTTTTTGTTTGGAAATTATATTCGACAACACCACCCCAGACACATGTGGAAGAGGCGGAATATAAGTATCACAAATAAATAAATTAATAAATACATATATACATAACTTTAAATGACAAATGACCTAAAAAACGAAGGAAAGCAAATCCAAACATACCTTTAGCATACTTTAGTCAGACTGAACAACTGTGTCCTGGCATGACACATGTCTCTCTATTCTGTGTTTGGCTCTCTTTCTACATGAATATTTGCAAAGGAAATATCGTTGAAAAGTAAAATCTCTTCATACTCAACCTCTTGTAAAGTTACAGGTACCCCTCTTGTGATGGTGAAAGGCAGGGTAAGCAGTAAACAAGCAGCCTGGAGCACTATGTTCCACTTCTGAGTCAGTCTGTATGTCTGCAAGTTCAAAAGTGAAGGGGAGCACAAAATTTCTTTGGGATCCACCTGGTATTTGTGACCCAGACTGGACATTATCAAATAGAAGATGTTAAGCTTGATGGACTTTTGGTATGACTTAGCATGGCACTTCTTAGGTTCTTATGACTTCGCTGATAGTAGCAACAAAAGGAATATTAGCAACAAGAAATGAAAAGTGTCTAGATGCAGATGAAAAGTCTGATGATGGAAGCAGAAGAATAAAAAGTAGATAATGAGGATTAAGATGATGGAAGTTCAGCAGAGTGAGATGATAGAGGAATGGTTAAAGAAGAAGCTCATGGATATCTCGCATGGGCAGATCCAGGTATTTAAGAGAAAAATGTGGAAGCTGAGTAAGAAAAGGTTAAGTATCTGTAGGAATGAACAATGATGATTTGTAGCTGACATTCACACAATATAAGTAATTTTACGTGCAGGTATACCTAAAAACATTGTTTAGTTTGTTTTATATACATATACACAAAGCAAAAGCCGGCAAAGTTGAGTGTCCGTTTTCCAACCCGCGGGCCTGGGCAGATTTTTTTTTTTTTTAATTTTTGGGGCCTCCAACTTAATATTGCTATGATATTAAGTTGGAGGGTGTACAGAAAAGCAGTTTTTCTGCTTTTCTGTACACATGCCTGGTGCCGTCTGAAATTAACTCCTGCCTTTCAGGCCGATACAGTACATTGCGCTCTGGTGGAGAGCACTGTTAACCCGCATTTGGACGCACGTTTTTGACGCTCTAGCTTCAACCCTTATTCAGTAAGGGGTAATAGCGCATCAAAAACGCGCGTCCAACCCCCCCAAAACTAATAGCGCCCGCAACATGCAAATGCATGTTGATGGCCCTATTAGTTATTCCCATGCGATACAGAAAGTAAAATGTGCAGCCAAGCCGCACATTGTACTTTCAGAAATTAATGCCTGCCCAAAGGCTGGCGTTAATTTCTGCCGGCGCTGGGGAAGTGCACAGAAAAGCAGTAAAAATTGCTTTTCTGTGCACCCTCTGACTTAATAGCATGGCGATATTAAGTCGGAGCCCCCAAAAGTAAAAAAAAAGTAAAAATTAAAAAAAAAAAAAATTAAAAATTGGCCCGCGGTCCGGAAGACGGACGCTCAATTATGCTGTGTGTCCATTTTCCGAACCCGTGGCTGTCAGCGGGTTTGAGAAACGACGCCGGCAAAATTGATCGTCGGCTGTCAAATCCGCTGAGAGCCGCCACTCCTGTCAAAAAGGAGGCGCTAGGTACGCACTAGTGTCCAAGCGCCTCCTTTTACCATGGGCCCTAATTTGCATAGGCCACCCTCCTGAATTGTGTGCCCAGGAGAGTGGCCTGTGCACGTGCCGGGAGAGCAGGCGTTCGCCAGCTCTCCCGCGCGTTTTTCTGAATCGGCCTGCATGGCAGGCATTCATTTCTGAGAGTAAAATGTGAGGCTTGGCTACACATTTTACTTTCTGTATTGCGGGTGACTAACAGGCTCATCAACATGCATTTGCATGTGATGAGCGCTATTAGTTTTGGTGTGGGGGGGGGGGGGGGGGATTGGCCACGCATTTTCCACGCGCTATTACCCCTGACAGCTATTACGCACAGCCAAATGGGGGCTAAACGGTGCGCTCAGCCGAGCGCACCATTCTGTATCAGCCTGTTTGTAAGTTACATTGTCTGAAGTTTATAGTTGATTGTTGTGATTTCAGGTTTGTGGTTCAATCTTTTGTCTTGTTTGTCATAGACTACTGTATTGGCCTATACATTGGTTTGCCAAAGTCTTATTTGAGGGCCTTATAGTTTTTGTTAAATGTTGTGGTGTGGACGGTGTCAGGTGTCCACTCCGAGAACATATTTACCAAATTTTAATGAATTTACACTGGCTACCGGTTGATCAACTTTACCAGTAGAACGTAAATAATATTGGGCTAGATTTTAAAAACTCCACGTGGGCGACCATGTGCTCACAGTTCCTGGCGCAAGCACATGGATGCGGCTATTTTATAACATATGCATTGGCTTGCGCATGTTATAAAATACAATTCCCGAGTACACATGTGCACCGGATTTTAAAATCAATGCGCGCATGTGCAGGCAGGTCGGGACTGGTGTGCGCAACACGAGAGCTATGTTCATTGTCAGATTATAAATCATTTTGGAAAACCTATTTGATGAAGAGTTTTATAAGAGAAGGATAGGTATGGGAATATGGGGGTGTACTGAAGTGTTTATATGTATTTGTTTTGTTGATTTCCGTTATTATAATGTCTTATTGAGACTGTTTATTTTGTATTATGTTGTTGTAATCTGCCCAGAACTGAAATTGTTAAATGGGTGGAATAGAAATTTCTATAAATAAATAAATGCTGATTAATTGAATATGCTGGGTATCTGAAAGTCTTTGCTTCCTGCTCTTACAAAACCACAAATGACCCAGTGATAACACTGCACCTATTAAGGCAGATTTTAAAAGCCCGGTATGAGCCAAAATTGGGAGATATGCTCGAAAGTAGGAAATACACGTGGCCACCAGATTTTAAAGCTGCCTACATGCGTGTGTATCTCCTGCTGTGTGCACATTTCATTCAGAATCAAAAAGGGGCATGGTGTGGGTGAGACATGAGCATTCTGGGGCAGGGCCAAGAGATGTGCACACAAGTACATAAGTACCTGGATGCAGGTCTAGTGCAAGTAACTTCTGCTATGGAGAAGGTATAAGTTTTAAAAACAAGCAAGCTATTCCTAAGGGGTTTAAAGGGTCTGGCGGGAATGCAGGCTAATAAACCTGGGGTGGGTGGGTTGGAGGACCTAGCTTTACAATGGGCGAACTTGTGGACAAACTGGTGAAGTGTCCTGGCGAGGATGCCTGCCAGTTATAAAATTCCCTGACTTACGCATCTGAAAGCCGATGTGCGCAGTTGGGTGCCCCTAAATGCAAAAGTAAAAATGACACGAGTCAGGTGGCAGCTCATTTATTAAAGCATGAGCTTTCGAGGACAAAGTCCACTTCATCCGATTTTTTACCACATGCAAAATTAGGCACATATATGTGCATCTAGGCAATTTTATTATGTGCGCGCATATGTGTGCATCTGTTAAAAATCACTGTGTCTCTGGGCGTGCGCCCGTGCCTCCCTTTGAAAGTTACCATCCCTATTTGTAGATGACTTGAAGCTTTGAAATTCTTGTTATCTTCATTTAACAGAACAACTGAGTAGTAAACAGCTTCTCAGATGGCATCAGGTGACCACCTTACTCCTCACCCATCCACCTCCAGGGTGTTATTTCTATTCAGGCTTCCACGGATACAAGTCAAATATTTTTCACTAAAATTAAGCAATAACCTAACAACCTGTAAATTTGTTAAAAAAAAACCCCAAGTGTTCCCCATAGACACAAATTAACACAATGGTTATAATTCAGTGAACCAACCTTGGTGTTTTTGTCTCAAGGCATAACATCTGGAGGTTTTAGGGTTTGTCCCATTTGCCTTCAATTGTCTAAAAGAGGTACTGTCTGTTAAAACTATCTCCCCAACTGTGCAGTATCCAGAATATTTGCCCCCACTCCCACAGATGATTCAGAATCCCAGGATTAGAGTGGGCTCTGGAAGGGTAAGAACAGTGACATTGAGACAGTCACTCTCCAAATGATACCTATACAAAATGCATTTTCTGCATTGCAAAATGAAGATGCTCCAAAAATGGAAACAAACTTCTGCTGGGAACCATTCATCAGAGGCACTAATTTGGATATCATTTTGAGGGACATACAATAGTTAAATGCTTTCTGCCTTGTTCAAGCATATTATAATCATGAACCAACCAACCAACCACCACCTGTTTTTTTGTGTGTGTGCTATTTAAAAAATTTTTTTGTGAAATTGCTTTTAAACTTTCAAAGATTTTTTTAAGACATCTAGAAAAAGTGTATATGGACCCACCAAAGTCTATTTGTTCCTTAGTTTTTAATGTAATAAAGTGACACCATCACATGTGCACTGTTCGTTGTAAACTACGTCTGAATTTGTAAACTAACGCTTTTTTTGCATGAGCGATACTCTTCATTGATACTATAAACTCTTCACATAATAGCATAATCCCATATCAAAATCCCGTATATGTAGGCCATCTTTTCTGTATAGCCTTTTTACTGTTCCATATGCGGCCCCAACCTCCAGTATATCCAAAACAACCTTCCTTACACTGTTTTGAGCCATATATAGTTATTGTCTATATGGATTAGCATTTCCTTCCCCTTTCTATGTCCAGGTTACACTTCTGAAAAGGCAAGTCTTTGCCATGTGTCCAGTCTGGTTCCCCAGAGTCTGGGAATCTCTCTGTACTGCTTGGATGTTATTGTTAATGAGGTCATTGGTCTCCAGATGGATGATAACATTGATTTTAGAGTCCTTACTTTTAATTGCATTGACTATGTGGTCTGCATTTCTAACAGTTGTCATCAAAATGAGTTACCAAATTAGTGCCTCTGATGACTGAGTTTCCCAGCACAAGGAGGATGACTTTTAATAATGTCATTTGGCTATCTTCTTTCCTTTCAGATACCTCTTCAGTTTCCATTGCTAGAGCATCCTCATTTTCCAATACTTTTTCTATCTATTAAGATGGAAAGGTTTTTTGTTTATAAATCTGTGAAGAAATGATACTGTTTACTACAGTGACTATTAGTGAAACATTTGTGACCTTTCTGAGTTCATGTTGTATTAACAGTTTTTGTGAATAATATATATAATTTTAAAAATTCTAGGATGTTTTTCTGCAAAGATGAAATTTAAAATTGAATTGTATAGTGAGTATAATCATGACAACTACAGCTCCCTCAATCACGCTAAAATAACAGAGCTGATTTTTCTTTTTAGGTCAGCCACATTATTTTGTGTGTGTAAATTTACTCATGGACCCTGATTTACACGTTTATTTTTTATGGGCAAAACTTCTGAAAATTCACCTTTAAGGTACTTAGGACTACTTTTCAAAAACGTATCACTCATAACAGAACTTGAACTGTACTATCTTGCATTCTTCTGGGTATGATAAATGGATAAGGTCTGAAGCATGAGATTACCTGCTGTTGAACTTGCATGGCTCTTCTTCTCTGGCTTGGTGAAAGTCTAAACTGAGCTCTGCATCAATTCCAATTCCACAGTAATTACTCATTTGCACAATCTGAAAAAAAAATATTAAAGCCATGAAGGGAACAATTTTTACTGAGCTAACTACTGACAAGATGTAGGACTACTTATCCACCTGCCTAACTTGTAGTGAATTGTTTTCAAAGTAGTGAATTGTTTTCAAAGGGAAACTACTCAGGTAGGGGGGAGGGGGAATCTCAGGATTGGAGGGAGAAGCGTGAATGGAGTAAGAAGAGGAATCAAAGAGGAGGAAGAAAAAGAGGGGGAGATATGGGATCAGGAGAAGGAGGGATAGTTTCTACTCTCACACCCCTCCTCCCTATGCTGATCTATGCTCTCACATACAAATCTCATAACCCCTCTGATCCATTTTCCCCTTCCTCTTTCTCACCACTCTATCATATAATTTAGGCTCACTAATTAGAAAAGGTTGTCCTATGAAGCCAGATTAGTTTGCTGGCAGTGAAGAAATAAAAGATAATTATAACAATAAGACAGCACTGATCAGTCTTGTAAAAATTATCCAAGGCTGCTGAAATACTAGACTGTATGCTAAAGGTCAAAAAGTATATTAAGTGTCAGCACTGAGTTTTGTTTAACATATGTGAGATAAAATTATAATGCCAACCAATTAGGAAAATGTTATGCATACAAATTAACTCACTAGTGTGTAAATTAGAGGTGTGACCTATTTAACCTATTGTATCAGTAAAGTTCTCTAAGACTGCTTCTGAATTACCTTGATGATAATTAAACTCTCCTGAGATATCTCAATAAAAATCTCTTTTAGCATTTGGTGTTAAACATTTAGAAATGTATTTAAAAAGCCTACCACATGCCAAAATCAGGAGATGTGTGCACATGTTGGGCTTGTGCATGCCTATAGATTTTTAAAAGGCACTGAGATGTGTATGTATCTCCCGCAGCATACACATCTCAAAAGTTTTCAAAAACAGGAAGGTATGGGCGGGGCATGGGCATTTCGGGGCATGGCCAAGAGATGTGCGTTGAAATACTTCTGTGCGCCCAGATCCCCTGGTGTGTAATTTCTGCTATGGAGGAGGTTTAACTTTTAAATAAAAAGAAACAATCATTTCTCAGCCATTTAAAGGATCTGGGGTTACTGAAGGGAGTACAGACTATCAAACGGGGGGGGGGGGGGGGGGGGTGTTGGAGGACCTAGTTGTTAACTAGGCAAACTTGTGGATGAACTGATAAAATTGGTAATGGTATGGTTCCTTCTCCTTTTTAAAATTCCCCGACTTACATGGCATAATTGGGATTTACGTGCATAGGCTTGCACCCACGTAAAATTTGGAGCACATGTAGGTACAGTAAGGCTATTTTATAACATGTACGCAAGTTATTAAATGTCCACATATCTGGGCATGCGCCAAAGTGCACCTGCACACAGGTCTGAAAGTTAGCATCTTATTTACAGCCTACAAGCAGCGGTAGATCAAAAATAAAGACTTTAATCAAAGGCAGTGTTACGCCTGTCGGTCGCAGACGGCTGTAACCTCTCATGCTCACTTCTTTTTTCCCCGCTCCATCAAGTCTGGGAAGAACAGCAGTCTCTCCCATTCCCCGCCGACCTTGCCGGCGGTCCCAGGACAGCGTGGGCGCTGCCGGCCGCCATCTTGGACCTGGAAATACCTAGACGCATGTGCACAAGGGCCTCATTTGAGCACATCATAGCAAGAACCTCGGGGGCGTTCCCGCCCGATGACATCAACCCGCTAGTGTATTTAACCGAGCCTGCCCTTTCCTTCCTCAAGTTAGCATGGAGTTCCATCTTGCTGATCTCTCCACTCTCAAGGACTTCCTGTTCCTGATTCGGTCTTGGCATCTGGATGCTCTGAATACCCGCTCCTTGGGGGCTCCCTTGCGTTCCCGGCTAACCGCTCCTCAGAGGACCTTCGTGCCTGACTACTACTAGATCTGTCCCTCAGATCTCTATTCTCTCCAGGAACCATCTACTGTGAGTACCTCTACAGACTTCTACTACAAGACTGTCTTTGTGATTCCTCGCAGTGTACCCCGACCCCCAGGCCACTACCGCATTTCTTCAGTGGAAGTCATTCAGCTTTCCTGCTCTACAGAATATCTCAACATCATCTACAGGAGCCGGGTTCAGTTACCACTGCCAGTTCTTCAACATCTACTGTGTGGACATCCTCGGCATACCCCACTCCATGGGCCACTACTGGATCCCTATTACTGAAGGTGCTTACACTCAGAGGGGATTCACGACATATCACGCTCTGCGGGTCACTACCGGATCTTCTCAGCTGTGATTCACTCTGGGTAATTCCCATTGCCCAGTACTGTAATACCTTATTTGCTTTCTGTGGACATTACTTTTTCTCTCCAATATAATAAAGTCTCCACTTCTAGCTGTGTCCCACACCACTGAGACTGCGCCTGCTGACGGTGAGGCTCACAAGGCTCCTCCCTGTAGGCTGTGATAACTCATCTCAGCCCAGGGTTCACATCCTTCTTTAAACATAATAGGCAGCAAGGGAAGAGAAAGCAGCCTGAAGCATTGCAGTTCTATTGCTCTTTTCTGAGTACCAAGTCCATATTGGTGGTAGAGATGGGATGAAGATGGGCTTTCCATGATAACTCTGGGGGTAATATTGTATTTCATGGCTAAAACTGGATTTTGCGGTCCAACCCTTGGCTGCAAAATCAAGAGAGATTGGAAGCAAAGGCTATATTTAGTCACTCTGTGCAACACAATTTTCAAACACTTTGATCTAGCTGGCTAACTCACTTGTTAAATCAATAAACTTCTAAATGATGTATATTGTATTTTCTGATCGCCGCGTGGCAGAGACTTTCAGCTCTTGAGGAACAGCACAGCAAAGAGTTCACAGACCCCGTGAAGTTGGTTTTCAAAATACATCAAGTCCCCTGAGGAAAGGCTTTTCACGTCTGAAACATGTCGGGATCATCAGCAACAGGATGGACACACCAACCATAATCGGGGAAGTCTGGTTGTATATTCTATCCTAACATCTTTTAGAGTCTCATATAGTTAATGCAGAACACGCATATAAAGATATCACATTGCCACGGAAGAGTCTTCAGGTTATCTTTGGGACAATATAACTCTCAAAAAAATTACAAAAAAGAATCTAAGGAGGAGGAAGGTTAATGATTATAGACCACTGAATTGTGGTGCTGGGCACCTACACAACGTATGAAACCTTTCTCTAACTCCACTTAATATTTAGGTAAACAAGTTTACATTTTTTGATAAAATTCACACCACTTATTGTGTAGGCACATATTTATTTAAAATAATCAGAAAATACAATATACATCATTTAGAAGTTTATTCATTTGACAGCGACAGAGCATTGCTCTTGATTGTTTTTGTTCAGTTTTACCAGTTCGCTGTACCGTTTGGTGTATTTTTGATAGATTTTGGTTTAACTCACTTGTTAGCCAGTTAGATGCCTTTGAAAATTGGCTTTAAAAAGTACAGTAGTAATGAATCAATCCTAAAATGTCTAAATTGGTATTTGAAGTTAAAAATACAAATTTGTTATCCATAAACAAACATGACTGCTGTTATATTCCTGCACTTACCAACGTGGCACGGAGCTGCAGTCAGCCTGCCTTCTTCCCGTGGCAGGAGACGCTGCCGTCATCTTCCTTGTGGCCCGGAGGCCACAGTCCCTGGCATCGGCTGTGGCAGGAAGCCGTATTCAGCTGCTTGTTCTGCGGCCGGGACGCCGCTGTCCCAGCGTCAGGCCTGGGCGCGGCCTGCTCGGCTTCCCTGCACTGCTCAGCGGCAGCATGGCCGCTGACCATGGTTCTGACTTCCTGTTTCCTGTCTCCTAAGGTGCGGGGCCAAGCCTCCTCCTGTGATTTAAAGGGCCCTCAGTCGGATATGCCCCGGGCCCCACCTGGACTCCTCCCAGGGCGTTTTCTGATCTTCAGCCCTATATAAGGGCCCAGCTTCCAGTCCTTAGGGCCTTCGCAAGGAGTTAGTTCCTCTCAAGGACTTCTCGTCTTCGCTCCTGCTGGAATTTCCTGTCTTCGTGGGATTCCTCATTGTTCTATGTTCCTGGTCTCTTCTGGATATCCCTAGTCTTCTCCTGATGTTTCATGGTCTTCCTGATGCTCCTTCCTGATGCCTCGTCTCCGCTTCTGCTTCCTGGACCCTTGGTTCCTCATTGCTACCTCTTCTGGCATGCCATGTCATGTCTCGTCACCTCGTGGCATGTACCTGTCTTCTCGTCTGCAGCGCAAGCCTCCGGAGGGTCATCCTTGCCTGAAGCCAAATTTCGCCTTGGTCCCATGTCTCATGCCTGGAGCCAAGTCTCATCTTGGTCCCCTGTCTCATGCCTGAAGCCAAGTCTCACCTTTGTCTCTTATCCTGAATCTCGTCTCGGCCCTCGGATGTTCCTGTGGCTGCTCCGTCCATGCCTAAGCTCTAACTGAACCTGCTTCATTCCAGCGTGGTCCATGACGAGCCATGGGCGGCTGTGTAGGGCACATCTCAGTGCAGGCTCCTACTGAATCTTCGCCATGTTCCGGCTTCAACTTCCATGTATTTGTCTGGAGTCTGCTTCACACTTAAGCGTGGTCCATGACCAGTCTCGTGGGTCTGCCCTGTGGTGGGCTGTGTAGGGCGCGCTGTGTCTCAGCCTCAACCTAGTACTAGACTTTGCTCCTGAACCTTGATCCTGAGTCTTCATGTCCCAAGCTTCTCGTCTGTGTCTTCACGTCTCCAAGTTCCTTGTCTAGAATCTTCATGTTCCAGAGCCTTCGTCCGCCCTCATCTCCTGTCCGGCCTGCTGCCTTTCCTGTTCCCAGCAGCAGGTCCGAAAGGGCTTGGAGTAGTTGGAGGACCATTCAGAGACCAACCTTGCGTGGTTGGTCTCACTGAGGCTGTGCAGGTCGGCAGGGGCTTGGCTTTCCGGTCTCAGCCCAGGCTTGGACTTGTCTCACCAGCCTCGGTTCTGCCTTGGAGTCCTCTGGGGTTGTGCCGAGGTCCAAGGTCACACAATCTCCTTGGAAAAGGGACCGCTCTCCTAGCGCTCCACAACAGATTGCAAAGGCCTCTGAGCTTTCCCATGCTCATCGTCTCCATCTTCCCTAACAACTGCTGTACAACTTTCTTAGACTGATTTATACATAAACAGTATTGCAGACCATTGTATCCTATACAATGTTTGCTAACTCTAGAGAACAGGAAAAACAAAATTCAAGCACCATTATTCCAGTTTAAAGACTTTGAAAAATGTACAGCTGATAAATATTGGCAATTTCAATGGATACATATTCGTCTGTGTCTTTACGTCTCCAAGTTCCTTGTCTTGAGTCTTCATGTTCCAGAGCCTTCGTCCGCCCTTTACAAATGCTGCATGGATGGGGATGCATATCTCAGAATTTTTGTATAAACTGAGTTTATACAGGATTTTAGTACAGTCCATGACAGGACTTTGACTGGGGAGGTTACAGCTTGTTTGCATACTTCTCCCAGCTGTTTTGGCTGTGGACTCCTAAGTACACCATGACCCATAGAGTCTTGAGCTTCTGCCACCGCTTTCACACTCCGGGATGTGAAGTTTATAACTTGACTATTGAGTATTTCATGTGAGATTCCTAGCCATGAGAACAAATTAAGAAGTTATGAAACAATTATTTTGGTTCTTTAAGAGAATAGCCTCTGGGTACTATAGTTCAAATTGACCATAATATATTGATATTGATACTCTAACACGCTTTTCTTAAAGCGCCCAACTAGATCTACCATAATTCATTACAAAGGTTTCAATACTATAAACAGAGGTGTAGAGGGGCTCTCTGAACCTTCTTTGGGCAAAAAGCACAAAATTTTGCTACCTCACCATGAATACCCAGTTATTAAAATTATACCAGTAATCTGGCTAGAAACTTCTTCTTTCTCAAATGACATGAGAATGGCAGGACACTAAAGGTTGTGAATATATTTTCTGATCCAGTCTACTACAGACTGCCCCACTTGCTGCAGATCTCTTTTTTGGCCAGTCCCTCTCTTCCAGTCCAGACTTGTGGCTCACAGCAGCAGTGGCTTCTCCTAAGCCAGGAGTCAATTTTTAGTGACTCAATGTATCTTGGCACCAGGGAATTTTCCATTCCTACTATTACAGATGATCGAGGTCATTTGGCAACTTTGGTCCACCCTGAATTCTTTCCTTCTGCACTCTCAGAATAGGTTCTGACTCAGTTATGGCTTGCCCATAGTAACCCTTTCAAAGAGGTTCTTTTGCTAGACCTTTTATTTTTACTTTCTCAGGTCTCTATTCATTCCTATTTTCTATGTTCTAAATTTTGAGGGAAATGTATCAGGTTCTTAAAAAATAATAATTTTAATGTATTTTATTCTTAGAAACTCTATAACCTAAAATGATATATGAATTCCCCAATAATTCATATACATTTTTCCAATATTATCACAATATATTGAAATCATGACAAAAAAGTAGAGAAACGCACACAAAAATCCAAAGACCCATTCTTCACCCTCTACAAGTTGAACTGTATATAGAAACATAGAAACATAGAAATGACGGCAGAAGAAGACCAAATGGCCCATCTAGTCTGCCCAGCAAGCTTCACACATATTTTCTCTCATACTTATCTGTTTCTCTTAGCTCTTGGTTCTATTTCCCTTCCACCCCCACCTTTAATGTAGAGAGCAGTGATGGAGCTGCATCCAAGTGAAATATCTAGCTTGATTCGTTAGGGGTAGTAGCCGCCGCAATAAGCAAGCTGCACCCATGCTTATTTGTTTTACCCAGACTATGTTATTAGCCCTTATTGGTTGTTTTTCTTCTCCCCTGCCGTTGAAGCAGGGAGCTATGCTGGATATGTGTGACGTATAAGTCTTCTCCCATGCCGTTGAAGCAGAGAGCCATGCTGGATGTGCATCGAAAGTGAAGTATCAGGCACATTTGGTTTGGGGTAGTAACCGCCGTAACAAGCCAGCTACTCCCCGCTTTGTGAGTGCGAACCCTCTTTTCTTCTCCCCTGCCGTTGAAGCAGAGAGCTCTGCTGGATGTGTGAAGTATCAGTTTTTCTTCTCCCCTGCCGTTGAATCAGAGAACTTTGCTGTATATGCATTGAAAGTGAAGTATCAGGCTTATTTGATTTGGGGTAGTAACCGCCGTAACAAGCCAGCTACTCCCCTCTTTGTGAGTGTGAATCCTTTTTTCCACATTTCCTCTTGCTGTTGAAGCTTAGAGCGATGTTGGAGTCACCGTAAGCCTGTGTATGTTTATTTAATAAGGGTATTGACTCCAGGCAGTAGCCATCATTCTGGCGAGTCACCCACTCTTCATTGGCAGCCTCTTGACTTTATGGATCCACAGTGTTTATCCCACGCCCCTTTGAAGTCCTTCACAGTTCTGTAGGAGCTTATTCAGGAACACCAATAAAAACACAAGTCAAAATGATATAGAGAGGGGGCACTGTTTTTGGTTTTGCACTCAGGACTTTAATTCTACAAGGTTTGACCTGTTCTTTCCAGTTCTGATGCCATCCTGCCTACTCATTCTGCTTCTTCGTCTTACGACACTGAGGTTCACCATGCCCCTAGATGAGTGACATGTAGGGGCATGGTGATATCTACATTACTGCCTCATAACAGGCCCGCTGGCAGGTAGGCCTTTATCCATACAAGTGCTTGGCTTATTTACTATGTTATTCTTAACTGCTTCTTCCCTTCCCATTGCAGTTATGATGGGAAGAATTAAGATGATTAACTGGGCTGGACATCTGTGTTTTAAACACAGTAGAGATTCTGTTAGAGTGATGTATTTTATGCTGAATTATTAAATAAACTGCATGCTCTGGACCAAGTTTGCCATGAAACGCTGGCATGCCTTCAGATCTGATCAAGTGAGCCACAAAAAAGTCACCACTGCCTAATGCTCAGACCTAGGCAAGCAGTTTGCCTTTGCTCTTAGCACCCTGCAGCAATAAGAGACCATATATGGCTCTTAAACGTGTAGGAGAAACTTTATGAAACATGTGTAATCATGCATGCCTCTTCTCACAAATTACAGCATGAGCCTCAGAGTGTGATAATTAATGGGCAGCAGCAGTTCACAGATAGTTGTATCCTGCTTTGTGTAGTATACACATTTGCACATAGCATCTTCTCCTCTTTCTTCCTCCTTTGCCATCTCCTTTGAGCCTTATTCCCAGGTTGAGAGACTTGGGGAGATTGTGCACCGAGCACTGGATGTGACTTAGTACATAAGTATGTAAGATTTGTCATACTTGGTCAGACCAAAGGTCCATCAAGCCAAATCCTGTTTACAGCAGTGACCAATCCAGGTCACAATTACCTGGCAGAATCCCAAGGGGTTGATAGATTCCATGCTCCTCATCCCAGGAATATGAATGGGATTTCTGCAACAATGGTTTATGGACTTTTCTTCCAGGAACTTGTCCAAACCTTTTTTAAATGCAGCTACAATAATAGCTTTCACCACATTCTATGCCTATGAATTAATGAATTCCATAGCTTAATTATGTTTTGAGTAAAAAAAAAAGTTTCTCTTATTAGTTTTAAATGTATCACCTAACTTCATCGTGTCCCCTAGTCTATGTACTCTTTGAAAGCGTAAACAACTGATTAACGTTTACTCATTCTACTCTTCTTTTTTTTTTAATTTTTAATTTTGCAATTTCAGAATATAATACAATATCCATTGAGTTTGAATTAAAGAGATTATAACATCTTATTTTCAAAGGTAAACTTAATATTTGTAACAAAGCAACATAAATCTCTCATATATGTTAAGGTAATATTTGGGGACCAAGATACAAAGGAAATTGGAGCTCACAAATATTGCAATCAACTTAAGTAATAGCTTCCCTGTAAGAACAAAACTTCCCTTCTGATGGCTGACCTGTAAGACGCTGCGGAAGAATATAACTGAAATTATTGAACTATCATCTCAAACAGAGATTAAAGTAAGAGGAACTTTACTGGTTTCTTTTGCTTTTGAGCATGACAGGAACATGGTTCTGAAGTTCTTCTTCAGAAATAGATCGATCAAGTATTATGGACAGAACATCTGGATTTATCCTGATATTGTAAGATCCACTCAAGAGCGCAGGAAGGCTTTCTTGCGTATGAGAACAGAAGTGGTAAACCGAGGGGCAACTATGATATTGAAATACTCTTGCAGATGTGTCTTGAAGTACCAGAAGGAGACATATATATTTCTAGAACTAGGACAACTAAGTGGCTTCTTGGATGGGAAACCTGGAAGTGTGTAAAAGAAACTCATTCTAGTCTTCTCATTATTTTATAGACATCTATCATGTCTCCCCTCAGCCGTCTCTTCTCCATGCTGAAGATTCCTAACCTCTTTAGCCTTTCCTCACAGGGGAATCATTCCATCCCCTTTATTATTTTGGTTGCCCTTCTCTGTACCATTTTTAATTCTGTTATTTATTTCTTGAGTTGTGATGATCAAAACTGCACAGAATACTCAAGATGAGGACGCACCATGGAGCAATACAGAGGCATTATGATATTCTCTGTTTTATTCTCCATTCCTTTCCTAATAATTCCTAGCATTCTATTTGCTTTCTTGGCTGCTGCTGCACACTGAGCAGAAGATTTCAATACATTATCAACGATGATGCCTAGAACCTTTTCCTGAATGATGACTCCTAATGTAGAATTGTAATGAACACAATATTGTGGGACTTCAGTGCTGTGGCGTGGTTGTTGCAGCCTAGCAGACAAACCCGCAAGGCCCATGCTGACAGCTGGTGCACGCGCCCTATGTTAGAACAGACTGAAACTTCACCTATACCAGCCACCTCCCCTGGAGAATGAGCTTTTGGGTTCTGGTGGCTGGCAGGATTTAGGTGGATCCCTGGGGCAGTCAAGCAGATGAGAGTCCTAGGACAAGCTGGAGTCAGGTTTGGAGGCAGAGTGGAGATACCAGAGGCAGGCCAGAGGTCCAAGCAGACAGCAGTCAGAAGATATCGGAGATAGGCCAGAGGTCAGTGCAGGCAGCAGACAAGACTAAAGTCAAGTCCAGGTGGCAAGCAAGAAGGTCAAAGTCCAAAGCAGAGGTCAGAGCCAGGAAGTCAAGTCGAAGGAGGACAGGAAAGGAGCAGGGTCAAGGCTGGGATGAGGCAGGGAACAAGGCAGGAATGAGGAAACAAGGCAGGAATGCAAGAACACAGGAAACAGGGCTAGAATGAAGGATCAAGGCAGGAAGTTAGACAACACACACTGAAGGCACTAGGTACGACAGGAGACTCGTTGCTGAGGCATCTGTTGCGCCTCTAAGGAGACTTTTAGTGGATTGCTAGTGATGTCATGAAGGGCATCAGGGTTGGCTTCCTGTTTTGAGCCCTTTAAGTAGTTGACTGTCAGGCGCACGCACACCTAAGAAGAGCTGAAGGAAAGACAGCCTAGTGGCTTCCCAAACTGTACTTGGCGGTGTTCCAGCCACGAAGAACTACCTGCACTGTCGAGGTGAGTGAGGTGGCTTGCAGGGCTGTCCCGAGAATCATAGAAACATAGAACATAGAAATGATGGCAGAAGAAGACCAACGGCCCATCCAGTCTGCCCAGCAAGCTTTCACACTTTTTTTTTCTCATACTTATCTGTTACTCTTGGCCCTTAGTAACCTTTTGGTTCTGTCCCCCCCCCCCCCCCCCCATTAATGTAGAGAGCAGTGTTGGAACTGCATCTAAGTGAAATATCTAGCTTAATTAGTTAGGGATAGTAACCGCCTCAATAAGCAAGCTACACCCATGCTTGTTTACCCCGGCTATTTAATTCAGTCCTTGTTGGTTGTTGTCTGTATATAGATCCACTTTTCTTCATTCCCCCTGCCATTGAAGCAGATAGCTATGCTGGATATGCATTGAAAATGAAGTATCAGACTTTCTCCCTTGCCGTTGAAGCAGAGAGCTGTGCTGGATATGCACGAAGTATCAGTCTTTCTCCCCTGCTGTTGAAGCAGAGAGTTATGCTGGATATGCATTGAAAGTGAAGTATCAGGCTTATTTGGTTTGGAGAGGTATCCACTGTAACAAGCAAGCTACTCCCTGCTTTTTTGTGAATAGAAATCCTTTTTTTTTCTTCCCACATTACCCCTTGCCGTTGAAGCTTAAAGCAATGTTGGAGTCGCATTACCTGTGTATGTTTATTGAATAAGGGTATTGTATCCGGTAGTAGCTGTCATTCCCACAAGCCACCCACACTTCATACACATCCTCTAGACTTTATGGATCCACAGTGTCTACCCACGCCCCTTTGAAGTCACCACTTCCTCCGGAAGGGCATTCCAGGCATCCACCACCCTCTCCATGAAAAAATACTTCCTGATATTGGTTAATCTTCCTCCCTGGAGTTTTAAATCGTGACCCCTGGTTCTGCTGATTATTTTCCGACGGAAAAGGTTTGTCGTTATCTTTGGATCATTAAAACCTTTCAAGTATCTGAAAGTCTGTATCATATCAAACATAACAGGAACCTTGCATTGTGTAGCTATAATTTGGGTTCCTCTTCCCTAACAAGTAAATTTTAAAAGGTGTGCGTGCGCCCATAAATGCGCGTGTTGGGCACGTGAGCAAAAATACGCTCAATTTTATATCGTGTGTGCAAGTACACACGTACTATTTAAAATATCGTTACTGTGTATATGTGTTGAAGCCTTTGCATTTGTACACACAAGTGACTGGCTGAGAGAGAGACAGAGAGAGAGAGAGAGACTCTTTTAAAGGGCCAATCTGACACTCTCTATATATCCCACTGTAAAAGGGGCACTTTCAACTCAAGGTGGGTTTTAGAAGGGGCAGTGTTACAAGGGTCTACAGACTCTTGTGCCCTAAGCAGACTAAAATAACACCGCCCCTCCCCCAAAACTCACCCTAAGTTGAAAGCATCCCCCTTACAGTGGGATATATATAGAGAGTGTCAAATTGGACCTTTGAAAGAGTCTCTCTTTCCCTCTTGACGCAGGTACTTTGGCGCGACTGCCATAGGCAACCTCGCAAAATTCAGGAGTTACACATGTAGGGCTCGGCAAGTGTGCACAGGTATGTACACACATATTTCCTGGCTTCTTGCATGCGGCCCACATACTCATGTATGGGGCCATTTTTGTACAAGCAATGCTTTTAAAATCTAGCTGTTAGTGTTGCATTTTGCACTTATCCACCTTAAATTTCATTTGCCATTTGCATGCCCAGTTTCTCAGTTTTGCAAGGTAAGAACATAAGAACTTGCCATACTGGGTCAGACCAAGGGTCCATCAAGCCCAGCATCCTGTTTCCAACAGTGGCCAATCCAGGCTACAAGTCACTGGCAAGGACCCAAAAACTAAGGTCCTCTTGCAATTTCTCACAATCCTCTTGTGATTAAACAACTTTGAATAATTTTGTGTCATTGGCAAATTTGATCAACTCACTTGTTGTTCCCATTTCCAGGTGATTTATACATATATTAAAAAGCAATAATTCCAAAAAGGATCCCTGGGGAACTCACTATTTACTTTTCTCCACTGGGAAAATTTACCATTTAGACCTACTCTCTGTTTTCTATCTTTTAACCAGTTTACAATAGGACACTGACCCCTAAACCATGACTTGTTAATTTCCTAAGAAGTCACTCATGAGGTTTCGTCAAATGCTTTCTGGAAATCCAGATATACTATATCAACTGGTTCACCTTTATTCACACGTTTATTTATGCCCTCAAAAAATGTAGCAAATTGGGGAGTCAAGGCTTGCCTTGGCTAAATCCATGTTGGCTTTGTCCCATTAGGCTATGCCTATCTATATTTTCAGCAATTTTGTTCTCTGTGATAGTTTCTACCATTTTGCAAGGCATAAATGTCAGACTCACTGGTCTGTAGTTTCCTGGATCACCCCTTGATCTCTTTTTAAAAATTGGCGTTCCATTGACAACCCTCCAGTCTTCAGGTACCATAGACAATTTTAATGATAATTTACAAATTACTAATAGCAGGTTCACAATTTCATTTTTCAATTCTTTCAACACTCTAGGATTTATACTATCTGGTCTGGGTAATTTGCTACTCTTTAATTTGTCAGTTTGTACTATTACATCTTACAGGTACACTGAGATTTGTTTCAGTTCTGCTGAATCAACACCTATGAATATCATTTCTGGAATGGGTCTCTCTTTTACATCTTCCTTAGTGAAGACCGAAGCAAAGTATTCATTTAGTCTCTCTGCTATGGCTTTGTTATCCCTAAGTGCCCCTTAATCATCTAATGGGCCAACTGACTCCCTCGTAGGTTTTACTTCGAATGTACCTGAAAAAGTTTTTATTAGTTTTTGCTTCCATGGCAAGCTTCTTTTCAAATTTTCTCTTTGCATTCCTTATTAATTCTTTGCACCTAATTTATCAGTGCTTATGATGTTTCCTTCATTCAGTTCCCTTTTCCATTTCTTGAAAGATATTCTTTTAGCTATTAAAGCCTCTCTCACCTCACCTTTTAACCATTCCGGTAGTCGTTTGGCCTTTTTTCCACCTTTTCTAATGCATGGAATACATCTGGTCTGGGTTTCCAAGATGGTATTTTTAAACAATGTCCATGCCTAATGTAAACTCTTAACTTTTGCAGCTGCTCCTTTAAGCTTTTCATAACCACTTTCTTCATTTTATTATAGTCATCCTTCTGAAAGTTAAATGCTATCACGGTAGATTTCTTTGCTGTCCTCCCTCCAGTTATTAAATAAAATTTAATCATGCTGTGATCACTATTGCCAAATGGCTCTAACACTGTTCCCTCTCACACCAAATCCTGTGTTCCACTAAGGACAAAGTCTAAAATAATTTCCTCTCTTGTACCACCTTCTCCATGAAGCAGTCATTTATTTAATCTATGAACTTTACTTCTCTAGCATGTCCTGTTGTAACATTCACCCAGTCAATACTGGGGTAATTGAAATCACTCATTTAACTGTGCTGCTGTTTTGTTTTTTGTTTGGTTTTTTTTAGTTTCCCTAATTTCTTTTAGCATTTCATTGTCTGTTCATTCTGGCCAGATGGATGGTAATATACTCGCACTGCTATTTTATTCCCCTTTTCACCTGGAATTTCTATCCATAAAGATTCAACATTGTATTTTGTCTCCTGTAGAACTTTAACCCTGTTTGACTCAACGCCCTCTTCAAAATATAGTGCCACCCCTCTATCAATTTGATCATTTGTATAATTTTGATATAATTTGTATTCTGGTATCTCAGGATCCCATTGGTTATACTTCTTTCATCGGGTCTTTGAAATGTCAATTATATCTAAATCTTCATCCAGTGCTATACATTCTAACTCTTCCATCCTATTTTTTAGACTTCTAGCATTTATATACAGACATTTCAAAGAATGGTTTTTGTTTGTATTAACAACCTGTTTATCAGTTAACAGGAATAATTTGGAATCTTTCTGCTCTGCCTGTTCTTTACTTAAAGGCACCCGATCCACTTTAGCATTAATTGCAACTTCTCTACTGGGATGCTCTAAATTCCCTGTTCCTTCAGAGATACATTCCAAACTGTGCACATTTGAGTGACTGTCAGCTTTCCCCCAACATCCAGTTAAAAAAATTCTCTATCTTCTTTTTAAAAGGTTAGTGTCAGTAGCCTGGTTCCACTCTGGTTAAGATAGAGACCATTGTTTTGGAAAAGGACCCCCTTCCCCAAAATGATACCCAGTGCCTAGCAAACCTAAAACCTTCTTCCCTGAACAATCATCTCATCCATGCATTGAGACTCTGGAGCTCTACCTGCCTCTGGGGTCCTGCACATGGTACGGGGGTGCATTTTGGAGAAAACTACCCTGGAGGTTCTGGATTTCAACTTTCTACCTAAAATCCTAAATTTAGCTTCGAGTATCTCCCTCCTGCACTTTTCTATGTTGTTGGTACCCACATATACCAAGACAGCCAGTTCCTCCCCAGCCCT
Organism: Rhinatrema bivittatum; assembly: GCF_901001135.1. Lineage (NCBI taxonomy): Eukaryota > Metazoa > Chordata > Amphibia > Gymnophiona > Rhinatrematidae > Rhinatrema > Rhinatrema bivittatum. Next base: position 414,797,067 of record NC_042615.1, read on the forward strand.
ATCTAAAATCATATCTATATGATGTGGGAGATCCACCACCTTTGCACCAGGTAGGCAAATTACTAAATGATACTCATGTCCACCAGCCACCCAGCTATCTACCTTCCTGATAATCTAATAACCAACTACAAAGGCTTTCCTAACCCTTCCCTCCTAGGCCCATGCCCCTGGAGACATATCCTCAGCATGAGAAGATGCTACATCAATTTCAGTGCATGCCTTAGCTAAAGGATCGCTTCCTGCCTCACCAAGGTTATACTTTCCTTTCAGGTGACCTTTTTCCTCCAAGGCAGCACAGGGACTTCTTTACCATATCCCTGAAAGTCTCCTCTATATTTCCCTCTGTCTCCCTTAGCTCTTCCAGGTCTGCCACTCTAGCCTCCAAAAATCAGACTCGTTCTCAGAGGGCTAGGAGCCCTTTTGCACCTAGCGCACAAATACAACCTAATGCCATCTGGGAGATAATCATACATGTGGCACTCGATGCAAAGCCTGTCTTTCACTGCTGGAGAACTATCTTCATCTTAATATTGTTGATTTGTTATAAAGTTAAATTTTCTAAGGGAGTAGGGATGTAAAGCTAATTTAAAGTACTTTTATTCTATTGATTTATATACGTCTGTCAATGACCCTCAAAACACTACAATTAAACTACTTCTAACTATCTAGTTACCCACCTTATTGACTGTTTTGAATTTAATTCCTTCTGTATGTTTAAATCTGTTTATTAAAATATTCAAAAAACAATACAGGTAACAGTAGCCTGAACAATTACACTTGTCACGGCCCAGACATGATACAACATTTTTAATACAAGGTAAAACTCCTTTCATTGTATCTCAAAACCAAAAAACTGTAACATCCTACAGAGGTTACTTGATGGATAGGATTTCTTTAACCCACCAGGTAAAATTCCAGGATAAGAATACATAGTAAAGAAGCCATCAGCCTCTCAACCCTCCCCCTCCCTCATCCCCTTCCTGATCCTGAATCATTCCCACCTGAAATTAAGAGTTCCAATTCAACCTTCACTATCTAAATACTGTTATAAAATATAGGACATTTAAGTAGGCAACTCATTAACAATCAAACTCCTTGCTGATGGAGACAAAATTCAAATATAGCTCCCATCTTTTTACAAAGATCCGCTTGGTCTTAAACATTCAATTTTTTCAATGTTTATCCAACATACAGGTTTGACGTAGAACATTTCTCAATTGCGTCAAAGTCAGTGGGTCAGCAGACATCCATTTCTGCAAAATACATTTCTTAGCCAACAACATCATCAGCCTGTGCCACCATTTAACATATTTATTAGGAAATATGATTCCCCTCATATCATCCCATAAATATATATTGACCACTAGGGAAAAAGTAATATCAATCATCCTGTAAAGATAGCCATTTACAGCAGACCAAAACCTTTGGCGTACTGAACAAGTCCAAAACTGGTGACCCAAAGTACTATCCACCTCCCCACATTTGGGACAGTGTCCAGAATCCGTCACTCCACACCTATAAGCTATCATAGATGAAATGTAGAATCTGTGCAAGAACTTAAATGGGAATCCCAGAAGATTAATATTAACAGATAAAGACTGTACTCTCATAAAGCACCCTGCATAATAGGCGGAAGTTAGCTTAGTCCCCAATTCCCTATTCCAACCCTCCACGAGAGTAGTCCAATTTAATTTGGGCCGTTACTTGTGTAATAGCTTATATCAAAAAGAAAGCTTGTGCTGATTTGGATCATCAAGAAAATCTGACAGAAATTCCCAAGCATGATTATGTAGGTCAGGCAATGGCAAAGAATTGACATAATGTCACAACTGTAAGTAGGCAAAAAAATGCCTTTCAGTCCAAAGCAAATTCATCTTGTAGGGATTTAAAGGAGCGCAAGTGATTCATTTCATCAATGGCCTGGACCATAACCTTTTTTTTTAAATTTTATTTTTATGCAATTTCAAACATAAATATACAAGAATATCTTGTACAGAAATGTGAGAAATACAAGGTAAAACAAAATACATTAAACACATTTCTTAATCTAGAAAAGAAAAAAGATATCTCAAATATTATAATAGGAAATAGGAAGGAGACAAGAACAAAAAATAGTGAATATAGAACCATGAAATAAAGAAAAAGTAATGTGGAAAGAAATATGCCAGTTACATTATATAAGCCGGACTATTGTAGCTAATGCGGAGGTGAGTCTAGAAATTGAAGTTGGGAAGGTTAAAAATATATATAATTAGCATTAGAGTATTTAATAAAACATTTACTAGGGTAACGAAGAAGAAATTGACCTCCCTTGCTGGTGTGGCGGTTACTACCATTAACCTATAAGCTTTGATACTTTTGATGCAACTCTAACACTGCTTTCTGCTTCAATGGCAAGGGGAAAGGGCCCCCGACTTTTACAGTCTATGGAACGGATGAGCATGGGGGTAACCTGTACAGAACAGCGATTACTACCCTTAACCAATAAGCCATGATGCTTTTGATGCAACTGCAACTTCACTCCCTCTGCTTTGGAGGGGAGTGGGGGCTGAAAAGAAAGAGAAATTTGGAGACATTCAACACAAGCCATGACTTTTTTTTACAGTCTGGGGTAGCATGTCAAACAAAACTGACTGATACTTGGGGTTAACCTGCACGGCATGGCAGATTCTACCATGGGAATCTTCCTGGACAGACTGGATGGACCATTGGTCCTTTTCTGCCATCATTTTTATGTCTGAGTATTTTTATAGTCAAAAACTATGTCCTGACTTTTGTGTGGATTACTGGTTGGATCCTTTCCCTGGACATGGTGTAGGAGCAAGGCCAAAAATCTGGTTCTTGTGCATATGCTGACAATATGGATTGTCTTGTATAGAAACATGGAATACTTGGCATCTTTATGCCTGATTAAGACAGCATCTCTGAGCAAAAAAACAAAAGATAAAAGAATACTGTTTTAGTGAGAAACCAGACCTTGCAAGGCAGATTCTACTACTACAGAATCATGAGGTAGCTTTGCTTTTGTATGATCAGGGCAAGGTTGTACCTTATATTTAACATCAATTTTTCTGGCAACTGGAAGTGTGGGAAAAGGGATCTGCCTTATCTTACACTGACCATCAAAGGCTTTATAGACAAGGACAATGGTCTGCTTAGGAACTTGTATGAATTTTAGACCCCTGGGATGTCCTTCTCTTGACTTCACCTCATCCTCTAATTTAAAGAGAACTGTTTCTGCCATGTTCTGAAGCAAGACCAGGTAGGTCACATCCTCTGGTGCAGTGGAGCTCCTAGTTGGTTATGTCAATGGGTTTGAAGGCAATCCTGTTGACTCCTTTAACAAATGGTAGGAGTAGAGTCGTAATATAAATGATAATCATCATCGGATAGTAGAATTGGAGGATACGTAGATGAAGGTATATCTCTTGAGGAGATGAAACTAGAAGATCAATCTTTCATTGATTTTTAACATATTTGATAATTATATTTTGTAATACATATCCCATTTTTCCCCTCATTTGTTATATTTATTATATTGTATCCATTTTTTAGTTAAAATTGTTATATGTAAACCGACGTGATGGCATTGCTGAATATCGGTATATAAAACAAACAAACAAAATAAATAAATAAATTTTACCTGATGAATTTGTTAATCCTAGATATCTATTCTAAAATAGGCTCCACGAGCCACACTGATGCTACTTAGACACCTTTTAAGTAGTGCGTCCACCACCTCTTCACCATTTATCCAAAAACTATGGTTGGCGTTTGTTCCTAATCATATAAAAAAAAACAAGCAAATGTATACAGTTGTATAGCACCCCTAGGCAAATTGTATATTTCAATGAATTAATGGTGTACCACCAAAGAGAGGAATATATAGAGGCTGATGAGGAAAAAAGCATATTTCTGCTCACTGTTCACTATGGAAGAGCATGGAGCAGGACCACATAAAACAAACACAAATAAGATTGGAAGTGAGGTAAGCCTCAATTAATTTTCAGATCAGTATATTAGTAAAGAGATAATTAAACTTAAAGATACGGAAATGGGGCTGGATACATCTGAGGGAACTTCTTTAGAGTCTGGAGTAGTTGGAGAGGACTGGAAAAGAGCGAAAATGGTTCCTATTCATAAATGTGAAAATATGGAGGAAGCTGAGAACTACAAGCCAGTTAGTCTGACCTCTGTGGTAAGCAAACTAATTGAATTGCTGCTAAAACAGAAGATTCTGCAATTTTTGGAATCCAATGGATTGCAAGATCCAAGGCTGCATGATTTTATCAAAGGTAAATCTTGGCAGACAAATCTGATCAATTTCTTTGATTAGGTGACTGGGGAGTTGGATCAAGGGAGAGCGCTAGACGTAGTCTACTTGGATTTCAGCAAGGCCTTTGATGCAGTTCTGCACAGAAGACTTATCTATAAATTGTGCATCCTTGACATGGATCCTAGTGACTGGGTTAGAAACTGGCTGAGTGGGATGCAACAAATTGTAGTAATAAATAGAGTTTTCTCTGAGGAGGGGGGTTGCGTCTCATGGATGGGTCCTTGGACTGATTCTTTTCAACATTTTTGTGAGGGAAAGATTTGTCTTTTTGCCAATGATAACAAAATCTGTAACAGGGTGGAGAGCCAGTAAGGAGTGCAAAACATGAGGGGGGATAGGGCAATGAACTGGCAGCTAAGATTTAATGCTAAACAAATGCAGAGTTATGCATTTACAGGTAAATTTTCAAAGGCCCACGCACATAGGGGCGGATTTTCAGAGCCCTGCTCGCCTAAATCCGCCTAAATCCGGGCGGATTTAGGCGAGCAGGGCCCTGCGCGCCGGTGCGCCTATGTTCAATAGGCCTAGCAGCGCGCGCAGACCCTGGGACTCGCGTAAGTCCCGGGGTTTGGCGAGGGGGGCGGGCCCGGTCGGCGCGGCATTTTGGGGGCCGTGTCGGCAGCGGTTTGGGGGCAGGCCCGGAGGCGTGGTTACGGCCCGGGGCGGTCCGTGGGCGTGGCCGCGCCCTCCATACCCGCCCCCAGGTTGCTAGCGGCCCGCTGGCGCGTGGGGATTTACGTCTCCCTCCGGGAGGCGTAAATCCCCCGACAAAGGTAAGGGGGGCGTTTAGACAGGGCCGGGCGGGTGGGTTAGGGAGGGGAGGGCAAAAGAAAGTTCCCTCCGAGGCCGCTCCGATTTTGGAGCGGCCTCGGAGGGAACGGGGGTAGGCTGCGCGGCTCAGCACGCGCCGGCTATACAGAATCGATAGCCTTGCACGCGCCGATCCAGGATTTTAGCGGCTACGCGCGTATCTACTAAAATCCCGCGTACTTTTGCTGGCGCCTGATGCGCCAGCAAAGGTACGCCAATTCGCGCGGTTTGAAAATCTACCCCATAAATTTCAGAGTTTAAGCACGTGGCTGGGCCTTGCACGGGCTGTGCACATTTTGCAACAGGCCTGGCCATGAGCGTAAACCCCGACACGCGCACAAGTGCCGGGCCTATCACAAGGGGAGGGCCGGGATAGCAGCATTAGCTGCTGTCCCGGGGAAGTGCGCACTGGCCAGGAAGCTGTCCCGGGGAAGTGCGCACTGGCCAGGAAGTATGATTCAGACTTTCAGATACTTGAAAAACTTTAATGATCCAAAGACAACGACAAACCTTTTCCGTAGGAAAAAAATCAGCAGAACCAGAGGTCACGAGCTGAGGCTCCGGGGAGGAAGACTAAGAACCAATGTCAGGAAGTATTTCTTCACGGAAAGGGTGGTGGATGCCTGGAATGCCCTTCCGGAGGAAGTGGTGAAGTCTAAAACTGTGAAGGACTTCAAAGGGGCGTGGGATAAACACTGTGGATCCATCAAGTCTAGTGGGCATAAATAGAGAGGAGGCAGCAAACACTGCACGGAGCGGCAGTAGCCACTGAGGCATTCACGGAGCGGGATGCCAATGGCCAGTAGTTGGTGTTCCACCTTCAGGCAGCAAAACACTGCATGGAGCGGCAGTAGCCACTGAGGCATTCACGGAGCGGGATGCCAGTGGCCAGTAGTTGGTGTTCCACTTTCATGCAACAAAACACTGCACGGAGCGGCAGTAGCCACTGAGGCATTCACGGAGCGGGATGCCAATGGCCAGTAGTTGGTGTTCCACCTTCAGGCAGCAAAACACTGCATGGAGCGGCAGTAGCCACTGAGGCATTCACGGAGCGGGATGCCAGTGGCCAGTAGTTGGTGTTCCACTTTCATGCAACAAAACACTGCACGGAGCGGCAGTAGCCACAGAGGCATTCACGGAGCGGGATGCCAGTGGCCAGTGGTTGGTGTTCCACCTTCACGGAGCGGAAGGATGGAGGGCTGCCATCTCAAAAAATAAAAAAAAAACAAACAAGCAAACAAAACAGGGGTGGGTAAGGGGCAGGGGTGTGGCCTGCTGGTTGCGGCGGTTGCTACCCCTGATTGAGCTAGATGTTCACTAGGATGGCGCTGCTCTCTGCATTGGTGGAGGGGTGGAAGGGAATTGGGGCCGGAGGGTGCTGGAAGCTAATAGAGACAGGTGGGAGGGAGAAAAAAGGGGGGAAAAAAAAAAGGATAAACTGCGTAGCTTGCTGGGCAGACTGGATGGGCCGTTGGTCTTCTTCTGCCGTCACTTCTATGTTTCTATGTTTCTATGTAAGTTGCTTCTGCTCCAATGGAGCAGAAAATAAAAAAAACAAAAAAATTGGGGTTAGTTAGGGTTAGGTTAAGGGTCAGGGAAGTATCGAGGTTGGGGGCCCAGGTGACCCAAGATGGCGGCATAGCGGGTTGCCTGGGCGTCTTGCTCGCTTACCTAATTTGTTTCCTCGGGGAATATGCCACATTCAGCCCTCAAACGCAGGGCGAAGGAGCGTTTAGCCCCGGAGTCATCCTCGCCCCAAGTGCAGGCGGGGCCGATGGACGCCCACATGTATCGGGTCAGAGAAACCGTGGAGGGATTGCTGGGAGTGGAGCAGGGGGAAAAAGAGCCTGCAAACTCCCTTGAGCTGATGACAATTTTATCTCCAGCAGAGGCCCGGCCCCAACATCGTTGGAGGGACTTGGAGGGATTGGAAGTCTGTGCCCTGGGTGAGTCTCGTTCTGGAGCCCTCATTGTTGGTGGGAGAGGCCTCTTCGTATCTGGATGAAAATGCTGCTCTAACTGCTTTAATCCAGGGCTGTGATATAGAACCCAAATATCCTCCATTTCAGTTAACGGAGTTGGTGAGGCCTCGAAACGATTTGGGAAGCAATTAATATATTGAACAGCAATTATTTTATTTTATTTATTTAAAATCTTTTCTATACTGTGGTTAAGTTATATACCATTTATTTTTTTATTTATTTGACATTTTCTATACCGATCTTCATGACAAGATTCATATCAAACCGGTTTACATGGAACTTAGGGATTAACAACATAACCATATAACAGGAAGGCCAAAGCACAGTTACATATAACAGGGAGATTAAACTTGGGGGCTAGAGTAGCCACGAAGTAAAAGGATAGCAAAAACTAGAGGTAGAATACATATGTATATACTGGGGCTGTATGTATACCATCACAACGGTTTACATACAGGCACATAAATTAAAGTTGGTAGACGTGTACGGTAGTATATTCTAACAAGTGCCAGTAAGGTTCGGTTACATCATGTCATAATAAATCTTATTTGTTAAGTGAGGTAAGTCTTGACCATATATACATGTAAGTTACTTATTTACAGGTATAATTCTCTTGCTCTATGTAATTCTATTAAGTTAGCCGTGAGATAAACTAATAAACTACTACAACGCACATGTTAAGAACAGTGTTGTGTGCTTGTGATCTTCTGCCTGTTCCTGCATACTGTCTATTCTCCGTTCTCTTTGTAAAAAGCTTGTTTAAAAAGACAGGGCCTGATTTTAAAAAGCATTTACTCGAGTAAAAACCAGGTTTACTGGAGTAAATTCACTTTACTTGAGTAAGTGGGTTTTTGAAAATTGCTACAATATATGCCATTGACTTGCTTATAGGATTTACTCACATAAGTGAACTTTGCTTGAGTAAATGGCTTTTGAAAATTGCTACAATAGTAGCTACATTTACGCATGTAACTCCTTTTGAAAATTATCCCCCAGGTTTTTAAACCTTTTTTTTTTTTAAAGGTTTTAAGGTCTCTTTGTAATCTGATCTCTAGTGGCAATGTGTTCCACAGTATGGGATCTGCTAAGGATAAAGCCCTTTCTCTAACTTGGGTTAGTCTAGCTATCCTGACTGAAGGAATGGTTAGGAGTGTTTTGTTAGCTGATCTCAGGTTTCTATGTGGGACGTGTACCCATAGTGCTGTGTTCAGCCAGTCTGCCTTTTCGTCATGTATTAATTTATGTACTGTACATAGGGTTTTGTATTGTATTCTGTGTTCTATGGGTAACCAGTGTAATTCTGCTAGAGTTTCAGTGATAAGGTCCCTCCTTCTTTTACCAGTAAGTATTCTTGCTGCTGTGTTTTGTAGTATTTGAAGTGGTCTTAACGTTGTATGCGGGAGTCCTAGTAACAGCACGTTACAGTAGTCAGTGCTAGAGAATATTAGTGCCTGGAGGACTGTTTGAAAGTTTGCTGGTGTATATGGCAATATATTCATGAGTTAAATATATCGTTAAGGTCTGCCAACCATAAAAGGGCTTTAGGCGGAAGTTCAGGTAGTTACAGTGGTCCATAGTCTAATTGAATAACATCAATCACACTGTGGCTGGTCCTTCATTTGCCATTAGCTTGTTGATATTCTAAAGCAGTTGACACTTCAAGATCTGAGGAATGTGAAAGTTATGAGGTGAGAATGTTTGCGTCTTTAATGAGGTGTGGGTTTGGCATGTTTCTTCGCAAGTTGCTAATATTTCTAAAATGGTATAAGAAGTGGATAAAAGACTGGGACTAGTAGAAAAAGATTTGGGTGAAGTTAAAAAGATTCAAGATCTACAAAATACAAAAATAGAAAGTTTAATTCTTACCCAACAAGAAATCATAAAAGAAAATAACTCATTCAATTTCAAGTTGGAGAATCTGGAAAATAATGCTCGTGCTAAGAATATACTCTGTATAAATTTTCCGAAGATTCCATATACTTTGCCTAAGGATATCTGGAAAAGATTCCAGAAGAAATATTTCCTATAGTCGCTAAAGTGTATTACATGCCAACATCTAAGAAGGTTACCGTTGCGCTGGGAGTGGACCCTTGGCCTGGTGCAGGATTGGTATGGCCCTCCGGTCGGACCCGGAGAGCGCCTGCCACCAGGAGACGGAGCACTGGAGGAGACAGAGGCTAGCTGGAGCTTCCCCAATAGCAACCCGAGGCTCCCTCAGGTTGAGCCCTTGGTTACCCGGGCCGCCTGGTCTTAGGTGGGCCACACAGGGTCTTCTAGAGAGGAAGTTCAAAGGAGTGCCCACCACGAACAAGGGTGCGCAGTCTGTGTTCAGATAAGGAGAACTGGAGGTCGCAGGAGGTCTGAATAGCATGTCCGAGTATATAGATAGAATCAAGGCCAGAGTCTATATGCAGAATGGTCAGCCAGGCAGGGTCAGTAGCAAGGTCAGTCCAGTCGTAGTGAGGTCAGGCAGGAGGTCGGTTCTAGGCGGCAGACGAGAGTAGTTGGTGTTCCAGTCAGAGGTCAGGTCAGGTGGCGATCAAGGATAGTCAGAGTTCCAGGCAGAGTTCAGGGCAGGCAGCGATCAAGGATAGTCTGAGTTCCAGGCAGAGGTCAGGACAGGCAGCAATCAAGGAGTAGTCAAGAACAAGCAGAGGTCAGTACTGTGAGATCAGTCCGAAGGGTACTACCGAGAATGGAGAGACGAAGGAGCAGGAGACGCTGGGACTGGAGACACAGGAACTGGAGACACTGGAGACGCTAGAACAGAGAACTGGAACAGGAGACACAGGAAACGCAGGAAGGCAAACTTGCTATCACAGAGCGATTGACCCGATTGCAAAGGCAGGGATCAAAGGTCTGAGTCCTGCCTTATATACCATGGATCGGTGACGTCATTGGGAAGCGTCAGGTTCTGGTTTCCCATGCTTGGCCCTTTAAAGTTTATGATGCTGGCCGTGCACGCGCCTAGTGACGGGGCCGAGGAGATGCTGGATGTGGAGCCCCAGCTGGAGCTGCGCTGTGAGGCCTGCGATACTGCCGGAGCCGCAGCAGGTTGGGAAGAGCAACGGGGACGGCCAGTGGAAGGGAGGCCTGTACTCTTGGACGGCCGAGTACAGGGAGGCCTGTACTCTTGGACGGCCGAGAGAGGTGAGCAGGCCTAGCCGCGGAGCATACGTGGCCGGGAAGCGCAACAATTACAGTTCAGGAAGAAGATAAGGCTCAAGTGAAAGAGTTACCAAAGATGAATATATCTGATTTATTGGAACAGTCGGATGAAGAAATAGCAGTGCCATCTACCTTGATTGTTACGTTCTTCCTTGATTCAGTCAAGGATTTGATTTTCAAAAAGTACTTTCAACATCGAAAGGAACTTTTTTTGAAATGTAAAATTCTGATGTTCCCGGATCTATCCAGGTAGACGGAGAAGCGGAGGCGCCAATTCCTGTTATTAAGACCTAAGGTACAGCAATTGGGAGCATTATATATTTTTAAATTTCCATGTAAATGCATGTTAAAATATCAAGGGGTTTCATACCAATTTTTTCTTCCCTTTAAATTAGTAAATTTTCTTACTAATAAGGGGGAGGATTTGGGCCAGCTTCCAGTTTCTGGTTAAGGAAGTATTATTGTTGCGCATCCCACCGCTGCTAGGACCGCGACCCAGCCTGCTCACCTCGCTCTCGCTCCAGCGGGGCCCGATCCGACCTTTCTCACTGCCACTGTCAGCTCTCTACGCCCACGGCGCCTCATGGCAGCAACTCCAGGCCCCTCGGGGCCTTCAACCTTGCAGTTCGTCCCACGTCAGGACTGCCCCTAGGTGCACGCACGGACCGCTCGGCCCTTTAAAGGGCCAGAGGCGGAAAACCACTCTGCGGTGTGCAAGGATGACATCACCTGAGCCCTGCGTAAAAGGCAGGGCTCAGTCTCTTGTTCCTTGCCTTGTCAAACGGGGCATCACACTTATGTGAAACTAGTTGCCGTCCTGTGCTCCTTGTTCCTGTGCTTGTTCCAGTGTTCCTGCATTCCTTGTTCCTGTGCTTGTTCTAGTGTTCCTACGTTTCATGTTCCTGTGCTTGTTCTAATGTTCCTGTGTTCCTGTGGTCCTTCCTGTGTTCCAGCGTCTTTTCCTGATTCCTGTTCCACGTTCCGCTACCCAGGTAGTACCTTCTTGGACTGATACTCGATATTGACCTCGGCTTGCCACTGACCATGCTTGGACTGATACCCGGTACTGACCTCTGCTTGCCACTGACCACACTCGGACTGATACCTGGAACTGACCCTTCTTTGGCGGACCATCCTCAGATGGATACCCTGGCTTTGCCCTTGCGCTCCATTCGGACACTCTCTTTGCTTCTCTTGTGACCACCAAGCCTGCCTGATCTGACACTGCCCGTGGCTTTCTTCGAGCTGGACCAGTAGGCGCTGCCTATCCTACCCGGAGGACCTTCAGTTCCTGCCTTGTACCTGTAGACTCTGGCACTCTTGGTTCCAGTCTAGCTCGCCTGTTCTCCGACAGCCGTGCACCTCTTCTCTTGGTGGCACACTTCTCCGTCATCTTTCTGGGAGACCCCCAGAGGCCCAACTAAGCCCAGGCAGTCCAGGAATCCAAAGGCTCAACCCGCGGAGCCCCCGGACCATTATTGGTGAAGTTCCTGTCTGCCTCTGTCTCCTCGTGTGTGCCGCCTCCTGGTGGCAGGTGCCCTCTGGGATCCCTGAGTGGGCCGTGCCAATCCTGCGCCAGGCCAAGGGTCCACCTTCAGCGCAACAATTATGGCACGCAAAATTTATTTTATTTAAAAGTATTTATATACCGTTTTACAAATGGAAGTTTTATCAAAACGGTTCACAAAGATAATGTAAAACCAAACAAATGAAAAAAGAATAAAAATTACACAAAATCGGTTTAATAAACAAAGTAAACACATTTTATAAAATTAAAAGGACTCTTAATAGAGAAAAGAAAGAATTGTGTCAGTCAATTACCCTAAAAATAGGGAAAGAAAAAAGTGTGTGTGTGAGGGGGGGGGGGGAAATAATTATCTAAGGAAAAAAGAGGGGGGAAGGGTCAGGATCGGCGCGCGCAAGGCTGCCGATTTTGGGCAGCCTGCGCGTGCCGAGCCGCACAACCTGCCTCCGTTCCCTCTGAGGCCGCTCCGATTTCGGAGCGGCCTCGGAGGGAACTTTCTTTCGCCCTCCCCTCACCTTCCCCTACCTAACCCACCCCCCCGGCCCTATCTAAACCCCCCCCCCTACCTTTATCCATGGATTTACGCCTGCCGGAGGCAGACGTAAATCCGCGCTTGCCAGCGGGCTGCTGGCGCGCCAAGACCCGACCCGGGGGCTGTTCCGGAGGGCGCGGCCACTCCCCCGGAACGCCCCCGGGCCGAAACCATGCCCACGGGCCCGCCCCCCCAAACACCGCGTCACGCCCCTGAAACGCCGTGTCGTTTGGCGACGCCCCCGACACGCCCCCTTAAAAAAGCCCCGGGACTTACGCGCGTCCCGGGACTCTGCGCGCACCGGCGGCCTATGCAAAATAGGCGCGCGAGGGCCCTGCTCGTGTAAATCCGGCCAGATTTACGCGAGCAGGGCATTTAAAATCCGCCCGAATTCATATATGTATGAGGGCCAAGCACAGTTCTCTGATTGGGAGTTTCACACTTTTTTTTTTTTTATAAGAAGGGAGTTCATTTTAGTACAGAGAACTGCAGTCTCAAAATGACAAGAGATAAGAGTCCCCTCAAACAGTATCAAAGCTCTTTGTTTCAAGCAGAGCTGAGGTAGACAGAGAGGCAGCAGTACCAAGGACATGTTTTACAATCTAGGCATCCTTTCTGCAGGCCTGTATTTCTCAGTCCCAGCACATATAGAAAAATGTACATAATGCTTTGCTATCCTTCTTCCATTTTATTTGGTTCAGAGAGAACAAGCTCCTTTAAGATATTCTCAGAAAATTTTGGCCTGAATTGTCCCTACAAGTTGAAAGAATCTATAATATTGTACAAAGTTGGATGTGATATCTTTCCGCAATTTTTAATTAAAAATGTTCTGATTTTAACATTCTGATTGTAATAAAAAAGTGAATATTGCCTACGAAACAGTCTAGACACCTTTTCAGTCAGTACTTTGTAACACCTCCTTTGGCAGAAATAACAGCATCCAAGTATTTCCTCTAGCCAGCTAAGAATCTTTCTATTCTTGCTTTTGAAATTTTGTCCCACTCTTCCTTGCAGAACTCTTTTAGCTCTGACATTTTTAGGTCTTCTTGCATGGACTCCTCACAGATTTACAACAACATTCAAGTCTTAGGACTGTGAAGACCATTCCAAAGTCTTCATCTTTCTTTCCTGTAAGTTCTACATGGTTGATTCTAAGCTATGTTTCAAATTGTTGTCTTGCTATATCCAAATTCTTTTCAGCTTTTATTTCTTCAATGACAGCTTCTGGGATATTTTCTAAAAAGTTTCAGGCTTATCATGGTTTTGTTTTGCATACTTTAGACAAGGACTTTTGTGATGGAGTTGCAGAAAAGGTTTCCTTTTGACAACTCTCCCATGCAGAACATAGTTGGGTAAGCAACGCTGTACTGTACACAACTATTCCAGAGTCAGCTAAATTTTTCTGTAGATTGTCTGCAATGATCTATGGGTTCTGTTTTGTAGATATCACCAGATTTTTGGCAGTTCTATGAAAGATTTATCTTGGTCTTCCAGGTTTTGCCTTGACTTCAATAGTTCCATGTAACTTCCATTTCTTAACAATGTTTTTAACAGTTGAAATTGCTAGCTGGAAGCACTGGAGATTATTTTTATAGCCTTCTGTGAATTATCTTCATTTTCATATGCTTAGAAAGCTGCTGCATAGAGGAGCCCATGATTGTTGAAAATGGACAAAACTATAAACACAACCTGATGTTGCGCTCGGGGGTGGACCCTTGTCCTGGGGCAGAGGTGGAACGCCTCCTGAAAGGAAACAGGACATAACTGCCCCAGGGGGCGGAGCACTGGAGGAGACAGAGGCTAGGAAGAGCTTCATCACTGGAAGCCCAAGGTCCCCCCCGGGAGGAGCCCGTAGGGACCCGGGCCGCTTGGACTTAGGTGGGCCTCGTAGGGTCTCCTAAGTGAGTAACAGTCCGTCGTGCCCACAGAGACAGGGGGAGCGCAATCGGGTTCAAAGGTGGCTGCTGGTTTGAACAGGAGAACCAGAACAGAGTTTGTGATGACAAAGGCCAGGAACAGAGCCAGAATCTGGAGACGAGGTCAGGCAGGCAAAGGTCAATGTACAGAGGTCAGTCCGAGGAGTGGTCAGCAAAGCAGAGGTTAGGTACCCGAGGTCGAAGGCAGGCTGAGGTCTTGAGGCAGGCAAGCAGACAGATCAGGAGCAGGCTGAGGTCAGTACCAGTAAGATAGTCCGAGGGTACTAACCTGGGTAGACAGACAGACAAACACAGGAACAAGCAGGACACAGGAACTAGGATGCAGGAACGAATCAGGAACAGAAATGGAACAGAAGGATCCTGGAACGAGACTAGGAACAAGCAGTAACAAGAACAAGCACAGAGGCAATCTCAGACAAACTGACCCGATTGCCATGGCAAGGAAGCAGAGACAGGAACTTCCTTATATCGGGGAATCAATCAGGGCGCGCCGTGGAGCTAGGACCCGCCCTTGGCCCTACATGAGTCCAGGCAGTCCGCGCGCGCGTGCGTGCGTATGGGCATGGCCAACATGGCCGAGGACGCCGAACCTCGGCGTGAGGCCCGGCGCACAGTGGAAGGTCCAGTGACCGCCGCCGCGGAACGTCGGGGCCTGGCAGGACTGGCAACTACTGCAAGGGAGGTCGTCCCGGGACCCGCTGTGGAACCATGAAGGTGAGCAGGCCCGCACACGGGACAGCCGTGGGCGGGGTGCGTAACACCTGAGAAGTTAGAAGGGTCAAAGTAGTAGCAGCTGCACATCAAATTATTGATTGATATTGGAAGTTACAAACTAATAACACGATCTTTTTCTTGGGTGGTACTCTTAATATGGAACCCAGCATTGTGTACCTGTAGTTGGAATTATTTTTCCCTATGTGCATCATTTTGCACTCTTCTACATTAAATGTCATCTGATACAAGATCTGTGCTATTATTTGAGAAGAGCAATTTTATGTCTCAGAGATTTTAATACAGCTTATAACAGAGCTAATTACTTGCAACTGAAAAGATTGTTTATGAAAGCCCCATTTAAGAATCTGGGGGAAGATAAAAGAACAAATTGCTCCATCCATATAAAACATAGTTAATTCATCTTTAGCTCAAGGTCTTTTCCCAGACGTTCTTAAAAAAACATCAGTCTTACCTATTCCAAAGAAGAAAAATCATGATCCTTTAGATTTAACTAATTACCGACCCGTTTAGATCCTTTAGATTTAACTAATTACCAACCCGTCTAACCTCAATTGCTAAAATCATAGAATCAGTTGCATTACACCATGTTTCTGAATACATTGAAGACAATAATATACTACACAATAATCAACATGGCTTTAGAAAAGGACATAGCACAGAATCATTATTCATCTCATCTTTCGACACGATCATTAGAGGCTTCGATTCAAACACAAATTACATATTAGTTTTACTTGATATATCAGCGGCATTTGACATTCTTAATCATGACATCTTACTAGCCAATTTACTCCAAATTGGTATTAACGGATCAGCTCTACAATGGTTTTCCTCCTTCATCTCAAACCGCCCTCAAAGGATTATGTTGTGAACGGCCTCGAAAAGCCTTGCATTCTGTTACGTAACGACGGTTTCATGTGCCCATGGGCCTCAGCCCGACCCAGACCTTCAGGGCCGAGCCGAGGGTTGACGGTGGCTCCGCATGGCTGACGGTCTTACCCTCTGCCAGGCCGGCAAGCTCCCAAGGCCAACATCCGAGGATGTTGGAAGTTGAATGGTCCTCCGACCATTCCGAGCCCTTTCGGACCTGCTGCGAGCAGCATGGAGCAGCAGGCCTGGCCTGAGGTTGAGGGCAGACGGCCTTGACACGAAGACAAGACTATGAAGAATGATGCAACGGCATCACATGACACGAAGACTTGGGTTGTTGCGACGGCATCACATGACATGAAGACATGGGTTGAAGACATGACACCAGGACTATTGAAGACGTGACACCAAGGCAGATGCGAAGACATCACGGACCAGTGGTCGATGCGACGGCATCCCGGACCAGGGTCGATGCAACGACATCAGAGACATGTCGCTGAAGTGCAGACGTAACGAGGAACTTGGACTCCAGATAAGACGAGAAGTAGGGAAGGCGGACATTGGCACTGTCTCTCAGGGCGCCCTACTCAGCCCACCCGCGGGACTGAGTCGCGGACCACCCTGTCCCACTGCGCGCCCTACACAGCCCTTGCAGGCTGGTCACGGACCACAAGGAGAACGGGACAGTGCAGGAAAGATCCAGGACATGACGGCTCGAGAGCGCAGGACACCAGTCCACCTGCAGGCCACTCCAACCCGGGAAAGACGTCGTCCGAGGGAGTCCGGCCCACAGGACCAGAAGGCTCAGGAGCATAGAAGACGAGACGCAGGAACGAACATCCAGGAAGGCAAGAACACCAGGACGTAGAAGATCATCAAGACACCAGGACACCTGGACGAGGACCTCAGGCTATGAAGACATGATGTGGCATGACGAGAAGACAAGACGAGATGAGGAGCTCCACAAAGACACTAGAAGACCTGACGGAGCTCTGGCAGGCAGGAGCCTCCAGAGTGAAGTAACTCCAATGCAAGGCCCAGAACAGACTGATGGAGTAGCCCTTTATAGGGCTGAAGCAGGAAGTCTCATTGAAGGTGGGGCCAGCACACTTCCTGTGCCTGGCCCTTTAAATTCTGCAGAGAGGCGCGCGCCGGCGCCTAAGGAGAGAGCAGGAAGCTGTGCAGGACTGCGGAGAGCGGCCTGCACCGACGCACAACGTCAGAAGCGCAGGGCTGGCCTGGGAAGCAGGCCTTGATGACGGCAGCGGCTCCAGCCGCTGCAGGAGGCCCCGGGGGCGGCTCCAGCCGCCACTCGAGCCCGGGGATGCGGCCTTTGCGCCAAGATAGAAAGCAGCGTCGGGGGCGGTCCCAGCCCCGAAGAAGGCAGAAAAGTCCGCGGCGCAGGGAGACTCCAGGGCGGCCTCCAGGCCGCGTGGGCAGCAACGGACCGCGGCACCGGCCGCGTGGGAAGGCCAACGACGGCGTCCTGCCATGTCGGCTGAAGACATAGCATGGGTGAGTGAGCCTGCTCGCAGGGAAACCCGCGGGCAGTGCAGTCATAACAGTACCCCCTCCTCAAAGCCCCCCTCCTCAAACCTCCTATCAACAGTCCGAGGATAAGGGTATCAGTCCATACCGGATGGAGGTATTCGAGGGTCCAAAAAATGGAAGCTGGTAATCCGGGGACAGCATGACACCGAGAAAGCAGCAGAAACACAAAAGACAAACCACAGGAAACCAGACAAGAACAAGACAAAACAGAGCACACCACACAAACACAAGAGACACGACGAGAGACCAAGAGCACGAGACCGAGGGAACACGTGACCAAGTGAACACGGGACCGCGCGAGCAGCGACCGAGCGAATGGAGACCGTGCGAGCCGCGACTGAGCGAACGGAGACCGCGCAAGCCGCGACTGAGCGAACGGAGACCGCGCGACCGACAACACAAAAAACACAAAAGAGGGAGCAAGGGAACGGAGAGCGAGGGAGCAGAGAGCAAGGGAACAGAGAGCGAGGGAGCAGAGAGCAAAGGAACGGAGAGCGAAGGAGCTCAACGAGCGAAAGAGCCAAGAGTGACAGAGCGGAAAGCGAAGGAGCGAAGGGCGAAAGAGCGAAGAGCGAGGAAGGGAAACAAGGGAACGGGAACGCAGGAACGAGGACGGGGAACACACAAGCGGAACCCAACAAGCAGGAAACAAAACAAAGGGAAAACAAACAAACAAGCAACCAACACACACAGCACAGACAATACAAAACAGACAAACGAGCAACAAGCAAGAACCAACAAGAAGCACCCAGAAACACCAAGAAGACCTGGGGGAGGGAACCCAGGGTGGGCAAAGAAAAACCAGCAAAACCAGTAGGGGTGCAGGCGCCTCCTGCAGGTCGAAAAACCCCAATCTGGCAACATGATGATAAAAAGGTCTGGATGCAGGCGCCTCCTGCAGGTCGTTACAAAAAGAAATCCAGACAGCTGGCGCCTCCAGCAGGTCGTAACTATGGCAAACTGGTGCCTCCAGTAGGTCGTACACATAAAAAATCCTGAAAAAATTTTTCCGGTCCCATAACAGTCCAGGACACAAAGACAATACTCTGGCACAAAACCGCGGGCAGTGCAGTCATAACAGATAACTATGGGCAGGTGCAAATCTGACTGGTATACAACAAAAACAGGTGTTCCTCAAGGCTCAGCACTTTCTGCTTTACTATTTAACATATATCTTTTACCTTTATGCCATTTTCTTGCAGGATTAAGTCTAAATTTCAAAATTTACGTTGACGACATACAATTTATAGCTCCATTTTCTGATTATTGGTCTAAAACATTTTCTTTGCTTCAACTCTACTTATCAACAATAAAAACATGTCTATCCCATAACAGATTAAAATTAAATACTACCAAAACAGAATTAATTTATTTATCTTCAGTTCCTAACTCAATTCATCAACCACCTCAATCTTTCATATTTGAAAATCAACATATCCTTATTAAATCTCATGCAAAAAATTTAGGAATGATCATAGATTCCCAATTATCACTATCCAATAACATTTCAGAAGTAGTAAAAAAATCTTTTTTCAAAATACACATGCTGAAGAAACTTAAGCCGTTATTACTACCAAATGATTTCCATATTGTTACCCAAGCTTTGATACTTACTACGTTGGACTACTGTAATTCATTATAACTTTGACTGCCTCTTTCTTCATTACAACCGCTGCAGCTTGTGCAAAATGCCACAGCTCGAATGCCTCGCGCAGAGACCATATTACACCTATATTGTAGCATTTACACTGGCTTCCAATATCGTACCGCATCTCATATAAAATTTTGTCCACGATCCATAACCTGTTACATAATCCTAACTCAAACTGGTTATGCTCGATATTGAGATTATACAAACCCACTAGACAGCTCCGATCTATAGATAAATGTATTTTGGAAATCCCATCAATAAAATCTGCAAGTTTGGCACTGATAAGAAAACGAGCCTTTTCAGTTGCAGGCCCTATATTATGGAACTCAATTCCAAAATATATTCGCTTAATAGTAAACCGTAATGAGTTTAAAAAAGCACTGAAAACGTATTTATTCATATGTGCATACAACCTAACTCAATGAATCTCTCAATGTTGTTTTTATAAACATGAATACCCGCTATTATTGTATTGTATTGTAATTATATTGTATTTTAACTTGATGTATGTTATGATACTATGTATGTTTTATTATGTAAACCGCCTGGACGGATAGACTACTACCCCATGGCGCAGTATATAAAAACGTTTAAATAAATAAATAAATAAATAAATAAAATAAGACTTAACAGCCCTTGAAAACCTGACTGCAGATCCCTTTTCTAGCAGAGTTCTAAATTTCTAAAATATACTGATTGCTATTGAAGGAAGTTGGGGATCCCCCTGAAGAGAGTTAAGTGCTTTTGGGCAAGACAATGGCCAGAAGGTACTTGATAAAGATTGGTCTAAAACTTTTGTAAGAATAAATATGGGTAATTCAGTAATGTTTAACCACCTAAGAAGATAGTAACAAATTGCTATATCACTAGTACTACATGCCTGATAGATTATCTAAAATGGGCTGCCTTCCTCATGACAGATGTAGCCATACCATGTTGAGGAGGTTGAGAAGCTGTGGACCCTTAGTCCGAGGAGGAGTTGATACTACCTGAGGAGACAGCTCCTCGGGTTCCCCCGTCGGATGGCGAGGCTGAACTGAAGCAGGAACCAGCTGGATCTTTGCCACTGGAAGCCCGCGGTCCTCCCCGGGTGGAGCCCGTAGGAACCCGAGCTGCTTGGACTTAGGTGGACCTTTGAGAGGTGGAGGATTCGTGGAACAGGAGCAAGGGCAAGTCGGATCTTTGCCACTGTAAGCCCGCAGCCCCCCGGGAGGAGCCCGTAGGGACCCAGACCACTGGGACTTAGGTAGGCCCTTGAGAGATGGAAGATTCATCTAAGTCCAGTCCGGGATCAGAAGCCAGAGGATCGCCGGTCACCAGTTTGAAGTCAAACGCCAGAGAATCGCCAATTACCAGACCGAGGTCAAATGCCAGAGGGTCGTCCAGGAGCAGAAACAAGAGTACCTGAGGCACCGACAGACTCACAGGAGTGAGCAGACTTGTTGCCAAGTCAAAGAACAGGAAGAGGAAGCCTCCTTAAATACTTCCCTAAGCCTGACCTATCTGTTGCAGTTGGAGCTGGTTAAGTGACAAGGCCCCTTTAAATGCCTGCAGGAGGCGCGGCCGCGCACCTAAGAGTAGAGCAGCCCGATGATGAATCAGGAAGTGCTGCAGTGTGGCCCGACGCCGCAAAAAGGAGGTCGAGGGACGCTCCCGATGCCGGGAAACGCGGCAGGGGCTTGGAAGGAGGAAATGCCCTGAGGGAGGAGAGCAGGAACCTGCCACGGGAATGCCTCCCCACCGTCGCAGAGGTGCCAGCGACGGTCCCGACGCCGCGAAGGGAGCTAGGAGGAGCCAGCCGTGGACGGCCGTGGCTGGGAGTTATAACATATCCAATTATCCAAATATACTGGTCAGAAATTATCTCATGGATCTATCATATATCTGGGATCCAATTACCCTCAGATCCAATTGTTATCCTTTTTAGCCTACTGGTCTGAGGGAATATTACCCGCCACAAGATGCAGGATTAAAGTAGTCATCCATACGTTAGACACTGTAAAGTTTAACAGTCTACCACTGTAGTTCATCTGCTTCTCCCTCAATAGCTTCTTGGTTGCATTTGTTATCGAGAGAATATACTATGGAGATCATAACATTCTGTGTTAGAGATTTTTATTATGAGGTTCCTAAAGTATAGGAACCTTTAAGATCGAAAGTGGGTTCAATGTTTGCTCACATGCATGATGGGAATGATAGTTGATATTGTAGAGTGCAGTAAATCTCTACATGTGCCTAGGAACTGTATACATATAATGTTGAGAAATGGCCTATTTAGGCCATGAAATATATTAAGATTCATCTGTATTAAATGAATATTCCTAATTTAATCCAGGGTACTTCTCTTTAAGCTCCTTGATAGATCTATAAGAACATAAGAACATGCCATACTGGGTCAGATCAAGGGTCCATCAAGTCCAGCATCCTGTTTCCAAAAGTGGCCAATCCAGGCTACAAGTACCTGGCAAGTACCCCAAAACTAAGTATATCCCATGCTACTGATACTAGTAATAGCATTCACCAAATGACTGATACATCAGCAAAGGGAACAGCAACAATGACCAAAATGAATTGCAGACAGTTAAACAAATCATAATTTTTCCCACCTCCCATCCAAAAACCTCTCTATCTGAAATGAAGAAGTCTTGTCTTGGCAGAAAATACAAAAACAGATAAATCAAGCATTCAATCAAGCAACCAAAGGGGTTCAAATTTTCTAGAAACAAATCAAAATATCATTTTTACAGGCAGTAAGTTTTTCCATACAGTAGACTCTCTTGAGATGTCATCATGCTGTAGGTAAAGAAGGCTTCTTTCACTCCAGAGACAATTTGTATCGAGCTTCAATGATAATCTTTTGAATGAGATTCCTCTATGCTGGAGGCATTAGGAACAGGAAGATTAAAAAGACAAAATTTAGCCAGAAATCCGAGAAAAGCTCTCCAGCTCCACAACAATGTCAGGAAGGGAAAGTTCTGGATTACTTAAGGTGAACTTCAAATCATCAGCAAACAGATTTTTATAGTCAACCAATCCAGCTGGGATCCCTTGAATGTCAGCATTACAACTTATCTTTTTTGCAAGGGGTTCTAGAAAGACAGTAAAAATGCAGAGGAGATAAGGGACACCCTTGTCTGGTCCTTCTGCAAACCTTAAAATTACTGGAGTAGCGCCATTAATCTTAAGAGGGAAAAGACAAGAGAGGTAGGTGAACTACACAAATAAATAGGAAAACAACAAGAGTGGTACCCAAAAAAGATAATAGATAATAAAATATATGAATAAATATTTAAAAATGTGATACAATATTATAAATTAAATATCAATACAAACATATTTACAATAAAAATCAAATGTATCTTACTGCCTTCTTCTAAGGACTAAATCAGCCTCATATTCCTCATGCTTCCTATCTCTACCATAAACCAATTCCTGCAACATAAGAGATTCCCTTCCCCCTTTCTCCTGCCTCGTCTCCAGTTACCAAAGATCTTTGCCTAGGAGCTCACGTTTGAAATGCAACAATTGTAAGTAGAATTTACTTGTACAATAAATAATTTCAAACTTATAGAATCTTTGTCTTGAGGACTGATTGGAGAGAAAGTTTAGCTGTCTGGATAGCAAAAAACACGGATGTTTACCTGGTCTTTACCAAGGTCTTTTCCTAAGTAATAACTACATGTTTATACCTTCACAAAAATTCTAAAAGATTGGTAAGACAAGACTTTCCCTTGCTAAAACCCTGTTGATTCTTCCCCATTAAAGCATGTCTCTCTCTACGGCTGGTGATTTTGTTTTTTTAAGAATGGCTTCAACCATTTTGCTCTGTACCATGTCAGGCTCACTGGTCTATAGTTTCTCAGATTATCCCTGGAGCATTTTTAAAAATTGGTGTAACACTGGCCACCTTCCAGGTTTCAGGAATTGGGGCTGCTTTAAAGACAGGTTGCAGATTACCAGTAATAGGTCAGCAATTTCATGTTTTTACCTCTTGTAGAACTCTGGGGTGGATGTCATCTGGTCCTGGTGGTTTGTCAATCTGATCTAATACATCCTCCATTGTCACAGACATTTGTTTTAATTGCTCAGAATCTCCACTATTAAAGAATGGTGTGGATATGTTCCTAACATCCTCCGCCATAAAGATTGAGGCAAAGAATTCATTCAGTTTTTCTGCTATTTGCTTGCTCTCCCTGAGCACCCCTTTTGCCTTGCTGCTATTTAGTGGCCCAACTGACTCCCTCACAAACCTTTTGCATTTTATGTATTTGAAAACATTTTTATTATTTTTTTCATTGGCAGGCTTTTTCTCAAAGTTTCTCTTGGTCTGTCTAACTACTGTTTTACATCTAATTTTCCAGTGCTTATGCTAGTACCTAATTTCTTCATTTGTGTCTGCTTTCAATTTATTGAACAATGCCCTTTCAGCTTTAACTGCCTTCTTTACCTCACCATTAAACGTTTGGTCCTTACATACAAACAGTACATGATTTCACATTTTATGCATACTTGCACATACAGCCATGCAAGCACTCCACACCACTAAAAGAACAAAATGGCTGTACAGAATACACCACTGCTGCCCCCCTCAGTAAGAGGTATCAGCGTGATACCACTGAGTAATACTGTTGCCCCAATGATCTGAAGCCTGGTAGCCTTGAGACAGGGGTGCCCCAGTTTGTCCCTTACATACAGAAGAAAAGCCTGCTTCTCTAATTTTGTCCTGCAAAAGATAATTAAAAGAAAGACAAAGTAATTCAAGTACTCTATGTACTGATAGGCCATCTATATCTATTAGCACCCATCCATTATTCTATTCTAATTCACTCAAATAGAGAAATACACTTACAGGGGTAGGCAGGAGGACCATTCAGTGGGTCCCAGCATTTGTGGCCCAGCATCTGCTGCAGGAAGAGAGGAGCTGTGAACCATCAGTTAAACTGGTCCCAATGCTGCATTCTGGAAGCTTGGTCAGACAGTGTTTAAAATGACATGAAATGGCTGTCATGCGTGTAGCTCTTACCGCAAGGATGGCGCACAACTATCATTTTATGGGATCTTTAACTATCTGAACACATTCAAAAGATATAAAGGGATGTGGGATTTGAAAAAGAGGCTAGCATTATATGATGGTTGGGATGTGTGATGTGCTTTCTTACCTACATGACAAATGAGCCAGATGTGTAGGTATGGGAGCGCTTTTATGATAAACATATATACCAATTCATAAATTTCTTGGTATTACTTTCTAGACCTGTTATAAATTAATTTATATTCTATTATTATAATACAGTAACAATACAATAAAAAACAAATGTGCTAGTAATAATTTTGTATCAGAAAAGCAGAGCCTTCTTCTATTATTATTCAATATATGCAAAACAAAAGAAGAGGCACACATATATATATTATATTCTAAATACATTTTCCAAAAATCTCAAACATTTAAAAGATTCTTTATCACAGCCACAGCATCAGACTCAAGATGTTAAAAATTCAATAACCCATCTCTTGCCTCACAATGGGCTGCAGATGGCGTCAGAAGGAACACCAATAAATCAATCATCTGCCAGTTGTCGATGCCTCAACACATTTTTTACTAGGGAAAAAAACTTAAGTTTTAACACCCTGTGTCTGATGCTGTGGCTGTGATAAAGAATTTTTTAAATGCTTGAGATTTTTGGAAAATGTATTTAGAATATAATATATATGGCGTTCCTCCTTTTGTTTTGCGTATATTGAGTAATAATTTTGTGACAACATACTAAGGATACTTTGAAGTTCTTCTAGAATTTCAAGTGTTAAAATCAAGCAAACAAAATACCTTTGGAGGTACAGGTTCTAAAATACCATTTTCAATGGCCTCAGCAGTTTCCAAAGCATCTAAGAGTATGGTCCAGCGGTCCATAAGTATATCATCTGCATCTTCTACAGACAGAAGAATTGAATAAGGATCCTCTCCACTATAGCCAGCTCCCCAGTGTAGCACCCTCCCTAAATCATTTCCTGAATAAAAGAAAATATTATTTGTGAAAGGCTTACTTAGAATTTTTTTTTTTAATTCTTTATCATTTTTCAAATAACAAACACAAAATGTTTGCACTTAGAAATAACAGTTGGATTCTTTACAAACCTTAACCAAAAAGAAAAACATTAAGAAAAAAAAAAGTAAAAGAAAACATTGTAATTAAGATGATCCAATCTAATTCATTATATAGAAATAAAAAGAGGGGGAAGGAATGCAAACAAAAGAAGATATAAACAAGAAAAGTAATTATAAGAAAAGCATACCAAAACCAGCTTAATATATATTTCACCTTCACTTAGACCGCAGGGGAAGAGGTAGTAGGCCTATGGGCTTCTATAAAGAGACGTAATGCTCAGATATGAAAAAAATGAAACATTCGCTACCCCTCTTAATAAAACATTTACAGGGGTAGTGTAAAATAAAGGAATAACCTAAAGAGGCAATCTCCTGTCTAAGGAAAAGGAACTCTCTTCTCCGTTGTTGTGTAACCTGAGCTAAATCAGGATAGATCCTCACAGCTTGACCATAAAAAACTATCGGAAATTTCTATTTGGAATTTATGTGAAAGACAGAATTGAAGATTTGCATTTGAATTGATTCTAAACAATCTTATTAGTTGGAACACAGAATATTAAAAATTGAAAATGCCTTACATCGACTTATTTTTACTGTTCTGAATATTTGTCTTCTACTTTTTGTATGCTTTTCAATAAACAGACATTCACTCACCGTACCTACACTTTCTGTGCTCCCACAGACAATCACAAATACTTCTCTAACAATCATACAAACCCTCACTCCCTGAGCAAACTCTAATTTGCATTCACCTATCAGACTTACCCACCCAGTATGCACTCACTCAGGGCAAGCTTAATCAGTAGGCAAACTAGGTAGTCATCTAGAGCAGTGGTTCTCAACCTTTTTCCCATCATGACACACTTGACAGACAAAGTTCAAATGTGACACACAAGAAAATTATTCCTTACCTGCTAATTTTCGTTCCTGTAATACCATGGATCATTCCAGACGGTGGGTTATGTTCCATGTCCAGCAGATGGAGTCAGAACACAAAATTCCCAGGGGAGGACCCATATAAGCACCCCTCCCCTGCAACAGCTCTCAGTAACTAGACTAACAAAGCCCAAAAGAGAGAGACTAAAAACAGAGAGATCAAGTAATCAAAGAAGGAATTGAAATAACCACTGTCCAAATAAACAGCAACTAAATTCTGAACAGTGAACTTGCGAACAGCAGTGCGTGAACAAAAAAGACGCGCAGTATTCGAAATACAGAGTAAAAGATTGTTAAGACAGGTAGGCAGGGATGTCCCACAAGCAAACCCCCAAACCAAGGGAGGGTGTCTGGAATGATCCATGGTATTACAGGAACGAAAATTAGCAGGTAAGGAATAATTTTCTTTTCCCTGTACATACCAGGATCATTCCAGACGGTGGGATGTACCAAAGCTTTCCCATCACGGGTGGGCCGCAGACAGCCCTGCTCGTCCAAGCTGACAGCCCGACGGAGCACCGACGTCCAGGCGATAATGTCTCGCAAAAGTATGGATCGACTTCCAGTGGCCGCCCTACAAATCTCCTGAGTGGAGACGGAGGAGCTCTCCGCCCAAGATGTCGCCTGGGCTCGAAGAAAATGAGCCTTGACAACCAGCGGAGGGGACTTACCTACGCCAAGGTACGTCGCTATGATTATTCCCCTTCAACCACCGTGCTATAGATCGTTCCCCTTCAACCACCGCGCTATAGATTGTTTGGAGGCCATGCAACCCTTCCGGGGTCCGGACCAGAGGATAAACAGATGATCGGAGAGCCGAAAATCATTAGTCACCTCCAGATAGCCTATCAGAGACCACCATACATCCAGTCTACGCAGGTCTCCAGACTCAGAAGAGGCAAAAGATGGTAATTCCACCGATTGGTTGAGGTGGAATGCCGAAACCACTTTAGGGAGAAAAGAAGGAACCGTCCTCAGCGAAACCCCTTCAGGCGTGAAACGAAGGTATGGTTCACGACAGGATAGGGCCTGCAGCTCGGAAATACATCTTGCTGAACTGATTGCCACGAGAAAAATGGTCTTGAGAGTGACGTCCTTGATGGTAGCCGAGCTTAGAGGTTCGAACGGCGAACCACAGAGGACTTGGAGCACCAGATTCAGATTCCACGACGGACAAGGTGGGCGAATCAGAGGCTTCAAGTGTTTCACTCCTTTAAGGAAACGGGAGACGTCCGGATGCGAGGACAGAAACTCCTTATTTCCACTGCGAAGAAAAGCCCCCAAGGCCGCCACCTGAACCCGAAGAGAATTGTAAGCAAGACCCAAATCCAAACCTGCCTGCAAGAAGGAAAGGACTTGTGGCACTGAGGCCTGCATGGGAAGAATGTCATTCGCTCCACACCAATCCTCAAAGACCTTCCAGACTCGAACATAGGTAACAGAGGTGGACATCTTACGTGCTTTCAGTAGCGTTGAAATAACCGGCTCCGAATAACCGCGCCTCCTCAACTGACGCCTCTCAAAAGCCAGGCCGCAAGACAGAAGCGATCTGCCTCCTTGAAAAATATTGGTCCCTGGTGTAGAAGACGTGGCAGCTGACCGAGACAAAGGGGACCCTCCACCGTCAAATTGCGCAGATCCGCGAACCACGGTCGTCGGGGCCACTCTGGCGCCACAAGGATCACCGGCCCTTGGTGTGCCTCTATCCTGCGGATGACCTTGCCCACGAGGGGCCACGGTGGGAAAACATATAGGAGACAGTGGCGCGGCCAGAGCAGGACCAGCGTGTCCACGCCCTCGGCGCCGCGCTCCCGCCTGCGGCTGAAGAAGCGGGTGGCCTTTGCATTTCCGGCGGTTGCCATTAGGTCTATGTGCGGTGACCCCCATCAGCGTACTATTATCCCCATTGCCTGCTGCGAGAGCTCCCACTCTCCGGGATCCAAGTTTTGTTGGCTGAGGAAGTCCGCCTGTACGTTGTCCACTCCCGCTATATGCGAGGCCGCTAGTCGTTGGAGGTGAAGCTCTGCCCACTCCATCAATTTGTCGGTTTCCAGAGAGACCAACTGACTTCTCGTGCCTCCCTGGCGATTGATGTACGTTACTGTAGTCGCATTGTCCGATAGCACCCTGACTGCTTGATGGCGTACTATGGGGAAGAAACCCTGTAACGCCAGACGGACCGCCCTGGTCTCCAAGCGGTTGATGGGCCACTTCGACTGTTCCTCCGTCCATCGACCCTGGATTGAGCTGTTCCGACAGACCGCTCCCCAGCCTGTGAGGCTGGCATCTGTGGTGATAATCACCCAATCCGGGTCCTCCAGCGACACCCCCTGAGCTAGGTGCCGCGGTTCCAGCCACCAATGGAGACTGATGAAGGTTCCTCTCGGAATCGGAAGGATTGCCTGAAAATCTCTCGACACCGGCTGCCACCAGGAGAGTAGGGATCTCTGCAGAGGCCTCAGATGTGCAAATGCCCAAGGAACCAGATCAATGGTCGAGGCCATGGTCCCCAGTACCTGCAGGTAGTCCCAGGTAGGGGGCGTCTCGAGCGCCATAAATCCTTGAATCTGCTGACGCAGAGAATGAGCTCTGTCCGGATGCAGAAAAACCCTGGCATTCTTGGTGTCGAAGTGAGCTCCCAGAAAATCCAACGACTGGGACGGGACCAGGCTGCTCTTGGTGAAGTTGACAATCCATCCCAGAGATTGGAGAAGTTGTACCACTCTGTCGACTGCGAGGATACACTGCGCTCGTGACTTTGCACGGATGAGCCAATCATCTAGGTAAGGATGCACAAGGATGCCTTCCTTGCGCAAGGTTGCCGCCACTACCACCATGATCTTCGTGAAAACCCGTGGAGCTGTGGCCAGGCCAAAGGGAAGAGCACGAAATTGGAAGTGTTGACCCAAAATTTTGAAGCGTAGGTAACGCTGATGAGCTTGACAAATTGGTATGTGGAGATACGCCTCCGTGAGATCCAACGAAGCCAAGAATTCTCCTGGATGAACTGCCGCTAACACTGAACGGAGTGTCTCCATGTGGAAACGAGGGACTCTGAGGGACCGGTTGACCTGCTTGAGGTCCAGGATAGGACGAAAAGTACCTTCCTTCTTGGGAACCACAAAGTAGATTGAATAATGCCCCTGGCCCAGTTCGGCGGCTGGCACCGGCACTATGGCCCCCCAATTGAAGGAGACGATCGAGGGTCTGCCGCACGGCTCCCTGTTTGATTAAGGACCCGCAAGGAGAAAACAGAAACCGGTCCCAAGGAGCGCAAACAAAATCCAAAGCGTAACCACATCTTAGAATATCCAGAACCCATTGATCCGACGTGATTTGGACCCACTCTTCGTAGAAGAGAGCAAGGCGACCCCCCAGTCAAGGGACCACCTCGCGGGTCCGTCTGGCATCATTGGGTAGATTTAGCGGATGTACCAGCACCCTGCGCTTCCTTACCCTGGCGGCGCCCACGAAAGGGCCGGTTCCAGGAGTGTGAACGAGAAGAGGGAGCCCGAGGTGGCTGTTGCCTCTGAGGACGCGCTCTCCGCTGGTTACGATAACGGTTTCTGGAGTAATTATATGATCTTGACGAACGGGGTCGATCTTCGGGCAACTTGTGCACCGCGTTCTCATTAAGGGACTTGATGATCTGATCCAAGTCTTCACCAAAAAGATACCTACCCCTAAAAGGAAGGGACCCCAAACGTGTCTTGGAAGAGGCATCAGCCGACCAATTGCAAAGCCAAAGGAGCCGACGTGCTGAGACCGCCGCCACCATGGTTCGGGCTAGGACCCTTAAAAGATCATATAAAGCATCCGCTCCATAGGCAACCACGGCTTCCAGTCTGTCCGCCTGGTGAGCCTCAGCGTCTGGTAAGGACTGGGAGGTGAGAAGCTGCTGCACCCACCGAAGACCCGCTCGCTGTGCGAGGGAACTGCAGATAGCCGCCCACATCCCTAAGGCCTAGACCTCAAAGATACGCTTGAGGTAAACCTCCAGCTTCCGATCCTGCATATCCTTCAACGCCGTCCCTCCAGTGACAGGAATAGTGGTATGCTTTGTGACCGCTGATACCGCAGAATCTACGGTGGAAACTTTGAGAATTTCCAAAAAATCGGCCGGCAGAGGATACAATTTTTCCATGGCTCTACCGACCCTAAGGTTGGCCTCCGGGGAATCCCATTCCCAAGTGATCAACTGCAAGATCTTGTGATGAGTGGGAAAAGACTTGGCTAGAGGACGCAGTCCTGCTAGGAGGGGGTCCCCCTTCTTGAGAGCCGGGTCAGGCCCCACCGGTTCCGGAGGGGGATCAATATCCATTTCCTGGAGGATGTAGGGAATGAGGTCATCTAACTCCACCGCTTGGAAGATGCGGAGGACCCTAGGGTCGTCGCCCTCCACCTGGGCCACCAAGGTGGGGTCATCCACGTCTGGGTCCTGGGATTGTCCTTCCCCCGACGAAGTCTGTATTATTGATGGTGTCCCGGTAGGGCCACGAGATGTCCCCGCTCCCCCGCCTACTAAAGGGGGGCGAGCCTGAGGGAGGGTCCCACCCAGGAGGGGGTAGGTCATGGTATCTTGGGGGGAGAGGGTTCCCAGGTCCCGAAGGTCGTGTCTCTGCTCTGAAGAAAAGCCCTGTGTATCAGGACTATGAATTCAGGGGAAAAGGCCTGGCATCCTGAGGGGTCACCCCCCGGGGGATCCCCCCTCTGCCTACCAGGATTAGACTCGGAGTAAGGGTCCAAAGCGGGCCTAGAAGTGGGGAACGGATTATCCGTGTCCTCCTCAGAAAGCGCGGCATCAGAATCTTGCAACAAAATGGCCGCCGTTCCCGCGATGAGGGGGAACGGGGCCTGGCGCTTCCTTCCCACGTGGTCTGCAGCTCGAACGTCCTTGTTAGTAGCTGGCGCACATTCCCCCTCGGGGAAACAGCCTGAGCACAGACCCTCTCTTCAGAAAATAATCCAGCCCTGTCGGAGCCCTCACAAGCCGCCGCGGACTGCATCGCCGCAGGGAGAGAGAGAGGGGGGGAAGCTCTACAGATGGCTCGCGCCTAAAATGAGCGCCGACCCGGCAACGGACGCTTGCCGCGGTCCCCCACCGACCTGAAGAAGAACTGACAGGGAATTACCCTCCCGACAGCAGGCGGCCCCGGGGAATGGTGCTTCGCGGGGCCGCAGGTCAGGACGTCAGTCGCTCCCCAAAAGGGAGGGGGGAAAACATGGGTCAGGAGGGAGAGGCCGGCGCTACTGACTTTCACCTCAGAGAGCCCAACGGAGTCCAAATAATTGCAGTCTTCTGCTGAAAAAGAAGATGAAACAAAAATACACTTACCCCAACTGAGCCCTCAGTGAGGAAAATGAGAAAAGAAAGAAAGAAAACAGGCAACAGCCTGACAGCAAGTCACCAGCCTAGAGAGCGATGAGCCAGCACCAGCGGAGAGCTCTCCCCCTGCTGTAAGAGGAGCCTTAGCAAAGTGACCTAAACTGTAAATTTAAAACTTCCTATTTTTTTTTTTTTTTTAAACTTGATCCCCCTGAGGAGGTAGCCCTAAGCTAACAAGCTGGGGACCACAAGTCCCCTGCTCACATCTGCTGGAGTCAGAACGTTACTGGGAGCTGTTGCAGGGGAGGCGTGGTTATATGGGTCCTCCCCTGGGAATTTTGTGTTCTGACTCCATTTGCTGGACATGGAACATAACCCACCGTCTGGAATGATCCTGGTATGTACAGGGAATGCTCATTACAAACTAAGGCAGAAATTCAAAAAAAAAGGCCCAGTATTACTTTTATTGTCAAGAATGACACACGAGAAAAATAAAGAGTACTCTATCTGAACATAAATTATATAAATGGTAAACCTCCCATACCAGAACAGCACCAACTTCCAGCACTCAAACAGTAACTACCTTACCTAAGAAAAGGCAACACTGAAAATGTTACACCGGGCCTTAAAATTCCAATACTTCTAGTAGGAAAATGGAACAAGCCAGGCTGCTATAGAGCCCTACCTAGAAACTACATGCAGCAATCACATGTGCAGACCATCACCTAACAAACAATAAAGAGACCGTAAAGCATAAATAGAAGCATGCAGATGAAAAGATGAAACGAACTGGGAACCGCAACAAAACAGTCTCTGTATGCAGTGCAACAAAGGAAAGAGAGAAATCACCAGTCCTCATAAAATAAATCAAGAAATATAAAATCAATAGCAGTAAAATCATACCAATATGGTAGGAGACCTGGTCTTTTATATTTTGTTAATCCTAAGGGGACCAGTGTTTAATGTATTTATATATCCAACAAGTAATACACATTGTTCTGATTAATGCTGACACCAATATAACTATAGACTAGGAAACTTTTCATCCAGTAGGTGAGAGTGTGAATCCTCTGAATCCAGGGGTGGAATATGTTGGGAGTCATTTTTTGCTACTTTGGCTGAGGATGTATGTGGAGGTTGGGCCATGTGGATTCACCCAGACACAAACTAGTTTGAAGGCTACAGGCCAACTTCTGAGTGAACTCATATTTACTGTTTTGCACTGTGAAATGCTTATGATCAGGCACAAGTCTATTTTAGTTATTCCAGTAGGTCTATGATGAGAAAGCAAGCATTTAACTTAAACTAAAGCCTGCGAGACTGAAAGCCACACATCTGTGCCTGAAACTGATAAGAGCTGCTTTTCCCAAGCATTTAGTGTATAAGGAGAAATAACAGAGAGCGAGGGAGCGTGCTTCTGGACATGATACCACAGGCTGATCCTCAGGAAACATGTAAGATATATATATACATATATATATATACAGAGAGAGAGAGCGCAATTGTTATCTACCATTACTTCTTCTGTATGATCTGATTTTATTTGTTATATCCTATTGCTCAAATAAAATTACTTTCCTAAGTACCTGGAACGTGATGTACTGAATCAAAGTTTGCGTGTGGCTATTTGTGTAGGGAATAAGCTCCTGGGTTCAAGCCCCCAGGGATAATCCCTGGGGTAAATGTAAATGTGTGTGTTTATATTGGGTAGGCCCCCGAGGTAGTCCTGTGTGCACGCAAGTAATAAGCCCCTCAGGTAGCCCCCAGTGTGATTAAGTCCACCAGGTCAGAGCCCCTAGGCAGAATGCCAGTGTGCACGGTCTGAACCCAGAACATACTTTCTCTGTCTCTCATGTTCAGGATCCCTCTGGCCTAAAATCTCCAGACTTGTACCTCATCAGGACCAGTAGTAAAGTTACGCAGGTAAGGCCCACATACGCATATATGGGGCTGTTTTTGCATGAGCAACGCTCAGGGCCTAGAAGGATTAGATGGGCCCCGGGAAGCAGGGAGAGAGATACCATACAGCAGAACTTATGTCTAAAGGTAAGCTACACTAAGGGGCAGATTTTTAAAGATGCGCTTGCGCCTGTATAACGGCGAGCGCAGCTGTATGCATAGCGGGTGGATTGGATTTTGCATAATTAGTGCACCTGTGCGCACACTATGCAAAATATACGTATGTTTTGGCTGCGACTTGTGCGCGTCCGTCATGCGCAGTTCGTACACAAGTGTGCTTACACGCGCAAATACACTTGTGTGTCTCATGCAATCGTGCACGTGCCTGTGCGCATGCGAACGCGAGGGCAGGACTTCCTGTTTCTCCAATCCACGCACCCCAAAATGGCTGGCAGGGGGAGGCAGCCAAATTTCACCACCAGGGACATCGAACTGCTAGCGTCCCAGGTGGTGGAGAAGGAGCACCGGCTCTTCCCTATGGGGTAGATTTTCAAATAGCGCGATTTGGCGTACTTTTGTTGGCGCATCAGGCGCCAACAAAAGTACGCTGATTTTAGTAGATACGCGCGTAGCCGCGCGTATCTGCTAAAATCCAGGATCGGCGCGCGCAAGGCTATCGATTCCGTATAGCCAGCGCGCGCTGAGCCGCTTAGCCTACCTCCGTTCCCTCCGAGGCCGCTCCGAAATCGGAGCAGCCTCGGAGGGAACTTTCTTTTGCCCTCCCCTCACCTTCCCCTACCTAACCCACCCGCCCGGCCCTGTCTAAACCCCCCCCTTACCTTTGTCGGGGGATTTACGCCTCCCGGAGGGAGACGTAAATCCCTGCGCGCCAGCGGGCCGCTAGCGCGCCGGGATGCGGCCACGCCCCCGGACCGCCCCGGGCCGTAACCATGCCCCCGGGCCCGCCCCCGAAACGCTACGGCCCGCCCCGAAAACGCCGCGCGGATCGGGCCCGCCCCCTCGACACGCCCCCCTCGGAAAACCCCGGGACTTACGCGAGCCCGGGGTCTGCGCGCGCCGGTAGGCCTATTGAACATAGGCGCACCGGCGCGCAGCGCCCTGCTCGCCTAAATCCGCCCGGATTTAGGCGGATTTAGGCGAGCAGGGCTCTGAAAATCCGCCCCTATATGAGGTAGGACGACGGACTTTCATCGCCTGAGGAGAGCCTGGCGGCAGGTGCAGGCCAGGTTCAATGAGAGTGCCTCGCACCCTTGTAGAGTAAGTAGACAGTCTTTACGCATCCAGATGGAGGCACTGTGGGAGTGTGAATATGGGGTTAGGCCTGGGAGGAGGAACCAGACTGAGAAACAGAGTGTTATAGTATAGGGTTTTGGATGGAGCGTGTAATGTAAAAAGATTATTGGCATAGTTTATTACCTACATGAATATTGAAGCTCAGTATCACGGTTCTTCAGGGTTGATAAATGTTGTTATATCACTCATTGTCACATTCCAGTATGCAGGTCCTATTATCACCATCAGAGTACATTCATGGTTCGCTCTCCCTTTTTTGTAATAGATAGAGGACCTGAAGAAGAAGGCCCGGTGGCTGGGCCTAAAGAGGAGGAGGTTGCTGGCGCAGCTGTGGGCGGAGCAGGCTGGGCCTCGTGGTAATGGAATGCTAATGGAATGTTCAATCATGTTTTTCAACATGAATGCACAGTTTATTCTGACCTCTCCTTTTGTTTTACAATGCTGCAGGCCCTGAAGAGGAAAGGCCAGGCCCAGCTCTGGCACCCCGCCTAGCAGCAGCTGCTCCAGGGGCGAGCCGGATTCTCTCCCCCCCCTCGCGAGGAGATATCACACGCGGCAGCCACCTCCCCGCGATGAGGCACACCCTGGCCCTCCCCCTAGTCCCCCACCCACATAGGGCATCCTCCCTGTTTTGCCCGCTTACCAGAGCGGGTATCTCTGGTAAGTCCGAGGAGGCAGAGTAGCTTAGATAGACAAATGAGTCCTATCCGTATCCGTTATCCTTGCTAACTCAATTAGATAGTGAAATAGAGACCTTTAAATATTGGAAGCGGATGACGTCATCTCAAGGGGGACGCCCCTGAGGTTTGCGTTCTTGCTGGTACTTCAATCAGAGCGTGCGCACGCATGCGCCCTAAGTCTTCAGGCAACATGGCGGATCTGCAACGTCGAGCCAGTTCGGGGACGCCGGAGGGAGACGGCATGGAGACGCCATGGCAGCCAGCCGTCCATCAGACCCGGAGAGAGTCGCCACAGAGGTAAACAGGACGGAGTGAGGACGTCGAGCAGCGACGGTTGCAACAGTACCCCCCTTCAAAGGGCAATCTCCTCTTCGGGTACCAGGCTTAGGTTTAGAAGGATGCACGAGGTGGAACTGATGAAGCATCTCTTTGTCCAAGATATTGGTCTGAGGCTCCCAAGAGATTTAATCGGGGCCGAAGCCTTCCCAAATCAGAAAGTATTCAAAAGTCTTGCCTCTGTTACGAACATCCAGAATCTCTTTGATCTTAATTTCTAATTCGTCTTCTGCATTGATGACAGGTGGAGCTTGAGATTTGGAAGAATCTTGCAGAGTATTATTGATAATATCAGCAGCAATGGATAGAGCTGCTGTGGACGTCACTGAAGGTTTCAGTGGAAGTGGTGATGTTAGGTTACGTCCAAACCACTTCTAGAGATGGTGGCATTACCAGCGGAAACAGACTAGCTGGTTGCCAGAGATATCTTCTTCGGATCTAATATGTGCTGTGGCTCATCAGACACATTCTCCGAATGGATGGAACGTGACATATCTCCAAGTTTATAATCCGTGAATGCGGATAGATGTTGAACGCCTTTGAGCCAAGGTGAACGTAGAAGGCGCTAAGAATATCAGCAGCCAAAAGTTAAACTGCCGTGGACGTCACTGAGATCTTCAGGAGAAGTGGCGATGTAAAGGAACGTCCAAAGCCCACTTCAAGTTGTGATGCAATAATGGATCTTCTAATTTGACGAAGGGACTCCTCAGGTTTTCCACTAGACGTCTGAGAATGAAATTGCCTCCTGCCCCTGAGTCCATTAGGACAGGAGTCTGAACCATAGCCGGTTTGCAGATCACGGAGACCGGAAGAGAGGGCGGAAGAGAAAATGCAGTATGGCCCAAGAACAGTCCTCCCGCGGGACTTAGGCCCGTCTGTTTCCCAGACAAATGGGGCATGTAGAGACATCATGGCCGGGCTGACCACAATACATGCACAGACCGTGTTTCTTCCGAAATCTCTCTTTGGAGGTCAAGTGTCCAGGACCAAGTTGCATGGGTTCATCTTTATCAGCAGCATAAGTTAATGGAACCATCCAAGGTTCAGTGGTAGTACTAGCCTGTTTCAACCCGGGTAACACCTTAGGCCAGAATTCCTTCACCTTGTCTCGGAGCCGGTGATCAGGTGTCTGGTGAGCGGCCAGCTCGTCCTTTAAGCGGGTATCCAGGCCTCTGCAGAAGAGAGTCTTGAAACATTTGGGGTGAAGTTCAGCTGCGAGGGTCTTGAATTCTATGGCGAATTCAGCCAGTGATCTGTTGCCTTGCTTCAAGTCCACCAAAGCAAAACCGGCAACAGAATTACGAGCAGGGTCATCGAAGACGGATTTAAACAAGTCCATAAATCCTTCTATGTCCTGCAAAATAGGGTCCTTGTGTTCCCACAAGGTAGATGCCCACGACAGGGATCTCCCATCCAAGTATGACAGGATGTAGGTGGTCTTCGAAAGAGCCGTGGGACATAAAGTTGGCTGTAAGGTAAAGTGCATGCAGCACTGGTTCAGAAAGCTCCGGGTCTTCTGGATTTCTCTGGAAAAGCAGATAGGAGCCGCCAGTGGTACAGCAGTCTTTAACGTTACCTCCTGTTAGACCTTCTTGGTTAGAAGCTGTGCCTTGTATCTTCTGTGTGTGTAGCTGATGAAATGCTGCAGTAAGTTTCTCCAAAGTTTCTTGCTGCTCTGAGATGCAGTGGGCCAGGCCCGGTATAGCCTGCAAGGCAGAGAGATGTGCCAGATCCATGAAATTAACAACATCCCATAGTTTAAGCTGGATCCACTGGAGTTAGCAATCTGTTAGAATCTGATGCTAGGAACTCCTGAAAGAGGGAGGAGTTAGCAATCTGTTAGGAATCTGATATAGTTGTGAGTGGATATCTGGGTCGGTGGCAGATGACCACGCCCCCGGGAGGATATCCGGGAGAGGGACATCGGCTAGGCTTGAGTATGGAGACAAACACACATTAGTTCTTTTATTAAACAGGTTTTTGAAACCACCAGAGGTGGCAGTAGTGAGTTGATATGCCCGGCAGGGCTGTAGTCCCTCAGGTACTGGAACAGTGATCCCAGGATGGCTGAGCTGTTGAGAAACTGTAGAAAGTGAGTGGGCAGAGTTCATGAACAGAACTAGATGACAAAACTCACATAAGGTCTCAAGGAAGCTCAGGAGCTGGAAAGGTTTAGGCCTTCGAGGAGCGAGTACCTGGTTCCAGGGAAAGCTCTGAGAGAGCGATGTTAACTCACAATTGTTTGTAACAGCGCTAGCTTCCAGGCAGTAGAGAATCTTCAGAGTGTCCAGGAACATGGGCCCTTGAGGAGCGAGTACCGGCTCCTATCTGTAATCTGAAAGTAAAGAAAAAGAGCAAGGCCCTTGAGGAGCGGGTATCTCTAGTAAGTCCGAGGAGGCAGAGTAGCTTAGATAGACGAACGAGTCCTATCAGTATCCGTTATCATTGCTAACTCAATTAGATAGCGAAATAGAGACCTTTAAATATTGGAAGCGAATGATGTCATCTCAGGGGGAACGCCCCTGAGGTTCACGTTCTTGCTGGTACTTCAATCAGAGCGCGCGTGCTCCCTAAGTCTTCAGGCAACATGGTGGATCTGCAACGTCGAGCCGGTCCGGGGACGCCGGAGGGAAATGGCATGGAGACGCCACGGCAGCTAGCCATCCATCAGACCCGGAGGGAGTCGCCACAGAGGGCGGAGTGAGGACGTTGAGCAGTGATGGTCGCAACAAAATTCTATGTAAAGGGTACCCCCTCAGTCTCAGCATTCTTCTTCTCCTCTCTCTTTCTCTTTTGAGCCGTATAGATCCGAGGACCCATGCAGCTATTATAATCATGTGGAGAAACAGGAATGGCCAAACAGCCACAGAACAGCTGTTCCTTGTGTTTATCACTTCCTGATTCAGTCCCTTACCATTAGACACAAATCAACAGAGCATAGGTAAATAGTTTACCATTTCCCAATTATCACCAGTAAGCCCCACAAGCTCTTCCTCTCACCTTTTGCCTTCCTCCGGAATCGAGGATCCCTGAGCGATGAGGCCAAGAAACCGCAAACAATCGAGGACACTTTAAGTAGTCATTTGCGCACACAGGCAGGCAGTAGTAAATATACGTGCGTGAGATAGACAATGCGCCAGTGGAAATGCACGCGTCCCTTATAAAATACGTCATATGTGCGTAAGTCACGGACAAGCCCCTTTTTTATTTGCGCGACTTTGTGCCCGCAGGGCATTTACATGCACAAATACTGCTGTGCAAAATTCGGTTTACGCACGCGCTGGTGTGCAGGACTTTTAAAATCTGGCCCTAAATGTTTTTGAGACCTGAAGTTAAGGTGAATTGCACTAAATGTTTTGAGACTTGAGAGTTAAGTTGTGCTGCTCTTTTGTTTCTGTTTTTTACACTCAGGCCGATACAGTAAAAATTGCGGGAGAGCGCACAGGCCACTCTCCTGTGCACGCGATTCAGAAAAAAAAATTATTCAAATTAGGGCCTGCGGTAAAAAGAGGCGCTAGGGACACTAGCGTGTCCCTAGCGCCTCTTTTTTGACAGAAGCAGCGGCTCTCAGAGTTTGACAGCCGACGCTGGTTCTCAAACCCGCTGACAGCCCTGGGTTCGGAAACCGGACACCGGCAAAATTGAGCGTCCGGTTTTCAACCCACGAACCGCGGGCTGATTTTAAATTTTTTTTTTTTTTTTAAATTATTTTTAACTTTTGGGACCTCCGACTTAATATCACCATGATAATAAATCAGAGGGTGCACAGAAAAGCACTTTCCCGGTGCCAGGAGAAATTAACACCTACTTTTGGGTAGGCGCTAATTTCTGAAAGTAAAATGTGCGGCTTTGCTGCACATTTTGCTTTCTGTATCGCGCGGGAATGACTAATAGGGCCATCAACATGCATTTCCATGTTGCGGGCGCTATTAGTTTCGGGAGGGTTAGACGCGCGTTTTCGATGCGCTATTACCCCTTACTGAATAAGGGTAAAGCTAGCGCGTCAAACGCGCATCCAAATGTACTGTATCGGCCTGACTGTAAATAAATTGCACTTAAAGAACAGCCAGAGTCTGCCTCATTTTTCCTCTGGCTGTTCTCAAGCTGCTACGCTCGAGATACCACAATGTTAGCCTGGAGACTTCTTAACAAGTGGCTGTTACCAACTGTACTCTGTACTAGGGAAAAGAAAAGTCATCATATGTTTAAACCTGAATTATTTCTAATGCTTCACTGTGGAAGAATAGTGAGCATAGGAGAAGAAAAGCTTCTATTTGCCTTTAGGGCATGTGATGTTTAACAGAGAGTTAGAAGATAGTGAACATAGGAAAAGGAAATTTTGTCTTGCTTTAATGAATGTAGTGTTTGTGAACAGTGAGTTAGAAGGTAGGAAGGAAAAACTCATCTCAATTAGACAAAGTGGTGCTCTTGTTTGTACTCTATATTGTGCAAAATCTCCTTCCCCATATTTTTTGTTGAAAGGAATTTTATTGAACATAAAATGTAGCATGGAATTAATGTCTGGTGTGAATTTTATCTGGTGGTTCATAAGGGACCTCAGTTTACTTATGTCCAGGGGGAATAGAGGATAAAGAAGGGAATCCTATTCTGGGTGTTGTGGGGAATCCATTAGGGAGGAAATAGGTTAGCCCTACCCCAGCCATTTCTCTCTTTGAGAGCATCTCAGTCCAAGTAAAGCGCAGTTGCTTACCTGTAACAGGTGTTTTCCTAGTACAGCAAGATGTTAATCCTCACATGTGGGTAACATCATCCAATGGAGCCTGGCATGGGAAACATTTGTCAAAGTTTCTAGAAGCTTTGAATAGCACACTGAGCATGCCCAGCATGCCGCTATCCACGCGAGGTCCCTCCTTCAGTCTTGTAACATACAAAAATACAAGTGATAAAATAAAACAACAAACCGGAAGGAGAACCCAACTCCGTAGGAAGGTGGGTGGGATTCCAGAGGACTAACATTCTGCTGTCCTAGAAGAACAACCGTTACAGGTAAGCAACTGCACTTTCTCCTAGGACAAGCAGGATGGTAGTCCTCACATGTGGGTGAGAATCAAACTCCAGACTGTCCCTGTTAACAGAAGAGACTAACAGCGATTGAACAAGGTGCGAAAAGGCACAACAATAATTGTGATGCTGCAGGTCGGCAGAGAACTGTCTTGTTCCCACAGAAGCACGCAGGAAGAGTTGGGTTTAGGTCTGGAACAGATTGCTCAGGACGGACAGACCAAAGGCACTGTCCTGACTCCCGTCCTTGTCCAAGCAGTAATGAGCCGCAAACTCGTGAAGGGAACTTCAGGTTGCGGCTCGGCAAATTTCGACGATGGGGACTGCATGCAAATGAGCCACCGACGTCGCTATAGCCCACACTGAGTGAGCCTTTACTCTGCCAGCTAGCAGGAGGCCTGCCTGCTCATAGCAAAAAGGCAATGCAATCCACCAGCTAATTCGACAAGGTCTGTTTACTCACCGCCACTACCAGTCTGTTGGAATCAAAGGATACAAAGAGCTGGGTGGACCTGCCTGTTGCCAGCTGTGCGATCTAAATAGAAAGCCAAGGCTCTTTTGCAGTCCAGGATATGACGAGCTCATTCCCCCAAGTAGGAATGAGATCATGGAAAGAAGGTGGGTAAAACAATGGACCGAGGTGGAAATCAGTCACCACCTTGGGCAGAAACTTCGGATGCGTACGCAAGACTACACGATTGTAGAACAAACTCGTGTATGGTGAGTTCGTAACCAGAGCCTGAAGTTCACCGACTCTACGAGCCGAAGTAATGGCCCCCAGGAATATGACCTTCCAGGTGAGGAACTTCAGATCGCAGGACTGTGGCAGCTCAAAGGGAAGGCGCATGAGCTGTGCCAGGACAATGTTGAGATCCCAGGACGCTACAGGAGGCCGAAAAGGGGGCTTCAGCTGGAGAAGACCCCGCATAAAGCGGCCTACTAAAGATTGCACTGGAATGGGTGTGTCAGTTACACCCCGATGGCATGCACTGACAGTGCTAAGGTGGACCCTGACCGAGCTGGTTTGAAGCCCAGATTCGGAGAGGTGCCACAGGTAGTCTAACAGCCGAGGAAGGGGACATGAGAGGATCTAATTCATGTCCCACACACCAGATGGAAATCCACTTCAAGCTGAAGGACTTCCTGGTGGAAGGCTTCTGAGATGCCA
This sequence comes from Rhinatrema bivittatum, assembly GCF_901001135.1. Lineage (NCBI taxonomy): Eukaryota > Metazoa > Chordata > Amphibia > Gymnophiona > Rhinatrematidae > Rhinatrema > Rhinatrema bivittatum. The sequence continues at coordinate 414,838,948 of NC_042615.1, forward strand.
CCGGTACCTGGGAGACACAGTACAAGAGAGCCAAGGGCTGAAGGACTACACACTCAACATCAAGTCGTCAGAGCCAATGCCTGGAGGTTCGGGTGCCATAGGGTGCCCTGATTCTGGGAGATGAGTTTGGGCGACATCCCCAACTGGACAGGGGTTCGCACAGAAGCAGGAACCAGACCTGTCGGGGCCAAAAGGACGCCACAAATACCATGGTCCCTCTGTCCTGTTGAAGCTTCAGAATGTCTTCAAGAGGAGAGGTAGTGGAGGATATGCATATAATAGGCCTCTCCCCCAGTGGAGGGAGAAGGCATCGCAGGCCGGATGCCCCACCCAGAAGAAGGGAACAGAACTTGCTCTGTTTATTTTGTGGTTGAGGGAGGAGGTGAAAAGGTCCATGTCCGGTGTACTCCACTGGCGAAACAGCTCAGCCGCTATCTCCGGGTTGAGGGACCACTCGTGAGGCTGGAAGGAGCGGTTTTAAGCGGTCCGCCAGCACATTCAGATGTCCCAGCAAGTACATGGCTCGAGGGACATCCCCTGTGATAGGACCCAGATCCACATTTGCACCACCTCCAGACAGAGCAGAAACAAGCCCATGCTGCCCTGTTTGTTGATATACCACATTGCAACTTGGTTGTCCATCTGAATCAGGATTTCCTTGTACGACAACTGGTCTCTGAATGCCCACAAGGCATAACGGATCATCTGAAGCTCCAGGAAGTTTATTTGACAGCGGGCTTCGGAGGTGGTCCAGAGACCCTGCATGTGGATACCGTTCACATGGGCTCCCCAGCCCTGAGAGGAGGCATTGGTGGTGATGATCACCTGAGGTGGAGCAGCTTGGAAGGGAATTCCCCTTTCCAAGTTGGAGATCTTCCCACTAGGAAAGAGACACTCGCAGAGGATCAGTGACTGCGATATGAGTCTTGAGATCTTGGGAGGCCTGTTGCCATTGGGACCACAAGGTCCACTGAGCCCTCCACATGCACAGGCCGGTGAGAGGGGCCACATGGATGGAAGCTGCCATGTGGCCTAGCAAACGGAGCAGAAGGCAAGCGGATACCTGCTGGCTGTTTCAGACAAAGATGGCCAGCGAGGCAAAGGCTAGAGCCCAATCCCTGGGCAAAATGTCTTCGCCTGCACCAAATCCAGTCTGGTTCCTATGAAGTCCAGCTGAGGAAACAGACAGAGATGAGACTTGGGGTAGTTGATAACAAACCCTAAAGTCTGTAGTGTCTGCACTGTCAGGGCCAGAGCACTCAAGGCCCCTGTGCAGGAATCGCTCTTGACCAACCAATCATCTACGAACGGGAAGACATGCACCGATGGACACCTGAGATAGGCGGCCATGACCACTAGGCATTTGGTGAAAATGCGAAAGGCTGAAGCCAGCCCGAAGGGCAGCACCCTGTACTGATAATGGGCCTTCCCCACCACAAAGCGGAGGTACTTCCGGTGGCCGGTGAAAATAGAGTGGAAAGCAGAGTTGCTTACTTGTAACAGGTGTTCTCACAGAACAGCAGGATGTTAGTCCTCACATATGGGTGACATCATCAGGATGGAGCCCAATCACGGAACACTTTTGTCAAAGTTTCTAGAACTTTGACTGGCACCACTGAGCATGCCACCAACCCTGCATCCAGCAGGGGTCCCCCCTTCAGTCTCGTTAATAGTAAAAAGAACGTGCGAAAAAGAAAATTAATCGCAAGCGTACCTTTATTAGCTACATTTTTAATTGCATATCTTTGCTACCACACTATACTTTAAAAAATGTCAATAAATCATATTTTCCGTGATAATGACCCTTTAATTTGTATTTGTATTTATTAAAATTTCTTAAATCGCTCATGCACAAGCCCTGAGTGATTTACAAAATAAATATACAAAATAAAATACCATTAAATAAAACACAACTTAACAGACAAAATACAAGCATCTTTAGATGTTTCTGTTTGATGTCATTACACAACTTGGTGAAAGACCCAAATGAAATAACTGCATTCTAGTTTGCCTTTAAAAGTCCTCAAATATCAAGAAAATCAATTTCCAACCTTAAGTGATCTCACCTGTTCCTAAAGGTAAAATTGCCACGGATGGTTCAGAACAGGCCAGCTTATGCCTTATCTCTTCCAGTGCACCAAGAACCCAACCAACTGTGCCATCACCACCACACACCAAAACTCGGAAATAGGGAACTTGACAAAATGTATGAAATCTTCAAAGAAAAAGGCAAAAAAATAATCAGTATTTTTTGATGAAATTATATCAGGTTCTCTTGTATTCCTAATACAGAAAACACATGGCAATTCTGTATTTACCATCCCTTGGAAAACATCAGTTATGCATCAAATTTAAATGTGTAAAAATTAAGGTCAACAAGGAAGTTGCAAGCAAAATCTTTTAATAGACTGAGGGGGTAATTTTCAAAAGAATTTGTGTAAAAGTAGCTTATATTGTAGCAATTTTCAAAAGTCCATTTGCTTAACATGCACTTATGTATGTAAAATCTAGTTTTAAAGTATGTAAACCCTTTTGAAAATTACCCAACTATACAATTGTGAATATTTTCCAAGAGTTACGCTCTCTATATCAGAATATTGCAAAATGAACTATCAGTCACATTATTCTAGGAATTTACATGAACATGAGAAACTATTAGTAAACCTAGGGGCTCAGTGTATCCCAGGGGTCAAGGAAGGAGGAAGATTCCATTGGGATTCCCTCAAAGCCACTATCAGATTTGCCTCAGTATACCTCTCCTCCAAAAGATCTCCACTATTCATGTTTTGGTTTGTTTTTTAGGTAAACTGGCAAAAAGATTGTTTCAGTGTTGGGAATGTGCAAGACCCAAGAACAGATATCTTTTGGCTTCTTCAATTTCTTCAACCTCCAACCGACTTTGTCTCTGTTCCAGTGCATAAAGACCTGCAAATGAGGATGTGGCAGACACTGAAATCATGTCTTTTGGTGGACTGAAAGCTTGACCTAAAGTATAAGGTGCAGGCCTCCCCAGGATTTGTAGTAATCCAGTTACCGCACCATTCTGTGGTTGCTAAGCCAGTGTTGAAGTGTGCAATACACTCATGATCCCTCAAACATATTTCCACCAGACAGTTGTGCCGCCGAGCCTATTCAACATAGGCTCGGCGCACGCAGGGGGAGCTTGGGGCAGGTTTTCGGGGGGTACGCGTGTATCTTATGCCCGTACCCCTTTGAAAATCTGCCCCTTAATGTGTGGAATACATATGGACTGCACTTCTAGGATTGTATTTTTAAACAATGTCCATGCCTGTTGAACACTTTTAACCTTTACAGCTGCACCTTTCAGTTTTTTTCTAACTATTTTCCTCATTTTATCAAAGTTTCCCTTTTGAAAGTTTAGTGTTAGAGCTGTAGATTTATTTATTGTCCCCCTTCCAGTTATTAGTTTAAATTTGATCATGTTATGATCACTGTTGCCAAGTGGCCCCACTGCCGTTACTTCTCTCACCAAATCCTGCGTTCCACTAAGAATTAAATCTAAAATAGCTCCCTCTCTTGTTGGTTCCTGAACCAATTGCTCCATGAAGCAGTCATTTGTTACATCCAAGAACTTTGTCTCTAGCAAGTCTTGATGTTACATTTACCCAGTCAATATTGGGGTGATTGAAATCTACACAAAGAAAAGGAGTCGGTGGATAACCACAACAATAATCTAGTAACAACAATTGAAATCTCCCATTATTACTGCACTGCCAAATTGGTTAGCTTCCCTAATTTCTCTTAGCATTTCATCATCTGTCTGACCATTTTGTCCAGGTGGACAGTAGTATACTCCTATCACTATACTCTTACCCAACACACATGGGATGTCTACCCATATAGATTCTACTGAGCATTTAGTCTCTTGTATGATCTTTATCCTGTTGGACTCTATACCCTCCCGGACATAAAGTACCACACCCCCACCAAGTTATGTGGAAAGAGGTTCTTCCAAGTATCCATGCTTTTGGAAAGAGGTTCTTCCAAGTATCCATGCTTAGCGCCTGTATCAAGGCTCATCACCTGTACATAGCACAGTATTTGCATGAATATGTATAAAAGCTGAAGCTTTTGATGGAATCATTTGATCCAGGGCAGGCAGACTTCTATCGAGCAGTGGAAGATGTAGAGGAATATGAGAAGCATCAGATCCACTTTGCATATGAAGCTTTGACACTGCAAATAGGACTTCGGTCACTTCCATAGGAGCTTGAAGGCTCATGTTGTTGCGAGCTGGTGGCCTTTGTGAAGATGTGCACAACTGTCTGGTGGATGTACTTTGTACAGAGGACAATTGTTTGGGTGACAAGGTACAGGAGACCGTGGCTCTGATTAGAAAACATCAATTCACCCTACAATCATTCAGTGGTGGCAGGGGACCAGTCAGCTTCATCCTGACAGCAGTATTTTTCAACTTGGTGGGGGTGTGGTACTTTATGTCCGGGAGGGTATAGAGTCCAACAGGATAAAGATCATACAAGAGACTAAATGCTCAGTAGAATCTATATGGGTAGACATCCCATGTGTGTTGGGTAAGAGTATAGTGATAGGAGTATACTACTGTCCACCTGGACAAAATGGTCAGACAGATGATGAAATGCTAAGAGAAATTAGGGAAGCTAACCAATTTGGCAGTGCAGTAATAATGGGAGATTTCAATTGTTGTTACTAGATTATTGTTGTGGTTATCCACCGACTCCTTTTCTTTGTGTAGATTTCAATCACCCCAATATTGACTGGGTAAATGTAACATCAAGACTTGCTAGAGACAAAGTTCTTGGATGTAACAAATGACTGCTTCATGGAGCAATTGGTTCAGGAACCAACAAGAGAGGGAGCTATTTTAGATTTAATTCTTAGTGGAACGCAGGATTTGGTGAGAGAAGTAACGGCAGTGGGGCCACTTGGCAACAGTGATCATAACATGATCAAATTTAAACTAATAACTGGAAGGGGGACAATAAATAAATCTACAGCTCTAACACTAAACTTTCAAAAGGGAAACTTTGATAAAATGAGGAAAATAGTTAGAAAAAAACTGAAAGGTGCAGCTGTAAAGGTTAAAAGTGTTCAACAGGCATGGACATTGTTTAAAAATACAATCCTAGAAGTGCAGTCCATATGTATTCCACACATTAAGGGGCAGATTTTCAAAGGGGTACGGGCATAAGATACACGCGTACCCCCCGAAAACCTGCCCCAAGCTCCCCCTGCGTGCGCCGAGCCTATGTTGAATAGGCTCGGCGGCGCGCGCAAGCCCCGTGACGCACGTAAGTCCCGGGGCTTTCCTGGGGGGGCGGGTCGCGGCGGCGTGTCATCTGGGGGCGGGGCCGCAGGTGTGGTTCCGGCCCGGGGCGTTTCCGAGGCCTCCGAAACTGCTCCTGGGCCAGGGAATTGCATGCTGGCGGCCGGCCCAGCGCACGCAAGGCGTAACCTTTCCAACAAAGGTAGGGGGGTTTAGATAGGGCTGGGGGGGTGGATTATATAGGGGAAGGGAGGGGAAGGTGCGGGGGGTGGAAGGAAAGTTCCCTCCGAGGCAGGCTGCGCGGCTCGGGCGCAGGCTGCCGATTTTGCGCAGCCTTGCTCGCGCCGACTCCGGATTTTAAAAGATACGCGCGTAGGCGCGCATATCTACTAAAATCCGCCATACTTTTGTTTGCGCCGGTCACGCGAACAAAAGTACCCGCAGGCGCAGTTTTTTTTAAATCTACCCCTAAGAAAGGTGGAAGGAAGGCAAAATGATTACCATCATGGCTAAAAGGTGAGGTAAAAGAGGCTATACTAGCCAAAAAAATATCCTTCAAAAATTGGAAGAAGGATCCATCTGAAGAAAATAGGATTTATTTATTTTATTTATTTAAGGCTTTTATATACTGACTTTCTTGATACAAATCAAATCAACTCGGTTTACATTGAACTAAGCAGAACAATAATCAACCAATTAACAAGTGACACTTTAGAGGAGCATAAAAGTTACATTATAACAAGGATGCCTTAACTGGGAGGAGGAAAAAAAGAGGGGGTGAACGAAGATAAACTATCTACCTTATAAATGGCCTGTGACCGACGGCCCGCAAATGCGCAGTAGAGCACAGCTCTACTGCGCATGTGCGGGCAAGGATGTCGATCAGAAAAAAAAAATGGCGGTGGGGCCGCAGGAGCGGGAGGAGAAGCAGCGGCGCCGCGCGCGCGGTGCCGCTGCTTCTCCTCCCCAGATCTGCCGGCAGATCTCGGGGGGGGGGTGTCACTCCCGCGTCCCCCCCACCGAGATCTGCCGGCAGATCTCGGGGGGGGGGGGTGTCACTCCCGCGCCCCCCCCCCGAGATCTGCCGGCAGGAGCGGGAGGAGTTAATGGAGCCGGGTGAGGGTTGCGGGAAGTCGCGCTTACGGCGCCGGGAGGAAATGGAGGTGGGTGAAGGGAGGGAGAGGGGGACTGAGTGAGTGGGAGGGAGGGAGAGGGGGGACTGAGTGGGAGGGAGTGAGGGAGAGGGGGGACTGAGTGAGAGGAGAGGGAGGGTGGAGAGGAGTGGGTGGGGGAGGGGGGTGGTGAAGAGTGAGGGGAGAGAGAATGAGGGGGAGGTGAGAGACAGAGGGATGTAGCCCGTTTTAACGGGCTTTACGGCTTGTATACAATAAAACATAAAATAAATAAAACTATATACAATAAATAAAATAATAAATAAATAAATAAATAAAACTATATACAATAAAACATATGGATAAAACATAAGCATTGTCAAGTTAAGTGTAAAACATTGATAAGACAGGCGAAGAGAGAATTTGAAATGAAGTTGGCCATAGATGCAAAAATTCATAATAAAAACTTTTTAAAATACATCCGAAGCAAGAAACCTGTGAGGCAGTCGGTTGGACCATTAGATCAGTGGTCCCCAACCTTTTTTGCACCAGGGACCGGCTTCAAGCAAGACCATTTTTCCATGGCCCGGCAGGGCGGGGTTATGGAGGGGGTTGGATTTTAGTGCACACTTATCATTTAATTATGACATTTATAATGTGAATGTGACTCAACTCACCATACGTTCTCACATGCATGGCACACTGACCCATGATCGTCACGGGGCTAGATGTAAAAGTACAGTTTGTATCCACGGGAACCCCCCTGACCCACAATAATGGATGTAAAGCAGAATTATGACAGTCCCCATACAACTCACCCTACAAAAAAGATATTCTGGTTCTGGTGACATCTCAGTAACAGCAACTCAAACTCCTTCTACTTCCAGGCTCAATAGCCCTACTTATGAAAAGACAGCAGTTTACCACCAATGCATGTCCTCTGAGAAAACACAACAAATAAGACCGATACAAACGCTTACATGCTAGCAAAATATCTCATCTCGGTAACAGACACAGAACCAACCTAACATACTCCCAGGATCTGTAGTAATGCACATAAACTAATCCGCACACAGTTACACCTGTATTATGGAATACACTCAAACAGGAGCAACCCTATCTATGAAAAGGCAACACTACAAATATTAAATCAGGTCCTAAAAACCAATACACCTCTTATTAGGAAAACAGAACTAGCAAGCAGCTATAGATCCCCACACAGAAATAATTGTAAAACTATACTAATAAGCAGAATAAATGTTTCAAAACAGCTATGAACAAAATGACATCCAACAATTAAAAACTCATAAAAACTATTAAACATTCTCCAAACACCAATAAAATATTTCAAAAAAGCAGACATCACACAATTAAAATGGCAGTCAAGAAAAATAAACTTAAAAAGCCACCTTTACTTACCCCCTCCAGCAGCTCTCCTACTCCCCTTCCCTGCAGGCGGTGGCACTCACCAGAAGCAGCAGTAGAGGCTAAGCTCTATACTTATGGTCCTCTTCCTTAGTGCCCATGTCTTTCACACACACACCATACCAGTCATGCCCCCATGACCAGTTTCTGTCTCTCACACACCAATCATCTCCCAGTCTTTGGCACACACATACCAGTCACCTTCCTGAACAGTTTCTCTCATGCCATACACACACACACAGGCTTCCCACTCCCGTGTTCTATTTACATATATGGGCTTCTCACTCTCATAATCTCTTTCTCTGTCTCTCTCTCACACACACACTCACTCACCAGTCTCTCACTCCCATGCTTGTTCTCTCCACATGCACAGGCTTCTCATTCCCTGAATCACATTCTCTCACATTCACACACACCAGTCTTTTTCTCTCTCACACACACCGTCACCTTACCAAGCAGTTTCTCTCTCTCATGCATGCACACTCACCCAGGTTTCTCACTCCCATGCTTTCTTTCACCCCCACAACACCAGGCTTCTTACGCCCATGCTTTCCCACATACCCAGACTTCTCACTTCCATGCTTTTTCTCTCTCTCACACACACACACACACACAAACACACACATCAGTCACCTCCCTGACTAATGTCTCACACTCTCACATACACATCAGTCATCTCCCTGAGCAATCACTTTCACTGTCTCTCACATACACACACACATCAGCTCTCTGACCAGTCAATCACACACAGGCTGGTTGGCTGCTTTTCTCTCTTTCTCTCACTTCCTCTCCCCTCCCCCGGAGCACAAATGGGAGCTGCAGCAGCCCCCGCAGGCCAAGAAAGAAGAATCCCATTGGCCGCGGGAGGCTCATGCTGCTGACTCCTTTCTCGATTACCGGCTGCTTCAATTGCTTGGGACCGATGCTGCAGCCGCCGCTGCTACTTTATCAGGCGGCACGGCTCTTTGTCCTTCCCGCGCACCGCGTATCACGTCCTGTTCCGGGTCACGGGGGGGGCAGGCGCGGGAAGAAGAAAAGGCCCAGCCGCAGGTGCCACAGCTTCTTCTAGCACCGCTGCTGTTCCCACTGGGCTTGAACGTGCTGACAGCCCGGCGGCAACGGCAGCGGGAGAGACCGGGAGCGCGCGACACACCTGCCGGTGCTTGGCGGCGCCGCAGACCGGCAAAAAACTCCCACGGCCCGGTCCCAGTCCGCGGACCGGTGGTTGGGGACCCCTGCATTAGATGACTGAGGAGGTTAAAGGGGCTCTTAGGAAAGATAAGGCCATTGCAGAAAGACTAAATTAATTCTTTGCTTCCGTGTTTACTAATGAGGATGTTGGGGAGATACCAATTCTGGAGATGGTTTTCAGGGGTGATGAATCAGACGAACTGAACCAAATCACTGTGAACCTGGAAGATGTAGTAGGCCAGATTGACAAACTAAAGAGTAGCAAATCACCTGGACCAGATGGTATGCATCCTAGTGTACTGAAGGAACTAAAAAATGAAATTTCTGACCTATTAGTTAAAATTTGTAACCTATCATTAAAATCATCCATTGTACCTGAAGACTGGAGGGTGGCCAATGTAACTCCAATATTTAAAAAGGGCTCCAGGGGCGATCTGGGTAACTATAGACCAGTGAGACTGACTTCAGTGCCAGGAAAAATAGTGGAAACTATTCTCAAGATCAAAATCGTAGAGCATATAGAAAGACATGGTTTAATAGAACACAGCCAACATGAATTTACCCAAGGATAGTCTTGCCTAATAAATCTGCTTCATTTTTTTGAAGGGGTTAATAAACATGTGGATAAAGGTGAACCGGTAGATGTGGTGTATTTGGATTTTCAGAAGGCGTTTGACAAAGTCCCTCATGAGAGGCTTTTAAGAAAACTAAAAAGTCATGGGATAGGAGGCGATGCCCTTTCTTGGATTACAAACTGGTTAAAAGACAGGAAACAGAGAGTAGGATTAAATGGTCAATTTTCTCAGTGGAAAAGGGTAAACAGTGGAGTGCCTCAGGGATCTGTACTTGGACCCCTGCTTTTCAATATATATATATATAAATGATCTGGAAAGGAATATGACAAGTAAGGTTATCAAATTTGCGGATGATACAAAATTATTCAGAGTAGTTAAATCACAAGCGGACTGTGATACATTACAGGAAGACCTTGCAAGACTGGAAGATTGGGCATCCAAATGGCAGATGAAATTTAATGTGGACAAGTGCAAGGTGTTGCATATAGGGAAAAATAACCCTTGCTGAAGTTACACAATGTTAGGTTCCATATTAGGAGCTACCACCCAGAAAAAAAATCTAGGCATCATAGTGGATAATACTTTAAAATCGTCAGCTCAGTGTGCTGCAGCAGTCAAAAAAGCAAACAGAATGTTAGGAATTATTAGGAAGGGAATGGTTAATAAAATGGAAAATGTGATAATGCTTCTGTATCGTTCCATGGTGAGACCGCACCTTGAATACTGTGTACAGTTCTGGTCGCCGCATCTCAAAAAAGATGTAGTTGCGATGGAGAAGTTACAGAGAAGGGCAACCAAAATGATAAAGGGGATGGAACAGCTCCCCTATGAGGAAAGGCTGAAGAGGTTAGGGCTGTTCAGCTTGGAGAAGATACGGCTGAGTGGGGATATGATAGAGGTCTTTAAGATCATGAGAGGTCTTGAACGAGTAGATGTGAATTGGTTATTTACAC